>NC_083580.1:72896610-73205610 GCF_027579695.1 Neoarius graeffei
TATGGCGTCACAAAAGGTGAGGAATACAAAGAAAAATGCCTGGTGCCTACAGTGAAACATGGTGGTGGCAGTGTCCTTATGTGGGGCTGCATGAGTGCTGCTGGTGTCGGGGAGCTGCATTTCATTGATGGCATCATGAATTCACAGATGTATTGCTCTATACTGAAAGAGAAGATGCTACCATCACTCCATGCCCTTTTTCAACATGGCAATGATCCTAAACACACATCTAAGGCCACTGTTGGATTTCTGAAGAAGAACAGGGTGAAAGTGATTCAGTGGCCAAGTATGTCTCCTGATCTGAACCCAATCGAACACCTATGGGGAATTCTGAAGAGACAAGTTGAGCATCGCTCTCCATCCAGCATCCAGTCACTAAAAGAGGTCATTGCTGAAGAATGGAAAAAGATTGATGTTGCAAAATGTCGCCAACTTGTTCATTCCATGCCTAGAAGACTTGGTGCTGTCATTAAAAATCATGGAGGCCATACAAAAGTACTAGATGTACGGTAGTAGTTTTTGCTGTGGCGTGTACTCATTTTTGCACCACCCTAATTTGAGCGAAACTGAAAAATGTGTAATCCAAGTTTATATTATTAACCTTACTTTCACATTATAAGTTAAACAGATGTTATATTAAACTTTTGTCAACATTTTGGAAATTGTGTTCATTGAGATATTGTTTAAAATGTTACTTTTCAAAGGGG
Organism: Neoarius graeffei; assembly: GCF_027579695.1. Taxonomy (NCBI): domain Eukaryota; kingdom Metazoa; phylum Chordata; class Actinopteri; order Siluriformes; family Ariidae; genus Neoarius; species Neoarius graeffei. The sequence continues at coordinate 72,897,318 of NC_083580.1, forward strand.
GTGGACTCATTTACGCTGAGCACTGTACATACTGAGAGCACTTTGAAGGTTTCACATCCCCAAACTGATGAGCAGCATAACTTTTTTGTTAAGCACACACAGAAATAGTCTTGGATGCACTTTGTTTCCTTTAGGAGATAATAAAAAAAAAAATATTCACCATATGTTTAATCCATCTGTGAAGGTTGGAACAGCGTAACGAGGCCCTCCAGGGGCAGGTAGCAGGACTGCGTGCGACTCTGGAGCAACAGCGCCGATGTGTCAGCGTTACTGAAATCAAGATGCGGAACATGGAGCGAGCTCGGGCTGACGCAGATCGGCGAAACGCAGCACTCCAACAGGAAATGGAGCAGTTCTTTGACACCTTTGGAGAGCTAAACTCCGAGGCTCGGAAAACAGAGCGCATCATTCAAAGCTTCTGAGACTCCCAATCTCTGAGACTGACTTTGGTAACACCTAACATTTCTCTCTGGCATGTACAAAATGTTAAAAGCCTACTGGACCAAGCAGGGTGCAAAAAAGGATCCAAGCATTGAAAAAGAACTCACGCATGTCTGAAAAATGCCTTTTGTTACACAGTTATAACTACAAAGACAATGAAATGACCCACAAGTGGAAGGTAGAAGGTGTTAGCAAGCATGGCATTGTAAAACACAGAAGTCAATTCTTGTGACGTTATTGAGTGTAACATCTTAAGAGACTGTTTAAACTTCTCTGTATGAGTGACTGAAGTGAAATTAAACTCAAATTAAAGTGCCATTCCACCATTGGATGTATTCTTTGGCATAAAATACAATATATTTTATGACAACATGACTAGACAGAGAAATCTTTTAGCTTCAAAATGATATATCAAACATAATTTTTTGACAACGACAAGTATATTAATTTTGCGACCAAAGTCACCTACCCTTTTAATTTCCGCGCGGTAGTGAAACGTGATGTCATCGGCAGGTTCCCCTTCTTGTGTACCACGTCACGTGTGACGTGTCACAGATTATCAGCAATGGCGGATAGAACGCGATTTCCGCTTGTCGATTGCTGTGCCGATATTCACCATCGACCGTCTCCTTTGGGCATCACTTGCTATTTTTCTTCGCTTCTTTTCCGAAGCTGACAATCGCGTTCTATCCGCCATTGCTGATAATCTGTGCCACGTCACACGTGACGTGGTACACAAGAAGGGGAACCTGCCGATGACATCACGTTTCACTATCGTGCGGAAATTAAAAGGGTAGGTGACTTTGGTCGCAAAATTAACATACTTGTCGTTGTCAAAAATTATGTTTGATATATCATTTTGAAGCTAAAAGATTCCTCTGTCTAGTCATGTTGTCATAAAATATATTGTATTTTATGCCAAAAAAAATACATCCAATGGTGGAATGGCACTTTAAGAACAAGTGTATTTATAAATTTAATCAACAGTCAAGCAGATCTGTAAAGAAAATACTTAAACTGCTTTAAAAAAAAAAAAAACCTGCATTTGTACCAAAATAAAATGTGTAAGAAATGTAGAAGAGCACTTCATTTAAAGTGTTTTATTTGGCAATTTGTTACAGATTATTTCTTTTTGCCCCCCCCCCTCCTCACATAGAAATTAATGGATTGGACACTCAGTTGCAGCAGACCTATAATCCTGTTTCAGATTTTGCATAATGTTTCAGACAGGGTTGAATGACAGAAACTCGTTAGGAGTCTTCGTTCGCGACAACCCACAAAGAACACATCCATACGGGATACGACAACAGAAACCACAAAGCAGCAGGAAGAGCGTTATTCATACATAGCAGTTAAGATACTTTATAGTTTTCTTTTGCAGAAATGTTTGAGTGATGATGAAATTATGGCTAAAAAAAAAAAGTGTTAGGGAAACTTGAGTGAATATCACTGTGGAGGGAAAAAAATAAAAAAAAAATTCTGGTCCCATTTCTTGCAATACAGATTGTCAAAGTGACAATGTCCGAGACATACCCTCTGAAACACCAGTAAGCCCTTAAGAGAGTTAATGTCCAGCTTGTACTCGGATTTAATACCGCAAAGCGTGCTTCTTTTGTTCACAAAATCATGCTCATTAGCAAATCAAGCTCACTTGTGAAAGTTTACAGGGGGAAAAAAACACCAACGGTGCACTATTTACAGACTTGTGAACAGGCAAGGCAGGCAACTGCTTGGGGCCCCCTGGCCCAGTGGCCCCCCAAGAGTCGGGGCCCGAGGGCTTATTTATTTTGTTTTTTTACCATTGTATTTTCACATTTGGAATTTAAAAAACTTTGGTTTCATACATTTTTCGTTGGTGTCAGATTATAACATATTGGTGATGAACGCTGGTCAGAAGGGCCCCCTGGAAATTTTTGCTTGGGGCCACAACGGACTCTAGAATCGCCTCTGACTACTGAAATACATAACGTGCATTATTACCGTGCTATGATTATGAAAACAAGAACTGTGTGACATCTCTCACACACCTGCACCTTGTCAGACTTGTCTTTACAGCACTTTGATATAAATGTGCATGAATGAGAAAGAAAGCTATTGTGCAAGAGCAAATAATGCTGCCTGGTGACAGATAATGTCTTTGATCGTCCTGTCCAGCCACCTAAAGCTTCTTAATAACCGTCAGATCAGACTGGAAAAGAAATAGCGAGGATATTAAGGCATGAGGAACATTCGTGATGCTGAGGCTGCACTTCTGTGTGCACCACTCGATGAAGGTCCGGTTCTGAAAGTCCATCCGAGGAAGCCTGAAGTGTACACACACACACCACATGAAGATGAAGCCGGCCATGTTCGCCTCCAGAGGAGTCAATAACGAGGCTTAGAGTCGTTTATATAACCGAAGAAACGCTCTTCAAAGACGTGTTTCAAAGAAACGTTCCTTGGTGTGCACCTATAAGTAAGATTCGTACTGAACAACGGCTTTCATGCATTTCATTTGTATCACAGCTATATTATACAATTTTATTTTCAAGTCTCAGCACAGACAATGTTAAGTGTTGGTTCCTTTTCCAGGGCGCAAAAAAAAAAAAAGTAAAATTGGATCAACAAGTAACAATGAGCTGCTCAATGTGAAGCACATGCTATTGTGTTAACAGGACAGAGATTTATAACACAGTGCTACGTGCTGTGCTCAGCCACAGCATGCCAACTAGTAAAAAATAAAACGCAGTGAAAATGTAGATTGCATACACAGGGGAAACGAGATCATCTCGTTCTGAAGAGTTTACTATAAAATAAAGCTAATTTTCTTTCTTTCTTTCAGTAAAAGGGCATTTTTTTTCCAATAAGTGATTTAAAAAAAAAAAAAGAAGCAATCTGCTTTTGAGCTTATATGTACAATTCTCACAAATTATTCACGATGCTGCAGGTTGTGCAGAATTCTTTTGGGAATGATACAGTAAGGAAAAAATGTGCACGTAGTTTCTACAGTTTTATCGTTTCTCATCAACGATACAATTGCTTCTACTTACCGCAGCTTTCTTTTCATTTGCAACAAATCCAAATTTCCGACAATGGATCCTGTTTCAAAATAAAGGTGTATGGCATACAATACTTTTCCTAAACCAAGCTGTAAAATCAGGTTTCCACAGCACACTTAAAAAAAAAAAAAGTATACAATCCATGTACGTATATACATACACACACACGGCTACACCCTATATGAGTGAGATGCATCATCAAGTTCTCTGATTGAAAACATGGTTGTATCGTGTCTATATACAGAGCCAGGCACTACCATTTCGTGAGTGTATTCAGGCATCATCGGGGGGGGGGAGGCGGTGCTGTAAACATTCTTTCTTAAGAGTTCAACATGAGTGGCATGCAATACAGAGCGTTGAGAACTTTTACATTTCCAGAAGAAGGAACTTGCTATCGTTTAGCTTGTTCCAGGAGTGTCTGTGCTTCTCGAGTGAGAATACGAGCGCTAATATCAGCTACGTGGAACGGACAGAAAGGAAGAGAATGAGAGGGAGAGGGAGAGAGAGGAGGGTAGTGATTACAGTAGTAGTAGTAATCATGAAAAGTTTCTTCTAATCCATTAGCAGGAGATTTTAAACTGAATTAGGGGTAAAACGTGTTGCCACATGCCTACATAAAAACAATAAGCTAAAAGACAATTTTAACACGAAAGCTAAAATTTAGCAAATCTGATTTTTCCAACTCTTTACTAAACTTAACTAATAAGAACATCGTCGGTGCAGGAACCTCGGAAGGGACGCAAAGCTTTAAGCAGATTTTCATTCAAGACCAAATTTAGTTCATAGGCCACAGCTGCAGGAAGCGTCTCAGTTCCTGCTGTAAAATCTTATTACAGCACACTAGACTTGCTTCTCAAACGATCAGGCTAGGAAACGTAACTGAACGCAAAGAAACTCGACGAAAAGGGATTGTGTGAGAGAAGAGCCCGAGAGAGTCACAGCCTGTCTGTCTGGAACAAGTCAGGGCCCACACTGCCATCTGGAAAAATGTGTGGAGGAGGAAAAAAAAGAGTGAGAGAGAGAGGGGGCAAGAGAGAGAGAGGGAGGGAAAAAAAAAAAAAAAACACGCTACGGAGTGCAGAGGCTCACAGTCACTCCTCTAATCCCCCAGCGACGGTGTCGATGCAAGAACTATCTGTATCTGAGGCCAGCGTCTGCTCAGTGGACATAGACGAGATGTCGTTAATGGACGAGGACTGAGAGGCTGTAGCACTGCTGTTCACCACACCGTCGACTGCAGAGGACAGAATAGCAAGCGCACACATGCAGTCAGTCAATTACAAGTTAATGCAGCCATAAAACAGAATACAGCTGATATTTGGTCCAACTCGCTCACCTAAGCACTCCTCCTTCAGAACACCATTTTTGTTCCTCTCTTCCCAGTCCATCACCTCTTTATAGATCAGCTCTAGTAAAAGGCACACACAGAAAATTAATCATCTTACCATCAGAACACATTATTACTAATCTCTCTTATAGGCTATTTTTCTGGCAAGGACTTCTACCTTTCCACTGTTCTATGCTGTGTTCCCTCTCCTCCAGCTGTTTGTCTGAGATTTGAGGTGGGGGCTGCAAATGGAGAAGAGAAAAAGAAAAAAAAACCCAGCTGTTACAAATCTGGACCTCAACCCAAGACGGACCATCTGAGTACAAAAGCGAAGAGTTAAGCCAAAAAAAACAAAAAAAACAAACCTAATTTGTACAACTGGTTCTCTTAGTGTGTGTGAGAACTGTGAGTGAGATTTATTTATATATATATATATATATATATATATATATATATATATATATATATATATATATATATATATATATATACACACACACACACACACACACACACACACACACAACCGTTCAAAAGTTTGGGGTCACCCAGACAATTTTGTGTTGTCCATGAAAAGTCACACTTTTATTTACCACCATAAGTTGTAAAATGAATAGAAAATATAGTCAAGACATTTTTCTGGCCATTTTGAGCATTTAATCGACCCCACAAATGTGATGCTCCAGAAACTCAATCTGCTCAAAGGAAGGTCAGTTTTAGAGCTTCTCTAAAGAGCTCAACTGTTTTCAGCTGTGCTAACATGATTGTACAAGGGTTTTCTAATCATCCATTAGCCTTCTGAGGCAATGAGCAAACACATTGTACCATTAGAACACTGGAGTGAGAGTTGCTGGAAATGGGCCTCTATACACCTATGGAGATATTGCACCAAAAACCAGACATCTGCAGCTAGAATAGTCATTTACCACATTAGCAATGTATAGAGTGGATTTCTGACTAGTTTAAAGTGATCTTCATTGAAAAGAACAGTGCTTTTCTTTCAAAAATAAGGAAACTTCAAAGTGACCCCAAACTTTTGAACGGTAGTGTGTGTGTGTATATATATATATATATATATATATATAAAAATGAGTGATTCCACGCTTATGGGTACTGAAATGGGGACATGAACTTATTTTTAAAAATTCACCTAAAACCATTTCTTTTTTTTACCATCAGGTCACAAAACATGTAATCTTTAATGAATGATATGTTAAAAGATAACTTTAATTTTCTGAGATGTAATAACATATTTATATGCCAAAAAGTCAGAACGTAACAGAAGTGTTGTGGACATAGTTCTCAATTTTAACAATGTAGAATTACTTTTTGAAACATAGGAAGGTGATGTTTTAGCAAATATAATTAATAAACATGTGTAGTAGAATAAACATACACATCCTTTCAATAAGATTAATATGGTATATAGCTAGATTGTAATTAATTTGTAACAGACGCGAGATGGACAATCGTAACAGAAGTAATGTAACAGACATCATTTTGGAACTCATAGGCTTGACTTTGGCATATAAATATGTTTTTATTACATCTCAGAAAATTAAAGTTATCTTTTAACATATCATTCATTAAAGATTACATGTTTTGTGACCTGATGGTAAAAAAAAGAAATGGTTTTAGGTGAATTTTTAAAAATAAGTTCATGTCCCCATTTCAGTACCCATAAGCGTGGAATCACTCATTTTATATATTTTTATACATACACATACATACATACATACATACATATATATATATATATATATATATATATATATATATATATATATATACACATACACATTATATATATATATATATATATATATATATATATATATATATATATACACATACACACACACACACACAATGAATATATAAAGGATAAGGTGTCTTTGGTGTTCAATGATTGCTTACAAGGCTAATAAGTCAATATCAGGAAAATCTTTCTAGTAAATATTTGCCTCAAATCTCTCAAACTGCCTCCACTTCTTCAGTAAAGTCACTCAAGAAATGGAGGTTGCAGATGTGACTTGGAACACAGTAACCGGATCTTCATGATGTAACCAACTTCTGGTTCATGAACGCCGCAATATCATACTTGCCGACCCCCAGAGAATGAAAAGCGGTAGATCAGATTGCGCGCCACAGCCACCCCCTTCTAGGGAGGTCAGGGGGCATGCTCCCTGGAAAATTTTGAAGGAAGGGAAAATAAGTGTAAAATGATGCGTTCTCCTGCATTCTGAGTGCCATATCTGAAGAAAATTGATCGGGAAATCGGACCAGCATACTGTACTTCACAAATTGCACGCTTCTCATCTTGCCTCGATGCTTTGATGCACAGATGATCAAGTCACCTTGAACTTACTGTCATAGCAAATCTCCCCCCCCCGAGTTTTCATTGTTCGTGATCACCAGAATGTGCTTGGTTTTTACAAATACTGGCGTAATTTGTTGTAAAATGTGAGCTCATTGCCGATTGGCTAGAAATATAACAAGAACCAATGGAACGGAGCGATAGCACGATACAATTTAGATTCAACATCATTATCACGCCATTCCATTGCCTCTTGACTTAATATGACTATTTGATGTTATATACTTGTATCCCCTTTGCAGAAAACAGCTGAAGTGAAGTGAGAAGAACGAATCCAACAGTGTTCAGTGATTATTAGCTCATCCGGCCAACAGATGAGTTTATGCAATCGTGCATTGTCCGTTGTCCGTCCAGCGTCGTTCACATTTCACGAAAAATCGCTGCTTCTTTCTCAATTCTTCACTGATTTTTATTTTTGTTTTAGCAGGAAGGTAAGGTCTGCCTGGGATGCATATACATAGCTTCTACCCAAATTTGCATAATTGCAATTAATAAATGAATATATGGAGTAATTAAGCCCTAACGAACAATTTCCACACAAATCACTCCTTCACTGATTTTGATTCTTTCTGGCATGAAGGTAGGGGTACCTAGGGTGCATATAACTTTTACACAGATTTACTTCATTGCAATTATTAATGAAGTTATGGACTCAGGGCTCTACAGTGCGCACATTTCACTCGCATTTGCGAGCGAATTTTTCGGCATGCGAACGACGAAAAAAAAAACCGCGCATTCGTGAGAGGGCTTCTTGCGGCCGACAATTTAGGAAAGCACTGAGCACAGACGCGACGAGTTTAACATTCTAAAATGTATCAAACGTTAAACTGCAAAGTATGTAAATCCAGCGCTGGATAGCCTACCTAATATCATTTTTTACACTAGAGACAAGAAAATTACATCAATGTGTTCATCAGAGCCTTGTAGTGCTCAATGTGAAAGAATGCTAGTTCTGCCATGCTAGTGCGTTTTACCGGGACATGAGATTTCAGCATTTTTATTCTTCTCGGTCTGTAGCTTGAATAAGTTTAGGCTACTGAATAACACTTTCAGTTAAAGTTGGGTCTGGTGCTTTTGTGCTGACGCTACAATAGCCTACTATCACAATAAATATCCCCCGTAACATTTCCCGTTTTCTACTCATCTTTCTGTGATTGCCCCTCTTTCCCACGGTTGTATGTTGTGGGTGTGGCATTAGGTGGGAAAAGTGCTCTTTAGGGATTCATCAGAACTGAGAGATAACTGAGAGCTGGTTCGGACCGAGCTGAGAAATATATTCACTATGCAGAGAATAACGGCGTTTTTTTTTAAAAGCAATGATGGTGGAAACAAGAATAAAAGAACGGACAAGGAAGAAAGTGTAGTGAAGAAAGCTAGAACGACGGGAGAAGGTGCGGGAAAATTATATAATGAGATGGAAAGCACACACCCCAGTGCAAACATTTAGATGGGAACATAACGCAGCAGATAAACAAATAATATACAGTATATACAAATGGTGCATGTCACAACACAGCAGAAAAACAAAGAATATATATACACACAACTGGGAGTGTTGAGTTGCAGATGTTAATTGCACATTAGTTATAGAAACTCAGTTTAGCTACAAAACTCAGGATATTGCACTGTATTTGGCATTGCATTGTATTGGGTATGGATGTAAAAGTGCAGAAATATAAATATAAAATATACAAAAGCTATAAAAACTAAAAAGTTGCTCTGTGAGGTTGCACTGTAATAAGTATTGCACTGTATCAGGTAAGTGTGAGAATATTGTCCTTTTAGGTCCTTGTTGGTGCATTGTTGCACCTACCAGAAGTGGCATCAGTCAGTGCATGTAATTAGCCTTTTTCACATTACTTCACTTGCAGAAGAACCTCACATCCGTTTTCAGCCTTTTGAATGGAAGAAGAGGCGGCATGCTAATCTGCTGGCTAACAAGTAGCAACCATAGGAAGTCAGTAAACTTCCTTTCCAAAACAAGGCAGAAAGGTGACTGGAATGGTCGCTAACAATACGTAATGATAAACAACAATGCGAAATATTATTATCAATCTTATCTGTGAATGACACAGTTTTGTTAACATATGTTGCCGCCGTATACCTCTTCTTCCATTCAAAAGGCTGAAAACGGATACGAGTTCCCCTGCAAGTGACGTAATGTGAAAAAGGCTAATTGTTCAAGGTGGTTATGGCCTGTGGGGAAAAAACTGTTTGTCTGTTGGTCCTTGCTTCAATGCACCTGTAACGCCTGCCTGAGGGCAGCAAGTCAAAGAACTCAGAGCCAGGGTGGGAGCTGTCCTTGATGATGTCGTTAGCTCTGCTGAGCTCTGCTCTCTGTTTAGCTACTGTTTGTTCATTCATTCAGTTGTTCGTTATTCATTTGTTTGTTCATTCATTCATTCTCAATTGAATTTTGCATTTTGTGTGTGTTGGTGTGTCTAAGGTTTGCGCTGCAATAAACCTTTAAAATGAAAACCTACTTGTGCTTGTGCCCCCATTTTTTTCCCTGTGCTCCGAAAATTTTTAACTTAGGAGCACGTGTGCTCCTGAAAAAAAAGAAGAAAAAAAAAAGTGTAGAGCCCTGTATGGACTAATTAAGCCTTAATTATTAACAGTTCAACAAAAATCGCTTCTTCTCGGTCAATTCCTCGCCGTTTCGGATTCTTTCTGGCAAACAGGTCGGTATTCCTAGGATGTACTAGTGCATCTCAAAAAATTAGAATACCATGAAAAAGTTCCTTTTTTTCATAATTTAATTCAAGAAGGTAAACTTTCATATATTCTATATTCATTACATGTAAAGTGAAATATTTAAAGCCTTTTTTGTTTTAATTTTGATGATTATGGCTTATAGCTCATGAAAATCAGAAATCCAGTATCTCAAATTATTAGAATATTCCCCAAGATCAATCAAAAAAAGGATTTACAATAGAGAAATGTCCAACTTCTGAAAAGTATATTCATTTATACACTCAATACTTGGTTGGGGCTCCTTTACAATGAATTACTGTATCAATGCGGTGTGGCATGGAGGTGATCGGTCTGTGGCACTGCTGAGGTGTTATTGAAGCCCAGGTTGCTTTGATAGTGGCTTTCAGCGCATCTGTATTTTTGGGTCGGGTGTTTCTCATCTTCCTCTTGACAATACCCCATAGGTTCTCTATGGGGTTCAGGTCAGGCAAGTTGGCTGGCCAATCAAACACAGTAATATCATGGTCAGCAAACCATTTGGTAGTAGTTTTGGCACTGTGGGTAGGTGCCAAGTCCTGCTGGAAAAGGAAATCAGCATCTACAAAAAGCTCGTCAGCAGATGGAAGCATGAAGTGCTCTAAAATCTCCTGGTAGATGGCTGTGTTGACTTTGGACTTGATAAAATACAGTGGACCAACACCAGCAGATGACATGGCACCCCAAATCATCACAGACTGTGGAAACTTCACACTGGGCTTCAAACACCTTGGATTCTGTGCCTCTCCACTCTTCCTCCAGACTCTAGAACCGTGATTTCCAAATTAAATGCAAAATGTACTTTCACCTGAAAAGAGGACTTTGGACCACTGAGCAACAGTCCATTTCTTTCTCTCCTTAGCCCAGATAAGACACTTCTGACATTGTCTCTGGCTCAGGAGTAGCTTGATATTAGGCATGCGAAAGTTGTATCCCCTTTCTTGAAGATGTCTGTTCGTGATGGGTCTTGATACACTGACACCAGCCTCAGTCCACTCCTTGTGAAGCTCTCCCAAGTTCTTGAATCAACTTTTCTTGACAATCTTCTCAAGACTGCGGCCATCCCTGTTGCTTGTGCACCTTTTCCAGCCACCCTTTTCAGCAATGACCTTTTGTGGCTTACCCTCCTTGTGGAGGGCATCAGTGATCATTTTCTGGACAACAGTCAAGTCAGCAGTCTTCCCCATGATTGTGGTTGTGTGTACTGAACTAGACCGAGAGATACACTGTGTTCATACTGTTTTACTCAAACTCGAAATGAAATATTCGAATATTTTGAGATTTTTTTTTGTTTTTGTACTGTATGCCATACTGATTAAAATTAAAATAGAAAAATGCTTGAAACATTTCAGTTTATGTGTAATGAGTCGATAATATATAACATTTTCACTTTCTTAAATAAATGATGTAAAATATTGAACTTTTTCACAATATTCTAATTTTTTGAGATGCACTAGTATATAGAGCTTCTATATATAGCTTGTAACATTTATTGCACAAGGCGGCCCACTTTAGATCGTTCCTTCTGGACTCGACGGGGCCGGAGTGAGCTACGCCGTCACTGACGGTCTCGTTTTTAGAATTGCTCCCCCTTCCTGGAACAATTTACAAAGGGACTTGGAAGTGTCAAAACTGATAACCCTGGGTGAATTTGAATCCGTTTTAAAAGACAGACAAAATACCTCTCGTTTTTAATCAAATTCTTAACCTTGAATTTTTATGACATTTTAACTGAACACTATTTTATCTGTAATTTTGCGCTCGGTGCATTTTGTCTGTTGTTTATTTTGCTCTTTTGGCCAGGTCACTCTTGGAAAAGAGATTTTCATCTCAATGCGTCTTTTACCTGGTTAAATAAAGGATATATACTGATCGATCAGAATGAAAAGTGGTCGACGGGATTCACCTGTCAAAAGCGGTAGACTACGGTGTGAATGTATGCAAATGTTAGACAACTGGAATCGTCCTCCAAGCATAATTTGGTATCATTTCATCCCTAGTTCAGAATTCTAGTGAAAATCTGAACGTTTCTGGACCTGAATGATTCAATAGTTCTACTTTGAACCTCAGTCGACTATCAAATTTTTAAAAAATTGCTCATTTATAAATGAGATTAAATAAGTGTATGGACTGATCTAACATTCAGGATGCATTCACAAAAAAAAACCCTGCAAAGTTCCTGGGATAGGCTCTGGATATACCATGACTATGATCAGGAAATATACAGAGATTTATGTATTTTTTTTTTTAGTATGTATTTTGGATGATAGACTTTATTTGCCACATAATCCATTCGTTCTGTAAACGGAAGGAGTGTGTGTGTGTGTGTTTACACACCGCATCGGCCTCAGCTGGGTCGTACCACACATGAATATAGGGATGATTCAGGGCTTCCTGGACAGAGATCCGAGACTCTGGATCGATAACCAGCATCTTTGACAACAGGTCCCGAGCTTGACTAGCTGTAGGAGAGACAATGGAAGAATACATTTGAGAGAGTTGTGTTGTGACTGCAGAAAGAATTAAAAAAATAAGACAGGAAGGGGGGGGGGAATCAAAAACACTCGTCTTACTTTTAAGTTTGTCATGCTCGGTCTCTGACGGGAAAGCCCAGTCTGGGAAGAGCTCGCTGAAGCTGACTCCAGGGAAATGTGGCTTGTTCATCACATAGTTCCTCACTGTCTCCATTAAACGGTTCATGAATTCTAGAGAAGGCGTTCCCAGCACCTCGATAACCTTATTCCACTGGTCAATGTCTAGCAGCAGTTAATTTAAGGTTAAAACAGCAACATCATACATGTCAACCTATACGGAATGTCCGTATTTTATACGGATTTGATTCAATAAACGTAGTATACGGGCGTATAAATAAAGTTATACGGATTCTTTAAAAAAACTTCAATATTTATTTAGAGCTATAATCAATTCCCACGATGATAAAAGAGCGCATAACATTTACAAACGTACTGTACACCACAGACAGCCAGTAAAGAGTCTTATGAAATCGCGCGTTATCTTGTGGTAGAGAGACTTCGTTCCACTTTTGATCATGCGCACACCGCATTGCGAGAATCCCGCCAACCGTGAAGTCATAGACATATAAACATAGACGCCGCCTTCTGCGTAGAATCATACGTCATCCTCGCCGCCATATTGGATGTGGCAAAGTGGAGATTCTTCAACCGTCTCTGGTATAGCTACAGTAGCCGAGAATAAAGATGCCTCATTCGTGTGCTGCGTTTAACTGTACCAACAGGTTTACCGTCCAAACGAGATCACATGGGATTACCTTTCACAGGTGAGACTGGAAAAATACTTTTCATTGTATTTGGTCATTATAACGTAATTTTACGAACAGATTTTCCTGACTTTGTGGCTAATATGAAGTCTCGCGCATAATAGCCGCTCGGTGAAACCTGTCTCCAAACAACGAAGTATTTCCTTCGTAACTACGCTGATAACACTTTGTGGTTTTGTCAAACATTGGAGCTTTGTATTCATTCTGAAGGTTTATTGTTATTAATATTGAATAAAAAGTAACTGGGATATATCATTGTTAATTATCATTCAAATTTTAGGTAAATTATTTTAATTTGCATCTTGTACGGATTTTATAAGGGAAATACGGATTTTGGAGGTTGGTTATACAGGTTTGATTGACCAAAGGTTGACATGTATGCAACATCATCTTGAAATCATAAACTGTCTGCAGATCCGTTTTCCACTAGATTGCTGTTAGATGTGTAATGATTAAATCCTCTGTTACTTGCAAAACTGAATGAAAAAAAAAAAAAGGAAGCGAGTGCACGAACGCACGCAGCAATGTCGACTAACAGCCAGCTGGTGAAAAGCAAACAGCAGCTTGCCTTTTTTTCCTCTCTCTCTCTCTTTTTTAAATAATCCAAACAAATCATCTGTCTAAAGTCTGCTGTTGATCCGGCTGCAAATTTACACACAACAACATTGCGACATTGGGGTAGAAAAAGTTATTTAATCATTTAAAAGCCAAGGAGGCTCGTGCACAGACCATTAGATTTTAACACTGGACTAAATGCAAAACTGCAGGATTAGCAATTTAAAAAAAGACTGGCTGGTAGGCATTTTAGCTGATTTGAAAAGAAATCTGCCAGCACTGTGCACGACCATACAAACAATTACAACACACAGATATTGGCGCTAATGATGCAATGCCCCAGAGTCACAAAATAATACACACTGCATCAATCAGGGAAGCCAAAATGGACCATGATTATTACTGTGCTGTCCTAATACAACGTGTTATTTACAGCCACATTAATCTTCGGTTTCTCATTATAATTAATCCCTGGCATTAATTAAATATGCTGAGCACATAGTGGACATACAGGGCAGACAAATTAAACGAAATTCCTTGCAGTCATTGTGTTCAGCCTCAGGTTTCTGTACTAAATACAGTCTGTTTAATGTTATCAAGACAAAATATTTAGCTGCTAGGCATGTAACGATTAGATTAGATTTACGACATCGGGTTCATGATTCGATTTTTCCCCCCCATTATATTTTTGAAAAAATATTAAATGAAGAAAATTTTATGACAAAAAAAAAAAGAGCAATATTAATTTTCCTAATCTTTATCAACTTAAATATTTCTTTTTTTAATTAAAAAAAGCCTTTTGTTTCGTTTTCTTAATGACCAACAATAATTATTTACTCTCCCATATTTGTAAATGCTGCAATAAAATATAATCGCCTATTAACAAAAATATTCCTTTTATTAAAACTGAAAAGTTAATAACCTAGTCCTTTTCTTAATAAACGTTTATGAACATTTGTACTACCTTCATTTGCTTCTCTTTTCTTCATCTTTCAGCAGTCTGCATAAAGAGAGCTCTGATTTTTTTAAATAAATCTATTAGTACAATCAATCACACAACAGCTCTTTCCCATTTTAGATCCTTTTTTTGTATCTTCTCGCCATGTTAGAGCTGGGTTACTTCCGCCTAGGGTGAAGTCATGTGTATTCCTGCTATTGTATGTGATTAAATCCACATTCACTGAATATGAGCAATCGCACGCTCTGACTGGCTACTCTACTACTAGGCTACAAGCTCATATGCCGTGAGTAGAGGAAAACAAACAAACAAACAAACAAACGGCAGAGCGTTTTGCTGAATCAACAAAGGATGAAATAAAAGCTACTTGAAAACAAAACCTAAAAAATACAAAGGGGCAACAAAATATGGAATAAAAGTATTTGATGGTTAGAACTAGGGCTGTAACAATATGCGTATTGAAATCGCGATACGCAGAGCCACGATCCGTATCGCGATACAAGAAGGCAGAATCGCGGTACACCCTTTCAAACTTCTCAGCCCAAAAACAGAGGCGCTTCCAAACTTCAATTTATGAATACTTTACTTTTTATTTAAATTACATTTTAAACTTACTTAAATTACTTTTATTTTTTATATCTATTAGTAAGTCGTTTTTTCGCCGACCTGCAACAATCTTCTGCGAGTCACGCAACGTCCACACTCGCCACTGGCAAAGCATTCGTTTCTTTTAAGCGGTCGCCATTCTGGTTGCGACGCGGGGAGCGAATCTGTAAACAAGCAGCTCACTGGCTGGCTAGGTGTGCCACAAGCCAATCACAATCACTTGACCAGAAAGGCATGCAGTGTTGCCAGATTGGGCGGGTTTAGGTGCTTTTTGGCTGGTTTTGAACATATTTTGGGGTGGAAAACGTTAGCAATATCTGGCAACACTGAAGGCATGTCTGCTTGGGCGGAAGCCTTCTGCAGCAGTTACATTTTGACACGCGAGCAATGTTTCACTATAAAAAATTCCGTAATTTCCATTTGTTTTCCACGATCACAGAAAATTATTGGCCCTATGAGAGTGAGACAGTGAGAGAGCCACCCCTATACCCCCCCCCAAAAAAAATCTTAACGGATTTACACGATTTGGAAAAATGACTTTCAGAACCGAAAAAAACAGAGCTTCCGGCTCAACAGTATTATTTTGAGAAATAAAACAATCTTTGGATATACATTTGTTCATTTTTGCATACATATTACTCATTCTCTGCAGTGGTCTGAATTATTTGTTATTAAATAGTTAATGTAAGTAAGTAAATGTTAATAAGTCAAATTTACTACTTTAAAAAAACATTTTAAAAAAATCGTGGGCGTATCGAATCATGGGTCAAAAATCGCGATACGAATCGAATCGTGAGTTGGGTGTATCGTTACAGCCCTAGTTAGAACGCATCTTTTTTTTGTTAAATTTTTTCAAGAATTGTCATTGCATTTTTCACAAATTGCTCCTGTCATTTCGTCAGACTGTTTACATTCTTAATCTTTAAGCATTAAAATTTGATGAATATTTTTTAGACTGGTTCAAAAGCTCAAAGGACTTTGAAAATTACAGAACTGAAATGTCCAAGGAAGAATTAAATAAATGTCTAAAGCAATTCAATACCTCGGCACGGCAGCAAAACGACACTTTCCACAAAAAATAACAACACTACAGTCAATTCGCGCAGCCATCGATAGGTTAAGAAGTCCACCAAAGCAGAAATTATTTTGTCGGACGTTTTGTATAAAGTTATTTATCGAATTTGCAAAAAATAAAAAACGCTCTGTTTCTCAAAAATCGGTAGATTAAAACTATTATTCCACTCAATCTCATCGTACATGGTTTATAGCCGTGATCAACTCATGTACGACTTGATTTCGTGGAATAACTTGATTTAGCCCTCTGCTGTCTCAACAATGCAATTACTGCTAGGAAATATTAAGAGATTATGCAGCCTGATAATAATCACGAATCATTTTTTATTTCATCGATTTGAATTTGTCATAAATTTCTATCATGATTTTATCATCGCATAATATATTGTTACATGCCTATTAGTCCAAAGAACAGTCTCCAGCTTCCCAGGGGAGTCGAGGCCTTGCAGATGCATTCTGCTGCCACCTGTGTGTCCACCAAAGAGTTGAGCAGCAACGCAAGAACCTAATCAAAGAAAGCTGCTAACGCTGACTGTGGGAAAAGAAGGAATCCTGTCACATTACTCAACTCAATGCCACCTCAAAAAAAGACAAGACACAGCAAAACTCTGGATCTTCTGGACGAGCTTCAGAATTGCTATGTTAAACACTACCGAGAGTGTTAATGTGACAGATCTGAGATTTTGGAGCGAGTCGATATGATAGGATACGATCAGTGCCTTGGAATATAACACTGCCTTTCACCATCTCCCCCATGATGCAGCCCACTGACCAAATATCCACTGCAAAGGCAAACACACAAACAAATGATATTCAAAACTCAAACTTCCAAGTTAACCACAGATGACATTCCAGAAACGTGAGCACAACATTACCGTTCTCCTTGTACTTCATGCCTAAAATGACCTCCGGCGCTCTGTAGTATCTGGTCACCACGTATGGAGTCATCATGAAATTCGTGCAGGCGGTCCTGGCCAGGCCAAAGTCTAGGATTTTTAAAGTGCAGTCTGATTTCACCACTATGTTACTCGGCTTCAGGTCCTGAGAGGCAGGAAAGGAAAAGGCAAATCTCTGTGGTGATTCGTGTCAACCTTAACAACCATAACACACATCTGTGCTTATGTAGGTTTTTTGCACATTTCCAACACCGGTTGCTTTCCGTAAGTTTTTCTGGTATCCATCCCTGTGTTTGAAATTGCTCACTCATTCACTACTCCCTATATAGGGAATTACTATATGGGTCTGTCTCAGAAACTGGGTACTGTGGGGGTACCCCACTAAATATACCCTCAGTCAATAAACTATACGGTTTTGAATGGTGATGTTGGTTTTAATTTGAAATAAAATGATAAAAGAAATAACACAGATTAAACTAAATCTTTGATGTGAATACTCTTCAGAATTTGGCAAAAAATTCTGCAAATTTGTGGAAAAATGGCAGCTTGATCTGGGACATGATAAATGGTTGACTACATCGCATTCCCTTAAAAAGGCTGTAGTCCACTGAAAAGTCTACAGTTATCACTAATTGTATTTTAAGTTGTAACTTTATACACCTAAGGATTGGTGCGCTCACAGAATAATCATAACCGTAATAAAACATCATGCAAAATATTTCATCACCGTTGTAACTCCATTTTCCGCAGACCCAAAACCAATACAATCGTGTGTTTTGATCTAAACGGAAAGCCTCAGGGTCGAGGTCACTACCTCACCAAAAGTAGGAACTTAAAATAACTACGCCATATAAAAATTTAGCTATAAATCTGCGATTTTGTTTTTTAAAACGAAAGCTGAAAGTTAGGTATAGAATACGTTTCTTACAGAATATGTTACGATGATAGCTGGTCTTGTATGAATTTCTGAGCTATAAAATGAGTTGTGGTCTATTTTTTACCGTAGCGTGTTATTTGCGTGCGGGGAAGGACACACATTAACAATTTGCATGTGTAGAATGGAATTTTCCACTCCAACAGTGAGAAGTTGATCGTGCTTCCATTTGCGGTCTTTCTGTTACGCGAGTGATCTGTTCGGACGTTATCGCTGAAAAGGTGAGTTTTGACGGTTTTATTTTGTTTTAGTCTTGCAGTATAAGGCAATAGAATGTTTCTTTTTCATCTTACTTTCATATTTCGTAGTGTTTGCGTATTTTTGGCCAATATTTTGCAACCATGGTCAATTTAGATCGAACTTTTGATAGAATCTACGGCCAGTCGTTTTGCCCCGCCCCCGCTCCATCCGGTGCGGTAGTGATGTCCCGTTGCTCGCGCGCCGCAGCAGAGACCCGCGCGACCTTCAGCCGGTACAGTCGCTGTTCTTTTACCAGCGCCGTTATTCTCATCTTTCCGGTGTGTTCTTGATTTTTCCATTGTGTCCTATTTCGCCGTATCAAATTATTCATATTTAAGTGAATAATCAATTCAGTCATCATAACTTGGCATTTTTAACCCAAGCAATCAAAAAGAGGAAATTTATTCAATATTTTCACTCATCTGTGAAGGAGGGGCTTTAATTCTTCATGATGGAGTTATTTTATATGGAAACCAATTTTACAAAAGCATTTGAATTGTAATCAAAAAAATTTTCCACAGTGGAGGCCAGATAAAGCAAGATACTATCTTTATTCTTATTAAACATGACAAAAGAAACATTGAGTGTTGGGTAAATGCAAAAAAAAAAAAAAGTAAAATTAGAAAATTTATTTTTTGACCATAATGTCCCAAATGAGAGACCAGTTTCTGAGACGGGCCCATATAAAGGATTATATAGCGAGCTCATTGGTAAAACGAAAAAAACGCTTTCGGACACTAGTCCGTCACGCTGGTATTTACGTCGTTACTGTCGTACAATTAAAACGTGCCAGATCAGTCGGCTGGTGGGTTTTCAAAATAATAAATACATGCATTTATTTTTTTCGCGGTCCGGTTTCCATCAAATCGTGTGCTCTGATTGGCTCGCGAGCGGTCCGGAATCCTGCGATCCGGACCCCGGTTACAGACCTTTGGCGACTCGCTCGTTCACAACAACAACAAAAACATAGTAGCAATTTTTTGTCAACATTTATTTTCGCATTTCTCAGTATAATAGCATTCATTTTACAGCATGGACAGTGATAACGACAGTGTTCACAGCGAAAGCGAGGTTTACTACCCTGATGAAGACGAAATAAAAGAAAACATTTCAGGAGAAAGCCGAAAACGAGCTTGTAGCAGGTTTGTTCTAAATATGGTTTCCCTTTTGGGCGCTCTCATTTTCTGTTAGAATTTGGTAAATAAAAAAATTAATATAATTATTTACCAGCTTAAGGTCGATCCGTATTGTGAAATACCATGACCTCGGCCCAGAGGCCTCGGTCAGTATTTTCAAGACCTCGGTCACGGTATTTCATGATACAGACCTCCCAGCTGGTAAATAATATATATTTATTTTTTTCGTGGTCCGGTTTCCATTAAATCCTGCGCTCTGATTGGCTGGCGAGCGGGTCCGTATCCTACGATACAGACCCCGGTTACGGACCTCTGGCGACTCGCTTGTTTACAACAAACATAGTAGCAATTTTTGTCAACATTTATATTTGCATTTCTCAGGAGAATAGCATTAATTTTACATCATGGATAGCGATAACAACAGTCTTCACAGCAAAAGTGAGTTTTACTACCCTGAGGAAGAAGAAATAAAAGAAAACATTGCAGGAGAAAGCTAAAAACCTGTTTCTGTTGCTAACGCCGAGCAAAAACATGGCTGAATCCTGAATGACTCAATTTTGTATAAATAGGGGACTACATAGGCGGCAAAATGTAGTTTTTTTCCTGCCATGGAAGTGCACTTGTATACCGAGGAGGAAGCCATTTGCATTACAGCCGTGAATGAGGATTTAAAATAGCATTAATTTTACAGCATGGACAGCGATAACGACAGTGTTCACAGCGAAAGTGAGTTTTACTACCCTGAGGAAGACAAAATAAAAGAAAAAACATTTCAGGAGAAAGCTAAAAACCTGTAACTGTTGTTCACGCCGAGCAAAAACATGGCTGAATCCTGAATGACTCAATTTTGTATAAATAGGGGACTACATAGGCGGCAAAATGTAGTTTTTTCCCCTGCCATGGAAGTGCACTTGTATACCGAGGAGGAAGCCATTTGCATTACAGTTGTGAATGAGGATTCAAAATGGCGGCTCGGCTCGGTTTTCCCTTTCGGGCGCTCCTGTTTTCTGTTAGAACTTGGTAAAGAAAAAAATAAATACATTATTTACCAGCTTAAGGTCGGTCCCTATGGTGAAATACCGTGACCTCGGCCTCGGTCAGTACTTTCAAGACCTCGGTCACGGTATTTCATGATACGGACCCCCCAGCTGGTAAATAACATGTATTTTTGTGATAAATCCATGTTATACTGAGCGCATTTCCCACATTTATCAATACAAAGTCCCTGCATATTTCAGTTTTTTTTAAATCAAGGCTGAATACTTTCTTCTTGCCGCTGCCTTTTATTAAATCACATTTGAGGCTTTTGATTTGATTTCTTTCAGCGCAACTGCAATGCATGATGGGATATATTGCTTGATTAGTGACCATCGGTTGTACACTACTTTTCGTGGGATACTTTGAGTACACTATATAGGGTGTAATAATCCTCACTATCATTTCGGAAAGCACTACAAAATGGCGTCCTCACTATATAGTGCCCTATATAGTGAGTAGGGAGCGATTTCGGACACAGGGTATGAACAACCAGAACCATGCAGTAGAGTATTACATCATTTGATACGAGACTCTAGGTAGATTCGATACGTCAGTGTATTAAATACATACTAAATGCAATCTATCCAGTAAAAAAAAAAAAAAAGACTTATGTTATGACGGTTCAAAACACATCATCTCAGGGAAAGCTTAAGAGAAATAATGTTTAATTATCAGTTTACACCAATATTTTTTATTCTAATATACAGCTTTTTTTTTCAGTATATGCTACTAAGAGTCTGAATGGTTCACACAAACAGTGCGCAACACTACACTGTCATTAAGTTTCAATTATTTTACATGAATAAATGCTGAATATTTATTAAGCTCAAGAAAGAGATTATGTATGCTTTGTTATGGATTAAGAAAACACCTATAGAAATGATCACCAAAGCTAATGTTAGTCCAACACAATAGGCAGGTTCCCATTGCAGCTTTGTGCAAAATAGAAGCAATTAGTAAACAAATAAACAAAACACAATTATGAATGGTCTGTGTTTCCACTGAGTGATCTTACAGTTTTTAAAGTCCTCCCATGCCACAAGGCACATCAGGCGGTGCCGATCTCCGTTTCTATAGCCCTCGGCCATTACATAGCTAGGGTTACAGTGGAGGGCTGGTCCTCTGGCAACCGCGAAAGCTTGACTCCCTAGTCACATTTGTATTACGACGCGTCTCGCCCGATAGTAGTAGGTACCATTTTAATAATGGTCTTTGGTATGACCTGACCACAAGTAGAACCCAATCTCCCAGTTGAGAGATGGACACGCTAACCACTAGGCCAGCTTGCAGTACCACGGAGTGATGATATGTGATTAAAGCTGGGTTCTCTTTTCTCGTGATAGTTATTCCAATTAAACATGGTGACGGACCTCCAAGACCTGGTAAGTGCTGGCACAGTGATTTCGATTGTATGTCATGTGACTTAAATGTGAAAAATGTTTCTATTCCAATTTTGTGAAATACTGCTGTCAGCTTTTTCAAACTGTGCATTACGCAGGTTAATGGAAACCTACTGGATGACTTGTGGGGACAGTGAGATCTGTGCTAATTCTAAATGGAAATGCATCACATCACACAGGGCTTGACATTAAGGACTGCCCGATTGCCCGGGGTAAGCGGGATATGTCCCCGATATGCCCGACCGGGCAAGTTGGAATGAGCATATATTACGAACTAACGCCACAAAAATGAGGTTTTTTTTATCTTTTATTTCAGTTCCTAAGAGCGTCCCTCGTCACTACATATCCGCCATGATGTCTTGGCTGTTTTCTTAGTCTTGATTTCATTTACTGCTTTGCAGGTTATTTTATATCCCCCCGCTGTTGTAGTATGGTACGCGTACTGTTTATAGACCCCTTGTGCATGACGTCACGCGTCACGTAATAATTACAGCTGGGGTCAGATAGGCATCGTCTTTCATGCAAGCAAGGCTTAATCTGTCTTCAGTATGGTTAATTTTTGCACCGTTTTTGCTTCTTCAAACAGAGAAATAGATAAAAGGCATTACCGTATCCTTGCTATCAAGAAAAACTTTAATAAATAGAAGCAAATGCTTCAAGAACAACGAGGAAATGAGCGGTTAAAGAATACAAAGAGAGGAGCTCAGCCTGAAAACTCCAGAGAAATTCATGATTGTATTTAAAACGTATTTTACAAAAACAAAAGTCGGAAGTGAGGATGGAAGAGTTTGCTTATGACATTTTATTTTTTTCCTCCTCGCATTCGAGTTAGCGCCTTCATGAAAGTGTTTCATTTTCTTACAGGTGAAGCCGCTTCCTTATTCGACACAGAAACCCCAGATTGGTTTCAAACAACTCAGGCATAAAAAACTCAACAAAGAGCGACATGCGCGATACATCCTGAAAGAACAGAACAGATTAAGAGCAGAGAGAGCTGGAGCTCTGTTTCTGTTATCAGAGGAACACAGTCCTGTGCAAAATATTTATATATGGCTTTTTTTTGTTGTTATATCATCCACCTCTAGGTTAAAAAAGGAAATTTAAAAAAAAAAACACAAAAAAAAAACCACACGCTGCATTATGACAAACCGGCTGCACTGATTCAGTTACAGGTTGCCAGGTCTGCATAAAACACCCACAACCTACACAAATAAATATATATATATATATATATATATATATATATATATATATATATACACACTCAAACAGTACTGTTCAAAAGTCTTGGCACCCTATTGTTTTCTTCATAAAACTTTGTTATAGATTTCTATTTTATGATTTCTACATTATCAAGGAATGAACCTACAGTCTGAGAGAGTTCTACACAAACACACTGAACTTTACAACTACCGCATGCATGTGAAATGGAAATAAATCGACTAAGGCAGGAAAAACTCATCTCATCTCATTATCTCTAGCTGCTTTATCCTGTTCTACAGGGTCACAGGCAAGCTGGAGCCTATCCCAGCTGACTACGGGCGAAAGGCGGGGTACACCCTGGACAAGTCGCCAGATCATCACAGGGCTGACACATAGACATAGACAACCATTCACATTCACACCTACGGTCAATTTAGAGTCACCAGTTAACCTAACCTGCATGTCTTTGGACTGTGGGGGAAACCGGAGCACCCGGAGGAAACCCACGCGGACACGGGGAGAACATGCAAACTCCGCACAGAAAGGCCCTCGCCGGCCACGGGGCTCGAACCCGGACCTTCTTGCTGTGAGGCGACAGCGCTAACCACTACACCACCGTGCCGCCCGCAGGAAAAACTATTTTGGATAAAATTGTTATTGTCCGTTATAAGTAAAAACTTAATCAATAACCAAATTTCAACTCAATGTACGATCTTCATTTTATGTTGCAATTCACAACTATTCTATGGTTTTCCAAAAAAAAAAAAAGGCATTCACAAAATGGGGGGAAAGTGATAATATTGGGGGGGGTGGACATTAACCCCCACTTGCCTTGGGTGGCAAGTGGGTTTAAAAGTTAATGTTGAGGGGGGCGTCGTGGCTTGGGTGGATGGGGAGCCATACCATGGATCCGGGGACCCGGGTTTGATTCCGACCCGAGGTCATTTCCCGATCCCTCCCCGTCTCTCTCCCTCTCGTTTCCTGTCTCTGCACTGTCCTATCCAATAAAGGTGAAAAAAGCCCAAAAAATATACATTTAAAAAAAAAAGTTCATGTTGAGCCGTGTCACAGCATTGAGCGCAAGTGGCCAGCTGAAAATAAAAACCAAAACACACTTTCTGCCGATGCTTATTCTTTGAAAACGTGTCCCATCGAGACACCAAGGCATAGCATCTTATTCGAACTTTGCGCATCAAAGCATACGCCCCACTGCAGATTCACACTGCAAATCCTTCCTACTTAAAAAGCTGTCGGTTCATAAAAGAGCTTTCATTCAGAGTTATCTTCGATAACATTCTCTAAAAACGCTTCAGACTCTTGGAATAACAAGTTTTCAGTTCTTTATAATGCCTTGAGAAAGCGTGCCTCGTGTGTCTGATTTAAAGGAACAGTCCAATCTATCAATCCGCTCATTACCCTGTGGATGATACCAGCTGAATGCAGGTGTCTGATGCCACACAGGATCTGATAAAGCAAGTAGGACATCCTCTCATGGTCCAGGTCCATGTGGATCACCTGACACAGGCTGGCATCCATCAGCTCCATCACCAGATACCTAGGAGGCACCACAGAATTTATCTGCACCCTTGCAGAGTGCATTCCAGCCTCAACAAAGCTATGAATAATAATAACAGCCTGAGCCCGGCCACTAACAAATCAATTCCCTGAAGCAGTAAATCCATCCAGTGTATAAAAGCATCGTAAATAAATACAAAAGAACTTGGTGCTTACAAATCCTGAAACTCCTCCAGGGACTTCTGAGGTGTGAAGACGTTGAGTAAACGAATGATCTGGAGAGAGATATGGAGAGACACTGAGTCAGCCAGAATGAATAGCGTGATGAGAAAATGTGGGAGAGGAGTGTGGTGGTGGAGAACGTGACGTACGTTCTTGTGATTGACGCATTTGAGCAGCACCAGTTCTCTGTAGGCTCGCTTGGCGTGGGTCTGGTTCTGAAAAGGTCGGCTGAGCTTTTTTACAGCTACAGGGATGCCCAAGACAGTGTCCAGAGCAGAGCTTAATGCAGCGGGTGGAAAAAGAGGGCATTATTATTATTATTATTATACTCCATCATAAGTAACATTCCAGTAAGGATATCCAACAGCTTAAAAGGTGATGCTCCTAATTTAGTGTGAGCACAAGAAAGAGGAAGGATATGATCTGCATCACAGCGAAGAGGTTTCAGGGCTCCCTCCGGGTTCTGAAAACATTCTACGCTTTTTCCTTGAAAAATAAAGTCAAAAGAAGTATTCTTCACTTTTTCGTAGTCTGTGTTTTACTGACTTATCGAAGTGGACTTAATACAGGTTTATACCAACCAAACTGGCACAATTCAAATATTTGTACAGATACAGCTAGGCCTCTCCACTACATATAAAATTTAGGCTCCACTCCAACCTCAAATAAGAACGACTTGATTTTGGGCAGCCTGGGCACCATCAAACTAAAATAATCCTCTTTAGTTTGAGCTTACTTAAAGGAGATACGCAAAGCCATGGCCTCGCTTTTTGTTTATAAATGCTATGAGACCTCAAGAATGGCACAGGAATAGTTTTAAGCATTAACAAGAAATCTAATATAGTAATTTTTACGATTAAAATTATTCATATATAGGTAGCGGTCTGAGCATAGGCGGTTTTAAACGGGGGGCCGGAGGGGCCAGTGCCCCTGTAAAATTGCTCTTGGCCCCTGTTGTGGCCCCTGTGCTGAACAGATAATAAGATTTATTCATTTCGACGTGCGCTGGCTTGAAGATCGGAACTGACATGACGGAGTGTTCTACACGGACTCCTTAAAGTGCTACATGCACACTGTTACCAGCAGCAGCGCGAATTGTAAACTTCGGACAATCTTGTTGTGTTCAGCATTGAATCCAGAAGGTCCAAGGCTTTGAACCTTGATGCATTTGTAGACCGTTTCTCAAGGAGTCACAATCGCAGAATCTTGTTGTTGTAGTGTTTCAGCCTGCTGTGAATGCTATAGGGTGATTCTGAGACCACTGTATGTGAATTTATTTTTTCTTTCTATTTTCCCTCCTACTGTACATAGTGAGACGATGACAGTGTGATTTAGATAAAGATAGTGATTGTACATTCAAGTCTCATGCTGTGAAAAAGAAAATTCATTCATGCTGTGAATTTAATAAGTGTCATTGTACAGATAAAAGGTTCATTGTATGCACAAATAGAAATCTTATTTTACAAAAAAGAGAAACATGGGTTTAAGATTTATTGAGCACAATTTATTTTATGTTTAGGCTATTGACACAGAATGTTTATCTCATTGTATTTATGCTCAATGTATTTTGGTTTGGTTTTAAATAAACTAAACAAAAAACATTTTGAATGCTTAAATATTGCCATGTTTTGTCCTTATATGTGCCACCCTTAAAAAAAAAACAAAAAAAAAAAAAAACACTGGCCCCACCTCAGCCCCCCTAGTAATTTTGGTCTAGAACCGCCACTGGGTCTGAGTGAATGACCTTGATGTCTGTGACGTCACAGCAGGAAGTCTATCGGTCTCATCGCCATTTCCGCTATAGTAAAAAACAGAGCTGACTGCAACTCCAATCCTCCATCTTGAGCTAATTTATCGCCATGCCACGTAGATGTGTTGCTGGCGGGTGCAGCAACACGACAGAAGGTGGATTTACGTTGTATTCATGGCCCAAGAATGTTCAAACTGCAAAGAGTTGAACGCATTTTCCGAGAAGTTCATGGGCATATCGGGTGCCTACAAAGTGGTCTCTCCTCTTGTTGCTAAAACCGGTGACATCCCGTTCCATCCCGGGTTTTAGTAATTGCCTGAGTCGAGCAGTAATGGCGGAGTACTCAGTATGAAGAAAATGGAGAATGAGTGGAGCAGCCGTCTGATTTCTCCGCTGGATATGCTCGCCTCGGCGGCAATATCTCGCCCTTACGTGGAAGAAGTGAATGAACGAAGAACTGAACGAACAACTGAAAGTCAGATTGTTTCAAAACAACCGCCCACAAGATCGGCTTTCAAGAAGCGAGAACGCAAACGGGTAAGATGCGACTCTCATTCGTATACAAAACAACAAAAACACCATCACTTGTCGTTTACTTGCATTTAGATTAATACATGTAACTTGTACTGTGTGTTGAAGTTACCGGTATAAGATTATTTAATTTGCTTCAGAATGTGATTGTTTCAGTTTATCTGATTATTTAATTAGCCTTTTATGTTTTATCAGTGAAAATGCATGCATGTACGTTGCATAAGTTATAACACCCATCCTGTTTTAATGAGAGTCAACCCACAATCAGTGAAGTCAAATCAGTCTTAGCTGAGCAAGTCGGTAACGGGATTTCTTACTTTCATCACGAATTTTTATTTATATGACTTATATGTAAAAGGCCTTGGCCTTAAAGCTCATAGGCAACGGTTTTCAATTTTATACACATTTTAAACTTTACATGCTAAAAAACCCTCTGTAATTTTCTTCTGGTCCCAAGAAGTATTGTTAATAAGTAATAATTAAAATAAGTTTGCGCGATGGGGCGTCGTGGTTCGGGTGGATGGGGCGCCGTGCCGTGGGTCCGGGGACCCGGGTTCGGTTCCGGCCCGGGGTCGTTTCCCGGTCCCTCCCCGTCTCTCTCTCCGGCTCGTTTCCTGTCTCTGCACTGTCCTATCCAATAGTAAGGGGGTGAAAGAAGCCCAAAAAAATAAATAAATAAATAAATAAGTTTGCGCGGATCACGGCGAACTTCTGTCCGGCGATTTTCGTGACGTCATTCAAGACAAACAAACCGCTTGAGTTGAGTTCACTTCCATTTACTTATGTTGCTGTTCGGCTTGAGTGCAGACGTGCGTTCGGGAATTTCCAAAGAAAAACCATGCCTTATTGTTGTGCAGTGAAGTGTAACAACGGGACCGGTTCAGGAAGAAGTTTTTACCTTTTTCCAGAAGAGGTGGAGCGAGTGTGTTGGCTTTTTCCGAAAAAGAAGAGGCGGCGCGAGTATGTTGGCTTTTTCCAAAAGAGGAGACGAGGTGGAGAAAGTTATATATACAGTGGGGCAAAAAAGTATTTAGTCAGTCACCAATTGTGCAAGTTCTCCCACTTAAAAAGATGAGAGAGGCCTGTAATTTTCATCATAGGTATACCTCAACTATGAGAGACAAAATGAGAAAAAAAAAATCGAGAAAATCACATTGCCTGATTTTTAAAGAATTTATTTGCAAATTATGGTGGAAAATAAGTATTTGGTCAATAACAAAAGTTCATCTCAATACTTTGTTATATACCCTTTGTTGGCAATGACTGAGGTCAAACGTTTTCTGTAAGTTTTCACAAGGTTTTCACACACCGTTGCTGGTATTTTGGCCCATTCCTCCATGCAGATCTCCTCTAGAGCAGTGATGTTTTGGGGCTGTCACTGGGCAACACGGACTTTCAACTCCCTCCAAAGATTTTCTATGGGGTTGAGATCTGGAGACTGGCTAGGCCACTCCAGGACCTTGAAATGCTTCTTACGAAGCCACTCCTTCATTGCCCGGGCAGTGTGTTTGGGATCATTGTCATATTGAAAGACCCAGCCATGTTTCATCTTCAATGCCCTTGCTGATGGAAGGAGGTTTTCACTCATAATCTCACGATACATGGCCCCATTCATTCTTTCCTTTACACAGATCAGTTGTCCTGGTCCCTTCGCAGAAAAACAGCCCCAAAGCATGATGTTTCCACCCCCATGCTTCACAGTAGGTATGGTGTTCTTTGGATGCAACTCAGCATTCTTTCTCCTCCAAACAGGACAAGTTGAGTTTTTACCAAAAAGTTCTATTTTGGTTTCATCTGACATTCTCCCAGTCCTCTTCTGGATCATCCAAATGCTCTCTAGCAAACTTCAGATGGGCCTGGACATGTACTGGCTTAAGCAGGGGGACACGTCTGGCACTGCAGGATTTGAGTCCCTGGCGGCGTAGTGTGTTACTGATGGTAGCCTTTGTTACTTTGGTCCCAGCTCTCTGCAGGTCATTCACTAGGTCCCCCTGTGTGGTTCTGGGATTTTTGCTCACCGTTCTTGTGATCATTTTGACCCCACGGGGTGAGATCTTGTGTGGAGCCCCAGATCGAGGGAGATTATCAGTCGTCTTGTATGTCTTCCATTTTCTAATAATTGCTCCCACAGTTGATTTCTTCACACCAAGCTGCTTACCTATTGCAGATTCAGTCTTCCCAGCCTGGTGCAGGTCTACAATTTTGTTTCTGGTGTCCTTTGACAGCTCTTTGGTCTTGGCCATAGTGGAGTTTGGAGTGTGACTGTTTGAGGTTGTGGACAGGTGTCTTTTATACTGATAACGAGTTCAAACAGGTGCCATTAATACAGGTAATGAGTGGAGGACAGAGGAGCCTCTTAAAGAAGAAGTTACAGGTCTGTGAGAGCCAGAAATCTTGCTTGTTTGTAGGTGACCAAATATTTATTTTGCAGAGAAATTTACCAATTAATTCATTAAAAATCCTACAATGCGATTTCCTGGATTATTTCCCCCCATTCTGTCTCTCATAGTTGAAGTGTACCTATGATGAAAATTACAGGCCTCTCTCATCTTTTTAAGTGGGAGAACTTGCACAATTGGTGGCTGACTAAATACTTTTTTGCCCCACTGTATATATGCCATGTTGACCCTTTTTCATTTCCAGTTGAGAGTACGCCGTGTGCATTCTGGCTGCTGCTTCTTACTGGAGCTTTTTATTTTATTTTCTCTTTTGTTTTTCTTTTTTGTGTAATTTGATTTTTGTTTGAGTGTTTTGTCTGCCAGTTGTGGTGTAGCTCGGGACCCAGTTTTGGGTGTCGGTTCCCTCCAGGCCTTTGTTCGCTGTGGGTGATGCTTGTGCTCCTCGCTATGGACTGCAGTGAACTCGTTGCTCATTTTAACATCATGGTTGCCCAGTGCTCTGTGCTTTAGTGCTTGGCGTGATGCTCCGAGCGATATTGCTCGGTGGCGTCATGGCGGCTGTGCAGGTGGTTTGGGACATACCGGCGCTCGCTTTGTGGATCCATGGCGCGGTGTTCTGAGTGATGTTGCCTGGTGCTGTCGCGGCGGCTGTGCTGGCAGTGCGGGACTGGTTTCTGTGCGCCTTTTGGTGGGACTATGGCTGCTACACCATTGGAATGACATCCTGACCTTTATTTGGTGGACTTTTTTTTTCCCCCCCTCTATAATTGTAAAGCGACCTTGGGTTTTGAGAAAGGCACCATATAAATTGAACTTATTTATATTACACCCATTAAAATGAGCTTGATGTTTATTCTTTTGAATATCATCCAGCAGGAGTGGAAAAATGTTATATATTTTCATTATTTTACAATTTCTAACAAAACAAGATGCGTTCAGAGTTGGTGATTTTATTTTAAAAATCATTTGTTATAAAAAGAAGAAAAAAAAAATCACAATACCTACAATGCGATGTCATGATAAAAATGACATCATTTATCAAGTTTATTTTGTTAAATCGCCCAGCCACAGGACAAACCAATAATTATGTAGGTACCTGTAGGTCTGTGAACTCTGATGTAAATCACCTGGATGCCTTCTTCAAGAAGTGAAAGTAAAACCACTTTCCAGCATCTTAGCACCTTCTCTAGAACCTGCTTACCGAACCACTTCAGGTTCTGACGGTCATTATTATTAACTCATCCGGCCGACAGGTGATGAGTTTATGCCATCACGTGCTGTCTGGCATCGTCGACATTTCATGAAAATCGCCTCTTCTTTCTCAATTCTTCACTGATTTTTGTTCTTTTTGGCAGGAAGATCAGTCTGCCTGGGGTGCATATAACAGCTTTTACGCAAATTTGCATAATTGCAATTAATAATGAAGATATGGAGTAATTAATCAATCCCTAACGAGCAGTTTCCACACAAATCACTTCACCCTCAATTCTTCACCGATTTTGATTCTTTCTGGCATGATGGTAGGAGGACCTAGGGTGCATATAACTTCTACCCAGATTTGCTTAATTACAATTATTAATGACGTTACGGACTAATTAAGCCTTAATAATTAACAGTTCAACAAAAATCGCTTCTTCTCGGTCAATTCCTCGCCGTTTTGGATTCTTTCTGGCAAACAGGTTGGTATTCCTAGGGTGGATATTGCTTCTATATAGTGTATATAGCTTGCAACATTTATTGCCCACTTTAGATCGTTCTTTCTGGACTAGACGGGGCCGGAGTGAGCTACGCCATCAATAAATTTCTTGTTTGGGGTTCACAGAGCCATGTAACGATCCGAATCTTTCACTCCTCCTAAATGCTAAGGCTACAAAGCAGTATGTGACCTCGGGTAGAAAACCATAAGTGCCATCACAAAGGCCACACCCCCTTTCCGTCGCTATTCATATGACTCTTTGCTTCATAAACCAGCAGTAATATTTTTCAACAGGTAATATTTAAGGCTGTTTGGAGTTGTAGTTTTTTCCACATCAGAAGAACAGATCAGTTCTTCATCGATACCAGTGTTAATGGGTTACACTGATGGAGGTGGTGTGACGGAGGTGACACTCGGTGCCCACTCACCAGACGATGCCCTGTGCTCCAGAGCCGATAGTGCGGAGCTGCTGATACCGCCGCAGCACTGTGAAGGTCGAGTCTCCCACCTGCACGCTGTAAAAATGTCCTTCCCCTTCAGTCATGGCTCCTCTAGCTGAGTCCCGCTGGACAATTCAGACCTTAGAAGGTTGAAAGGAAAAAAAAAAAACAGGAGAGTGAGAGCGAGAGAGAGATGATGCACTTTGCTGAGAGATATTACGCCAAGTCATCGCTTAGTGTGCACACTCATCCCTCGCCAGCTCGGCTCCGAGCTGCGTTTGGGGAAATGACTCCCTGAATGACTCATACAAGAACCACCACCAGACATGAAGCTTCATTAAAATCAGTGAGGCTAATATCAGAAAAACGACTACTAGAATCCAATATTAACTCATCAACGAGACCAAGATAATGCCATGCTTCGACAGCAATCCTACTTATCATCATAATTAGTGACTTTCTAATCAGTATCCGATCACTGCCTGACAGCCGCGCACGGAAAACATGGTGACGCGAGTCGACCAGGCGTCCTCGAGTTTATACAAGAATAAAGAACT
Organism: Neoarius graeffei; assembly: GCF_027579695.1. NCBI lineage: Eukaryota > Metazoa > Chordata > Actinopteri > Siluriformes > Ariidae > Neoarius > Neoarius graeffei. Next base: position 72,929,679 of record NC_083580.1, read on the forward strand.
GATTATGCTCAACAGGACCCTCTCTCGACATCTCGCTAAACTTCTGTCTTCTCTTAACCTCTTAAAAGTCTCCTCTCGTTCTTATGCGTTGATGAACAGTGAACAGGTATGAATCACATACATTGCGCCAATCCTAGCAAGATTAACATGATTAGCATTTCCACACTCGCTAAGGCTTTAACACCATAAGCAGAGGCTTTGCGAAGGTTCAACTAGCTTCGTAATAAGGCTGTCTGATCCGGCATAGAAATGGATGAACGTAATCAGGTTAAAAAGAGAGCTCTATAATCCAATATATTCATGGAGCTACTTCTGTCAACAGGCTGGAGCAGTCATACCATTTTTACGGTAAGAAATTAACACAATGTGCTTACGGCATTTTGCTGAAGTATACAGATCAATAATCAAAAAAAAAAAATCAAGCTGATGAAAAGTATGGCATGATAGGCTATATCTGCCTGGCTGAGAAGACTACAGAAGAGAGAGAAGATGGATGATCGATGATGGTTGGGTTCATTAACTGGATACGTCTTTGCTGTTGTCTCTCTCGAGGATGCTCGAAGATTCGACTCGGCGAATAAACTTAAAAGAAACGTGACCAAATTATATCGCGTTAGAGATGTTATAATCTGCAGTTTCTGCAGGAAGTCGTTCTAAAAGCTTCACTCCTCAGTGTTCCCCCAACAAACACTGTCCTAAATATCAGCACTGTCTCAGCAGAGAGCTAAATGATAATAATCAGGCTTACACCATGTCAAAACAAATTAACGTGACCTTTAGAAAGGCATTCGTCACATTTCCAAGACACTGTACTTACCACTAAGTACCAACTGCACAGTCACACAGTGAAACATCACTAAAACAAAAACCAAACATGTGCTCATACCGAAACGTACAGATGGAGACATCGATTTGTATGCGCCAATGATTTTAAAAAACAAACATGGACAGCGGAACGTCTCAAAAAGGTGGTGAAACTATAAGTCTAGCGCCCCTACTGGCTGGCTGTGGTATAATATATAGCTCCGCCCATCCCTATGAGTTTCAAAAAAAAAAAAAAATATCTCAACATCTTAGTTTTCTTATCTAAACTGTCTTTCGATCTAGTGTCTAAACCGAACAGCTTCTTTTCCCAATGCTGATCTCTACGGATTTTTATTTTCCCCAGAAATAAGCTTTTAAAAAGTTATTCTACTGTCGTATAAATACGGAGGTGATTATAGGAAATCCTACGCACTGATTGGTCGAGAAATTCAGAATACTTCTCAATAATCGCCTTGAGCGACTCGGCAAAATGGCGGCCAATCGCTTCGTCACCGCGAGTGAGGAAGAATTACAAATGATGGAAAAAAAAATGCTGTTCCTAAAAGCAATAAAGATGCTACGACCAAATCCAAAGTCCTTCCCATGCCTGTCGCGCACAGGGCGGCGCAGAGCTTCGTTTCTGTAGCCCTCGACCTCTCGCCTATTACATAGCTAGGGTTACAGTGGGGGGCTAGTCCTCTAGTAACCACGAGAGAGTCTGACTCCCCACTCGCATCTGTATTGCAGTGTGCCTTGCCAGACGACAGTAGGTATCATTTTTATGATGGTCCTTGGAATGACCCGACCGTGAGTCGAACTCGCGATCTCCCGATCGAGAGGTGGACACGCCAACCACAAGGCCACTCGCCGGTCAAAGATGCTACGAAGTTTGGTCTAAAACTATTCAAAGGCAAGCTGGGATTGAGATTTATTTTATCAATTTCAAAACAAAAGTATTTTATGTGAGTCGGCAGAGATAAGTGACAAATCTGCACGCATTATATTTGCATGCCACTTTTGAAAATTGAAATACATTTTTTAAATACGATTTACTTTAAAAAAAAAAAAAATCACTCATGTATTTATACTAAAAGTTGTGTAGCCGTCTCAGTTTCGGTGAATAATGGGACTACTGCACTTTAGTGGGCGCAAATAACCCTAACCCAGACAAACACCGGTTTTGATGACTTCGACATATAATAAAACAAGGAATTGTTCTAGGTATTGTTGTTTGAGGTACTGGTATTACCAATACCTAAATAAGGTATTAGGTATTGATAATACAGGGGCTACTGCCCCTGAACTCCTGCTTAAATTCACTCAAACACCGCTAGGCTCGGTAAACGTAAACAGCATGGCGGAATTGCGCCCACTAAAGTGCAAACTAGCCTGAATAATAACTTCGACTTTGACTCTGTTGTTATTCACCGATATTTGTTTCACCTTTGGCAAATAATAGTTAAACATCATACAACCCCGATTCCAAAAAAGTTGGGACAAAGTACAAATTGTAAATAAAAACGGAATGCAATAATTTACAAAATCTCAAAAACTGATATTGTATTCACATTAGAACATAGGCAAATGAAAGTGAGACATTTTGAAATTTCATGCCAAATATTGGCTCATTTGAAATTTCATGACAGCAACACATCTCAAAAAAGTTGGGACAGGGGCAATAATGGCCCTTTTCCACTACCCTTTTTCAGCTCACTTCAGCCCGACACGGCTCGCGTTTCGACTACCAAAAACCAGCACGACTCAGCTCGCTTCAGCCCTGCTTAGCACCCAAAACTCGCACCGTTTTGGAGTGGGGCTGAAGCGAGCCAAAGCGAGCCGAGTGGGGCTAGGGGTGTGAGGAGACACTCCCCTGTGCACTGATTGGTGAGGAGGAGTGTCCTCACATGCCCACACACGCCCCGCGAGCGCGCTGGGATCTGTAAACACCGTAAACCCGGAAGAAGGAGAATTACGAATTACGAGAATTATGAAGCCTTATGCGCCTCGCCTCATCTATACGCTCTTGCCAGTATCTGTTGGCGTTGTCGGTGGCAACAAGCCACAGCACCAAGACCAGCAACACTAACGACTCCATGTCCTCCATGTTTATTGTTTACTATTCGGGTCGTGAGACTACCGCTTAAAAGCTCACTGATGTCACTGTTTGCGCTGCTTAACGACATCAACTGACGTCCACCCACTTTCGCTAACTCCACCCAATGTGTCCACCCACTTCCAGCCAGCACGGTTCAGCGCAGTTGTAGTCGAAATGCAACTCCAACAGCCCCGCTCAGCCTGACTCAGCACGGCACGGCTCAGCCCGACTCAGCCGCGTTTGTAGTGGAAAAGCGGCATAAGAGGCTGGAAAAGTTAAAGGTACAAAAAAGGAACAGCTGGAGGACCAAATTGCAACTCATTAGGTCAATTGGCAATAGGTCATTAACATGACTGGGTATAAAAAGAGCATCTTGGAGTGGCAGCGGCTCTCATAAGTAAAGATGGGAAGAGGATCACCAATCCCCCTAATTCTGCGCCGACAAATAGTGGAGCAATATCAGAAAGGAGTTCGACAGTGTAAAATTGCAAAGACTTTGAACATATCATCATCTACAGTGCATAATATCATCAAAAGATTCAGAGAATCTGGAAGAATCTCTGTGCGTAAGGGTCAAGGCCGGAAAACCATACTGGGTGCCCGTGATCTTCGGGTCCTTAGACGGCACTGCATCACATACAGGCATGCTTCTGTATTGGAAATCACAAAATGGGCTCAGGAATATTTCCAGAGAACATTATCTGTGAACACAATTCATCGTGCCATCCGCCGTTGCCAGCTAAAACTCTATAGTTCAAAGAAGAAGCCGTATCTAAACATGATCCAGAAGCACAGACGTCTTCTCTGGGCCAAGGCTCATTTAAAATGGACTGTGGCAAAGTGGAAAACTGTTCTGTGGTCAGACGAATCAAAATTTGAAGTTCTTTATGGAAATCAGGGACGCCGTGTCATTCGGACTAAAGAGGAGAAGGACGACCCAAGTTGTTATCAGCGCTCAGCTCAGAAGCCTGCATCTCTGATGGTATGGGGTTGCATTAGTGCGTGTGGCATGGGCAGCTTACACATCTGGAAAGACACCATCAATGCTGAAAGGTATATCCAGGTTCTAGAGCAACATATGCTCCCGTCCAGACGACGTCTCTTTCAGGGAAGACCTTGCATTTTCCAACATGACAATGCCAAACCACATACTGCATCAATTACAGCATCATGGCTGCGTAGAAGAAGGGTCCGGGTACTGAACTGGCCAGCCTGCAGTCCAGATCTTTCGCCCAGAGAAAACATTTGGCGCATCATAAAACGGAAGATACGACAAAAAAAGACCTAAGACAGCTGAGCAACTAGAATCCTACATTAGACAAGAATGGGTTAACATTCCTATCCCTAAACTTGAGCAACTTGTCTCCTCAGTCCCCAGACGTTTACAGACTGTTGTAAAGAGAAAAGGGGATGTCTCACAGTGGTAAACATGGCCTTGTCCCAACTTTTTTGAGATGTGTTGTTGTCATGAAATTTAAAATCACCTAATTTTTCTCTTTAAATGATACATTTTCTCAATTTAAACATTTGATATGTCATCTATGTTCTATTCTGAATAAAATATGGAATTTTGAAACTTCCACATCATTGCATTCCATTTTTATTTACAATTTGTACTTTGTCCCAACTTTTTTGGAATCGGGGTTGTAAAAGGCATGGATATATTTGGGAATGACGTGATTGACAGCCTTGGCGATGCGCTGGACCCTGGAATTGGAGAAGGGGGCAGGCCTACCAAATGAGTAGGTGTACCCGACTTTGACTCGTCTCTACTGCGCAGACTCTGGCTCCAAATTTGACAACATGGCAGAAGAATCTTGGTTTCATATTTTGGATTCTATAGAACAGAAGGGCATGGAGCCATGTCGTCCATTTTTTCCTCCTACAGTTATCAGAATGCACAAATCCTGGTCTCAGCTACATGTCTTCGACAGTGAAATACACATCCTTCTGAAAGGTGGCCCAAAAAAAAAAAAAAAAAAACCTTAGGGACATGACAGCTAAAATACAACTCTCTCTGTGTTGAACAAATCCATTCTGCTGCGCTGAACCCCTCTGGTGCTAAATCACACAAAGAAAGCAGAGAGTGCAGCAAACGGGTCCCACTCACCTTGACTCTCTCTCTCTTCTGGCACTTCATTCCCATATTTCCCAAACTGTGAGAGAGGAGGAATTATTTATTTTTTTAAATTTACTGCAGTTTGTTTGCTCAGTAACGATGGAGCTAAAGCCTGATAAGGAAAGCAATTCAAATCCAGACAAAGTGATGGACTGAAGAGGTTAGTAATTACGAGCAAGACAAGCTAACAAGGATGCATCACGCTGCAAAATCCAGAAGTCGATTGACAAATCTACACAGAGGAACGTGGAGAGTGCGCCTGTGACACTCAAGAGCCTGACGATACTGTATGTAAATAGTCCGGTGACCTAGAAAAGCATGACAGACCTTCAGCCGGGGGGGTCGTTCCTGCCCTCCTCATCCTGCGTTATTCCTCTTTTTGTCTTTTACGAGCTGTGGTTAAATTGGACTCCATTCTAAACATTGAGTAATGGTGCTTATCAAAATTTGAGTCCTAACACTCTACTCCACTCCACTCATGCGATTCGTGATGAGCTCCAGGCTGAGGTATGAGCCACGACTCTTTAATCATGTCCTAAGATTAAATACGATGACGTCATCTGACATCATAAATCACAGTGATAGGAAAAGAGCGACGGCGGGAGGGGAGGGTGGGTGTATGGCTGGAAATAAATCAATAAATAAACAAACAGACAGACAGACAGAGACATTCCTTCCAAAACATGTAAACGCTAAATGTCTTAGTAACTCGAATCAAATCCAGATAGTCAACAGAACTAGTATCAGCACCGATCTGATCCTGAGCATCTCTCTCCCTCTCTCTCAGAACAGATGCTGACCTGAAACCCCAGATCGACAGATATCAGATCAGATTTGACACCTTATCCAGTAGGGCTGTAACAATATGCGTATTGAAATCGAAATCGCGATATGCAGAGCCACGATCCGTGTCGCGATACAAGAAGGCAGAATCGCGGTACACCCTTTCAAACTTCTCCTCAGCCCAAAAACAGAGGTGCTTCCAAACTTCAATTTATGAATACTTTACTTTTTATTTAAATTACATTTTAAACTTACTTAAATTACTTTTATTTTTTATATCTATTAGTAAGTAGTTTTTTCGCCGACCTGCGACAATCTTCTGCGAGTCACGCAACGTCCACACTCGCCACTGGCAGAGCATTCATTTCTTTTAAGCGGTCGCCATTCTGGTTGCGACGTGGGGAGCGAATCTGTAAACAAGCAGCTCATTGGCTGGCTAGATGTGCCACAAGCCAATCACAATCACTTGACCGGAAAGGCATGCAGTGTTGCCAGATTGGGCGGTTTTAGGTGTTTTTTGGCTGGTTTTGAACATATTTTGGGATGGAAAACGTTACAGTATGTGGCAACACTGAGCATCTGCTTGGGCGGAAGCCTTCTGCGGCAGTTACATTTTGACACGCGAGCAATGTTTCACTATAAAAATTCCGTAATTTCCGTCTGTTTGCCGCGATCACAGAAAATCATTGGCCCTATGAGAGTGAGAGAGCCACCCCTATACCCCCCTCCCCCCCCCCAAAAAAAAATCTTAACGGATTTACACGTTTTGGAAAAATGACTTTCAGAACCGAAAAAAAACCAGAGCTTCCGGCTCAACAGTATTATTTTGAGAAATAAAACAATCTTTGGATATACATTTGTTCATTTTTGCATGTAATTTGCATGTAATTACATATTACTCATTCTCTGCAGTGGTCTGAATTATTTGTTATTAAATAGTTAATGTAAGTAAGTAAATGTTAATAAGTCAAATTTACTACTTTAAAAAAAAACATTTTAAAAAATCGTGGGTGTATCGAATCGTGGGTCAAAAATCGCGATACGAATCGAATCGTGAGTTGGGTGTATCGTTACAGCCCTATTATCCAGTAATCCTGATCTCTTCTGATTTGACGCTGCAAGACTGTGATTTTGACCGGCCCAACAAAGACAACCCAGTGTTAAATCGACTCCACCTCAGCACCTCTGATGGATTTGCATAACTTGCCAACAAGAGCTTTAGAAAGTCAGGTTGTTGACCAGAGTAGATATCAGTCTCAGTACCAAGCATCATCTGATACACAAATCTGATCTCATCCTATACTATATACTAAAATACATAGTACTAAAGATTCGCACAACCCTTGTATCAGTAGTTATTTTAAATGCATTTTATTAAACACCTAAAGGAAAGCCTGACATGCAAAATACACAAGAAATTGTCCTAATGGCAGCACATCCAGCTATTAGATCCAAGTTCAATTCAGTTACGTCACTGCATCTCACAGTGCATACTTCCGTACTAAACAGTACACCGCAAGACACTGCACACTATCTATCCTCACACACTATTTAGTACCCTAGTATGCATTAAGAAGTGGCCGGAGCCTGTTTTCACCACTTCCTAATTAGTTAAGCTGCTTCTTTACACCCAATTGTAATTTTTATAACTGTCATAAATGCAATTAAACACTTATACTGGATGTAAAATGTTTTAAAATGCCGTGAATTACCATTTCAGAATGAGCCACAGGTCAGAGATGTTACCTCAGTGTACATACAGTACATAATATTAGCATGTTAGCTTCGGGTAAACACGGCTAAAGCACAATTATATGAACAATATAAAGCTGAAACAAAGCGACAGCGTTTAATTTGCTCCTGAAGTGAACAGTGAATGAGTTACAAATGTGTGTTTTTGGTAGCTTGGAAGCTAAAACTGTGCAGTTGTGTGTTGGGCGGCCAAGGTTAAGCCAACACAACCCAGCCAACACTGCATGCACGGCGCGTCACAAACACAAACTCGATGGAAAACTCCAGGCAAACTGAAGCCAGAGCTCGGAAACAGGGCTGAAAACGAGCTAAAATGTGTGTGAAGTGCAGTGTTAGCCGGACAGACTTGTCATTAGCCTGCTTGCTTGCTTGCTGGATGGATGGATGGATGGAAGCTTACCTCCTCCTCAGCTCCTCGCTTTTCTCCAGTTCACTCCCATACACGCCAGCTAATGGCTACACGCACAACGGCCGGACTGCGGAAGCGCCTCTGCCCGGTCACGGTGTCTGCTAAGTCCGCGAGGCGACTCAGGAGAGTCCGGTCTTCTCCTTCTCTAAGGGCTTTCGGGGTAAAATCCGAAGTGTTGCCTGTGTTTCGGCAGCATGGTTGCAGGGGCGGAGGTCTGCTGGATAGCCAGTGTGTGTGTATGAGCGAGCGAGTGAGAGAGCCGGAATGACGTCATGGCCTTACCGACAGCTCAACTTGGAAGTTCACTATGGAGCAAAGAGCTAAAGTTACAACCATGCTAACTAGTACATACTAACGCACTAAAGAGCACGCTACAGTAAACCAACAACGGCACTTTTCTGCATACTATTTAGAACGGAAGTATGGATTGTAGCTCTGGTCACCATACCTGTCAACTTTGAGGTTTGGAAAAAAAGGGATATTTCTCAGATTTTTGACTCAGAATAAGGGAAAATTTCGGAAAGTCATACCCTTCACCAAAAGTGGGTGTGTAGTTGAATGGGGGGCGATTTTCTATCTAGTATTTGTGATTTCCTGTACTCTGGTGCATGTTGGTGATAGCCAAGACCCAAACTCAATATGCTTATGGTTTATAGAGTGCATTTGTGAATAAACTATACATTTATTTTTATTTGCTTTCAGTGGTACCAGTTATTTCTCAAATTAAGGGCTAAAATACGTATCTTATGTTAAAATAAGAAAGGTCATTGTATAACCAGTCAATAAATTAAATTCCATTGCAATTTATTATGGTTTTACCATAGCCATGGCCTCAGAACACTAGATAGATAGATAGATAGATAGATAGATAGATAGATAGATAGATAGATAGATAGATAGAGTAATAAAGAGTAATAGAAGATATTAAACCAAGAGTGATTTAAAATGGGTATGTTTCAGATAGGGCGGCACGGTGGTGTAGTGGTTAGCGCCGTCGCCTCACAGCAAGAAGGTCCTGGGTTCGAGCCCCGGGGCCGGCGAGGGCCTTTCTGTGTGGAGTTTGCATGTTCTCCCCGTGTCCGCGTGGGTTTCCTCCGGGTGCTCCGGTTTCCCCCACAGTCCAAAGACATGCAGGTTAGGCTAACTGGTGACTCTAAATTGAGCGTGAGTGTGTCAGCCCTGTGATGATCTGCCGACTTGTCCAGGGTGTACCCCGCCTTTCGCCCGTAGTCAGCTGGGATAGGCTCCAGCTTGCCTGCGACCCTGTAGAAGGATAAAGCGGCTAGAGATAATGAGATGAGATGTTTCAGATAGAAAATAAAATAGACAATGAGTGGATAAAACAGTTAATACACCAATTAGTTTACACTAGGCTATTTATGAGGTCTTAGCCAGGACATACTTAATGTAAACATGTGTAGCTTACCTTTGATTATTTGGGAGGCTTTCGTTTTCCCTATGGAAAATTTCTTTGCGAGGGAAGAGTCTGGGAACATCCAGCCACGCACTTGTTGAAATCAAAGGCAAGGCAAGTTTATTTATATAGCACATTTCATACACAATGGCAGTTCAATGTGCTTTACAGAAGTAAAAACAGTAAACAATAGAGAAATAAAATTACATAAAATAATTTTATTTTTATTCTAAAACAATTAATTAAAAGAATTAAAAGAAAATAATAATAATTAAACAATAGTAAAAATAAAATAATAAAATGAAGTAGTAGTTCAAATAGGAGGAGAAAAAAGAAACCAGCAGAATAGAATAAAGAATAAAATAGAATAAAATTAAAGTAAATTTAAAACATGTAGAGAAAGTAAAGATTATAAAAATTGTAAAGAAGACAATATTAATTATTTAACAGAAAGCATCTGAAAACAGCTTGGCCTTTAACCTAGATTTGAAGCTGCTAACAGCAGGAGCATTTTTAATGTCCTCTGGCAGTTGGTTCCATAGCTGTACTGCATAGTAGCTAAAAGCTGCTTCACCATACTTTGTTTTAACAACTGGTTTTAATAGTAAATTTTTCTGTTTTGATCTGGTAGATCTGATTGGGTTAGGCCGCTGCAACATATCAGAGACGTAATTGGGCCCTGTACCATTTAGAGATTTGTATACCAGCAGCAATACTTTAAAGTCAATTCTGTAGCTTACTGGAAGCCAGTGAAGGGACCTTAGAATTGGAGTAATGTGCTCGGTTCTTTTTGTTCGTGTGAGAACCCTAGCCGCTGCATTTTGAACCAGCTGAAGTCGTTTGATGGTCTTTTTTGGCAGGCCTGTGAAAAGGCCATTGCAGTAATCAACCCTACTAGAGATGAAGGCATGTATTAGTTTTTCCAGATCATTTTTTGACATAAGTCCTCTTAGTTTGGAAATGTTTTTTAGGTGATAAAATGCCGTTTTAGTGATTGCTTTCATGTGACTGTCAAAGTTTAGCTCACTGTCAATGAAAACACCAAGATTTTTAACCATTTCTTTAGTTTTAATCCCTTTTGTGTCAAGAATAGTGGTAATCCTGAGTCTTTCATCTTTTTTTCCAAATAGAATTACCTCTGTTTTATCTGTGTTCAGCTGAAGAAAATTTTGTGACATCCAGCTATTGATTTGATCGATACACTGGTAGAGACATTCAAGGGGGGCATAATCATTAGGTGATAGAGCAAAATAAATTTGGGTGTCATCTGCATAGCAGTGATACAAAATTGAATTTTTATTGATAATTTGCCCAAGTGGGAGCATATAAAGGTTGAAAAGTAATGGTCCAAGAATCGACCCCTGGGGGACACCACAGGTCAAGGACATTGACGTTGAGGAACAATTTCCCAGGGTAACAAAGAAGCTTCTATCTTTTAAGTATGAATTTAACCAATTGATAACTTTACCCGTCAATCCAAGAAAGAGTTTGACGGGTAAAGTTATCCCGTCAAATATCCCGTCTCTTTCAAAGAAAGAGAGGCTAATGTTTTTCTTAGCTATTAGCATCGCCATCTTCACCTCAGACCTAATCACTTGTTCAGCCTCGCCTCCGGACGGAGTTCTGTAATTACTGATGCCTGAGAGGGCGGGGACGTGAATTCATGGCCCGACTTCCTGCTGTAAACTCCTGTCAGAGGCGCATCATGAATTCTGGACCTACCGACTTTTTTATATTGTGAAAATACAGGATATTTTCGGGAAAATTAAAAAAACGGGAAGACAGCGGGAAATAAGTCAAAATAAGGGATTTCCCAGGAAAAACGGGAGGGTTGACAGGTATGTGGTCACACGTCCTAATAAAGTACTAGAAAAATAAGCTAAAATATATATTTTTTGGTCCAAAACATATCCAACCAGTCTTATTTTGAAATGTAACACATTTTTAATAAAATGTTATTATAAACTTCCCCTACATTTTGTACCCAGTCAGTCTTGTTCACTTTTTTTAAAACTACATTTTATTACATTACACTTAATCCAATATCAAAGAAATCAGTTTAGTAGACTGAAAACACACCAACAAGTCATCTTAAATGTGTTTAATGCAAAATTATTTACAAATAGAAAACCCAATGAAAGTTGTGATAGCGTTAGTGTTCACCACTGTTATTTACAGAGTTTTAGCTAAGGATACATTCCTCGTAAACACACAAGTATTTTAAAGTTCTTTTTAAAAATAGTATGGGCAAGTCTTTCTAGAAAAATATTAAAATATATTTGTTTTGTAATATTATTATTAAAAACTATTACACGCGATGTTTTTTTGTTTTGCTAAACCCAGGCTAGTCATTCATTCATTTAGACAGTCTTTAGCTTAGCTACTTATGACACATTAAATATTAATATTCTTCATAAACATACAAGCATTTTAAAATTCTTTTTAAAAAAATTTATAGACAAGTCTTTCAAGCAAAATATTAAAATATATTTGTTTAGTAATATTATTATTAAAAACTATTACACGTGATGTTTTTTTGTTTTGCTAAATCCAGGCTAGTCATTTATTCACAGTTTTTAGCTTAGCTACTTATGACACATTAAATAGAAATATTCCTCATAAACACACAAGTATTTTAAAGTTCTTTTTAAAAATAGTATGGACAAGTCTTTCAAGTAAAATATTAAAATATATTTGTTTTGTAATATTATTATTAAAAGCTATTACACGTGATTTTTTTTGTTTTGCTAAATCCAGGCTAGTCATTCATTCACACAGTCTTTAGCTTAGCTACTGTACTTATGACACATTAAATATTAATATTCCTCATAAACATACAAGCTTTAAATTTTTTTTTAAATGTTTGGATAAGTCTTTCAAGCAAAATATTAAACTATATTTGTTTAGTAATATTAATATTAAAAACTATTACAAGTGATGTTTTATTGTTTTGCTAAACCCAGGCTAGTCATTCATTCACACAGTCTTTAGCTTAGCTACTTATGACACATTAAATATCAGTATTCCTCATGAACATACAAGCATTTTAAAGTTCTTTTTTAAAAAATAGTATGGACAAGTCTTTCGAGAAAAATATTAATATGTATTTGTTAAGTTATATTATTATTTAAAACTATTACAAGTGATATTTTTTTTGCTAAACCCAGACCATTCATTCATTCATTCATTAATTCATTCATATTCTTTAGCTTACTGTAGCTACTTATAACACATTAAATATTAATATTCCTCATAAACATACAAGCATTTTAAAGTTCTTTTTTTAAAATGTATGGACAAGTCTTTCAAGCAAAATATTAAAATATTTGTTTAGTAATATTACTATTAAAAACTATTACAAGTGATGTTTTATTGTTTTGCTAAACCCAGGCTAGTCATTCATTCACACAGTCTTTAGCTTAGCTATGACACATCAAATATTAATATTCCTCAAAACATACAAGCATTTTAAAGTTATTTTTAAAAATACTATGGACAAATCTTTCTAGAAAAATAATAAACTCTTTATATACAGTATTTTTCTTAAGTAATAATATTATTAAAAACTATTATAAGTGATGGTTTCTTTTGTTTTGCTAAACCCAGGCTTAGCCATTCATTCACACAGTCTTTAGTAAAGTAGTAAGAGAATGGATTAGCACATTTGTTTTTATTATTAATTCTCAGAACTGAGTTTTGTGGATCGGTTCATTTTTGAGTAATTCCACAGACTCTGAACAGATGAAGCAAATCGGTTTTAAAACTCAAAGTAGTGAGAACAGGCCACTTCTCAGATAAGTATAGTAATCTAAACTTCCTTCATTTTGCTTCTTTATAAACACATTTAAGATGAACCTACTACTACTACTACTATTAATAATAATAATAATAATAATAATAATAATAATAGGCAGTTTATTAAACTTCATAATGCATACAAATACAGTGCCATAGGGTGACCAGAGTAACCTATGGGACAGTATCAACTTTACAGTTTAACACACTTCAAAATGTAAAAAGCTAACCTATGTACAATAGGTCATGAAAAAAGAAAATCTAAATATTGCATCTCAAAAAGAAAGGAAAAAAATACAATATCTTTGACACCCTATGTACTATGATTATGATTGTGAGTTCATATTTATCTCAATATCATCTTATTGGCTAGATTGTGACTCTTTTTTAAATGTCCTAGCAATATTCCATGTGTTTAATGGGACTATATCAACTTTACAATCTAAAATGCTTCAAAATCTAAATAAAACTAACCTATTTACTATAAATCATCAAAAAAGAAAATCTAAATATGGCATCTCAATAAGAAAAGAAAGAAAATAAAAACAATGTATTATTATTATTATTAAATACTTAAGATTTTAATATGGGGGCGGCACGGTGGTGTAGTGGTTAGCACTATTGCTTCACAGCATGAAGGTCCTGGGTTCGAGCCCAGCGGTCGGCGAGGGCCTTTCTGTGTGGAGTTTGCATGTTCTCCCTGTGTCTGTGTGGGTTTCCTCCGTTTTCCCCCCCAGTCCAAAGAAATGTAGGTTAGGTTAACTGGTGACTCTAAATTGACCGTAGGTGTGAATGTGAGTGTGAATGGTTGTCTGTGTCTATGTGTCAGCCCTGTGATGACCTGGTGACTTGTCCAGGGTGTACCCCGCCTTTCGCCCGTAGTCAGCTGGGATAGGCTCCAGCTTGCCTGCGACCCAGTAGAACAGGATAAAGCGGCTAGAGATAATGGATGGATGGAATATTTGTACGTTATATGGAAAGTACTGTATGGAGTTTCTGTGTAGTGGCTCTTTGGTTGTTCTGGTATTTAAACACACAACTTTTCAGCTGCTAGAGGGAAATCCTGACCTCCGAGCTCCTTGTCCCCAAAAAGAAATCAACACAACAACAAATCCAATCATATATGATTTATTCATTTGTCTCATTACAAGTGATCACAGTTAGAAATAACAAATACTTTCAAATAATTGATCTTTATATGCAAAACATTCATCCATAATCCCATATTTAAAAAAAAGTATAATAAAACTGATTTTTCATTTATGAATATAAACATAAAAAGAAGTAGAATATAGAAAGAATTACATAAGACCAACCAGGGACAATGAAAGCTGATAATCAAGCTCAGCCCCAGAAAGTATAAAATAAGTTATCTATTTCTACACAACATAAATAGATGAAATCACTTAAATCATGTAAATATTTCAAAGTAAAAAATTTTTAATGTACACGTCATAACACAACGGGGTGTGTTCTTCAGAATCTGTCACTGAAAAGTGTATGCCATGAATCTGACCCTATATTATCCAGTATGTAAGGAATGACATGTTCTTTAAAAATGTGAAAAAAAAAGAAAAATGCTTTATTCACTTGAACAAATACTAATAAAAATGTATCATGAGAAAACTGTTGGGCAGGTGGCTTTACAGTGTTTTCCTGTGCTGTGGTCATCAGTTAAACTTTCACTTCAATCTGAGCAAAAACCATTTCATGTGTCATTCATCTCTCTTTCACCAACACGACCCTGTGAGGGTCTTTAGGGTCCTGTTAGCTTATAAGTATTGCACATTGGTATGAAAGAAGTAAACATTCTACCTGGCTGTGGTTCTCTGGAAAGCGGAGCACATTCTCCAGAGCACAGAGGTTTTAAGGCACAGTTTCGGGTTCCCTTCACTTTAGGCACTTATGGAAATAAAGGTGATCGAATGCACATAAAAACAAATCACCTTCACATTGGTTCAGTGGGTTTTGGTCATAATTCATAAATTATGCATAAAATTTACACATACGCACAGTCTTACAGGTAAACACACACACTTGTAATTGCACTAGGATGGGAGATGTTCTCCATTTCATTGCTACTAGGATATACGGTTTTCCGATCACGGGTTACTCCACTGTTACAGATTTGGCCAGGTTCCTTGGGCAGTCCACCTGATGAAGAGAGAGTACTAGATTAGCATGTGCTTGTTGCAAAAACACGCTTAGGCATGCGCATTATGTCGTGAACTTTTTAGCGTTTAATGCTTGCGTTCTCAAAGGAACCATTTGACGCATCATTCATCAGTGATCCTTCTGTAATTCTGTAATATTTCTCTTCTTATTCCATCACTAGACGAATTAACAGCTTTAAGATATTCTTAAAATATCCTAAAAGTTTACAAAATGCTAAATTTCAGTGTATTTATTTGATGATAACTGAAGAATTATTTTAGCATAACTTTAAGTGACTTTCCATGACATTAAAGATAACGAAATGCTGTTAACCCCCCCCCCCAAACGTTTATGATGTCACTTTGTTAAATTTACTAAATTTAACATTTAAATGTACTTAAAGTCACTACTACTACTACTTTAAGAATACTAGTAAAGGGTCTGCTATACCTCAAGTGCCCTTGACTGTTTGGTTATTTGAACCAATTTATGTGTGTGTGTGTCAGGGCTTTGAACCAGAATTTTTTTCCTATTGGTTCGTTCCGAACAGAAACGGAATTTTAACGTTTCCGGTTTTGGGTTCCACCATTAAATAGACGTTCCCGAACCGGTTAGAACAAAAAAAATTTCGTTCCCGGAACGGTTAATTACGTTCCCTGTCAGCTGTTTAACAAATGGCTATAAAATTATGTCTCTGTCTCATCCAGCTTAAGCCAAATGTAGGCTAATTCTATTACAACCTTCATTAAATAAGACAAGAAATAATTCAAAACAATTATTATTTCAAATGTTGGCGATTTGGATTCTCAGTATGTCTTCCCATCTACACAAACAGAAAAAGTGCCAAAAATGAAAGATAATTTGTTTAGTGCATTACCAAAGGCTAGTCAGGCCCTATACAGGGCTTTCCACAAGCGCCGGCTGCCGGCCATACAGCTGGCACACAATTAAGTCCAGCCGGCTACTTTAATGACCATTATTTTTGTATCCCACAGGTTCTAAATATTAATTTTCGATTTTAATAAAATTAAATGTTTATCTAACGGACTGACAATAATGTCAAACTGAACCGCACTCATTTAAGTTGTGATTCGCGCTGTTTGTACCGATAATAACCACAAATTCCCCGCCGACTTCGTTGATCCGCGGCCCCGACATGCGGTGTGCGCGCGCACTCGGCGGAGGCAGTAGCGTGCGCGCGCGTGCACTCGGCGGAGTTTATTTTGTGTTTAACACCCCCCTGGCTGGCTACTTGTTTGTCATGGCTGGCTAGTATGAGCCTTAGTGGAAAGCCCCATATGCATTGACAGGCTAAAAGAGGTTAACGTCATTTAATGTTCGCGAGCCTCTCATTAACGTGGACAAATATATTGATATCGTGTTTGAAATTGACGTTTTTGAATAACGATAGACTGCAATATTTACCTCTTATTTAAGATATGGAGACGTGATAGTAGTCCACCCTCCCGCTCTCTACATAAAGTCAGCGAACGTCACACAGGAAGTGAACCCCAGCGGGTCATAGAAACTTGCGCAGGAGAAGAATGACTTTTTTATTTGTAGGCTACGGAAACTTTGAGGAACGAAATAAAAACCGGTATTAACCGGTTACCATTATTTTTAATAAGTGTTTCTGTTCCGGAACATAAAAAATAATAAAGTTTCTGGTTTCGTTTCTGTTCCATGTGAAATAGAATAAGTTCCCGGTTTTCGTTTTCGTTCCTTGAACCGGTTCAAAGCCCTGGTGTGTGTATATGAGTGTTTAGTCTACGTCTAGTTCATATCTAGAGTGTTTATACTGTTTATATTGTCTGTTTGAGTGTTTAGTCTGTGTGTAGTTCTTATCTAGTGTTTACACTGTTTATATTGTCTGAGTGTTTAGTCCATGTCTTGTTTTATCTAGCGTTTATACTGTTTATTTATACTGTTTAAATTGTTTGTCTGAGTGTTTAGTCTATGTCTGGTTCCTATCTAGAGTATTTATACTGTTTGTTTTGTTTTTTTCAATTATTCTATTTTTATTTATTGCATTGCCTGTTTGCACCGTGGGTCAGAGAGGATTGAAATTTCATCTGTGCTGTATGTCGAGCATGTATAGCATATTTGACAATAAAGTTGACTTGACTTGACTTGAAAGTTATTATTAGTATATTTAATGAATTTAAAAATGAATTTTAAAATGTTCACTAAAAGGTACTTAAATTTACTACTGAATTTAAGATCTGGTCTTAAAGGTAACTTAAATACACAACTAAATACTTAAAGGTTCCTTTAAGGTTTAGATTAAATGCAATTAAATTCAATTACATTTTCACCTCGTGCATAGTCTTACTGAATTCTCAGATCTGACTCAAAAGACGTTGATTAATTTCTATAACAGCAGTTCCAGCGCAAGGTTTATATTAATGCGCTCGTTCTAAAACATTGTCATTTCTATAAAACATAAATCGGGATTTGTATGATCGACATCCTTCCTAAATGTACAGTACATAATCATACATTTCTTAAAAATGTTAACATTTTAAAGATATCTTATGTAACACTGTTGAATACATTGAAAACTGGAGCTTTGTTTGGATGCGTATTCAAGTACGTTGAATAATTTTCTTCCCAGTATAGTTTTTAATCATTTTTTTCAACAACATACTTTGGTTTTGTGTAATTCTTAAGGAAAAACCTGTACCTCTGTCTGGCCCTCTTTATGGTACATGAATTATGTAACATTTCTGCCCTGACAGGAAATTATCCTGAATAATACAAACGGCAAAATGTAGGTTTAAGAGAACCCATGTCAAGCTGAGTGCTGTAAATTCTAGAAGATGGATGTTGACTTACATCATATCCTCTGAGTACAGCCAGATGGAAGGACATGAGCTGCATGGGGATGACGCACAGGACCCCCTGCAGGCAGTCGACTGTCTGGGGAAGCTCGATGGTCCTGTATGCCATCTTACTACTCTCCAGGTCATCTTTGCAGCACAGGATGATGGGACGACCCTACGAGACACAAGATTTTTATTTTCTTGGAGAAAGATGCAGAAAAATAATAATAACTTGGAAAGTGCATCACTGGTTACATAACTGTCGTAGAATTAAGGAAAATTTCCTCAAAAAAAAAAAAAATCCATCCAAAGTCCTTTAAAATTTGCGCTATGAATAGAAATTACTTTCGAATCGCTCGACTCTGGACATCGTGTCACTTCATGTTGAGGACAGATCAAAATAGTAATAAAAATGCACATTTATTTATATAATTCGTCACGAAATGGATTTATTCTGATGTTTTTTTTTTCCTGACACCAAATTACAATTAGTCAATTAGTACAATAAATAAATAAATAAATAAATGTTTAAAAAGTGTGTGAATAGTACTGAACTCATTATTTTTTTCTTCTTCTGTGTAATTAATCTCTCTCTTCGTGATTTTGACCAGGATCATTGTTATCGATTTTGTTTACTGGTATAGATCTTGTTTTGTTGAGATTTCTCGGATTATTAATTTGTGCTAGCAGCGTTGGCGCAAACTGTTACTCTCACTCAGGATCTTTCTACTTTTCTTTTTCTTCTTCTTATTCTCCTCCTAACTTTTTTTAGGACGCTATTTCTCCCTCAGTTTTCAACCAATCGTCACCAAATTTCATATAAAGCATACTTCTGGGCTGAATTACATTGCTATGACTTTTGGTGCTGATCTGGATCACTGATCCGGAATGAGCCATGATAAACGGGATTTTTTTCAATCACTTATAACTCCATCAATTTTCATTATTTTACAATCAGTTTTTTGGGGCGGCATGGTGGTGTAATGGTTAGCACGGTCACCTCACAGCAAGAAGGTTCTGGGTTCGAGCCCAGCAGCCGGCGAGGGCCTTTCTGTGTGGAGTTTGCATGTTCTCCCCGTGTCCGCATGGGTTTCCTTCGAGTGCTCCGGTTTCCCCCACAGTTCAAAGACATGCGGTTAGGTTAATATGGGACAGCCTTGGGCTGAGGTGCCCTTGAGCGAGGCACCTAACTTCCAACTGCTCCCCGGGCGCTGTTAGCATGGCTGCCCACTGCTCTGGGTATGTGTGTGTTTTCACTGCTTCAGATGGGTTAAATGCAGAGAGGAAATTTCACAAGCGTGTGATGAATAAAGTTGTTCTTCTTCTTTTCTATTTTGTTCAGGACGACAAGGCGCAACTTTTCCTCACTAACCGTCATTCTCTATGTCTTACCGTTCCGGATCTATAGGGTACGGTGACCAGACGTCCTGGTTTGTAACAGCTAACG
This sequence comes from Neoarius graeffei, assembly GCF_027579695.1. Classification (NCBI taxonomy): domain Eukaryota; kingdom Metazoa; phylum Chordata; class Actinopteri; order Siluriformes; family Ariidae; genus Neoarius; species Neoarius graeffei. The sequence continues at coordinate 72,949,273 of NC_083580.1, forward strand.
CAAATTACTGTGACTTTAGTTACAGTCTCTATCTAGTTTGGCTTATTACATTAACTCAGGATTAGGGATAGTTTCAGGATATTTTGGATTTCTAGGATTATTTTATTTGGATTTTGAACTGTTATTTGATTTAGGATTAGTGTATTAGTATTTTTGATTATCATGAGTATCACAAGATTATTACAGGAACAGGTTTATACAAATGTAAGTTTTCTCTTGCAAATAGTTGTTTGTTTTTACTGCATTGTAAATTGGAATTGAAAATCCCTATTGGGAAATACTAATAAAGTTATTGTATTATATTGTATTGTATTGTCTGTTGGTGTTACCTGTCTGGCTGTAACTTGCTGCAGGGCGTTGTGACACTTGGTGTAGCAGGAGTCTTTCATGATCACCATAATAACAGGCATGTGGTAGTCAACCAGCGCCAAGGGGCCGTGCTTCAGCTCTCCAGCCAGAATGCCTTCTGAGTGCATGTACGTGATCTCCTTAATTTTCTGCAAAATGCATTATTATTTGATAATTACTGACATTTGAATAGCCTCTGGGATCTCAATTCTTCCGTTTCAAGCAGCTACACACACCTGTGTTGTTTAAAAGCGAAACAAAAAGACTTCTGAATGTTTCTCTGAGTGACCTGGACTACGTTCGAAGGTATGGAGCACTTGCATGTGACGTCACATCCGATCCAGATTGTAAACAGACGCCACCTTGTCGGTCAAACGCCATATTTCCGCCTTCTACTTCTGCTTCTACCTTTTCTTCTGGAAAACCCTACTATATACAATTCTACTACAACGTCAACTCCACTGAAAATCAATAAAACATAAGACGAGTGGAATCCTGTGTCCGAGTCCTTCCCTTTCAAGTGTGGTAAACCCATGATGCTCACATACACTTGACAGTAGGCTGCCACGGGACCCTGACAGGCGTGCAAAATGGATTGCTGCTATCAGGTATACCATATATACAGTAATAGTGATAGACTACTGATACTTGATCTAACTGATAATATAAAATATTCAACCATAATAGTGGATATGGCGGCGCATGATGGGGATGCTGCGGCTACAAGCTCTCCCTACCTGTGCACGTTTTTTATGTTTTTTGTGTGTATTTTTGCGTGTTGTTCGTCTGTACCGGACTTCAATATCCACTACAACCGTATGGACTTACTGGACATTGGTTTCCAGCAGAAAATGACGGTTTGTAGCGATTTCCATGGCATGCACAACATTCCGGACGAGATAGCGAGACCAGCGGGGTCTCAATACTTAAGTGACTTACCCGTCCAATGAGGATTGTTATTTTCTTGTTTACAAGATGCCACATCTGAGGGCGGCTGACAAATTCTGAATTTCTGTAAAGATAACTGTCCAGAGATTTATAAGCATGCAGTGCTTCACCACTGAACAGCGAGGGAAAGTTAATGAGGTGATTATACACATCTGGGTATTCCGCTGGCAGTTCAATATCCACTGACACGGTCGTGAAAACTACGTCCGGTAATCGATAAGGGTCACTAATCTGTAGGTCGTTTATTTCAGACATATATCTAGTTATCTGTTCATTAGCAAAATGAGCCGTGTAGTCCGTCGGTTGAAATTGATCCATTTTGTACACGAGTGCAGCAGTGTTCAGCGGTGTTTTTTACCGACAAGATGGCGGCTGTTTACATTCCGGTCACGTGACTGCAAGAGGTCTATATGTTGACACTTTACATTTCTATCTCATGACTGAAATGTCATTCATAGAATCATGGTCGAAATATATTATACTCACCAGCGCCCCCTCGAGGCAAGTGGCATAGTTGTATCCACGACCCATGACTAACAGAGACCTCTGCTGGTACAGCTCATCAGCTATGCTCTTGATCTGATCATCGAGAGCCAAAACCTCTTTGATCATCTCTGAGTGAATATATAGAAATGAAGGTTGAATGTAGTTAAGAAGTAAAAGAAATGGCACCCTAAATCATCACACACAATGGACATAATTATGCTAAGTAAATACTATTTGAGTTTCATAAAATACCAGATTAATATTAAAGGTAGACTGCCTGCCTTTCAGATTTTTCAAGTGTAGGTCATAGAAAGGATTTTCCCCGACACCTAATTATTTTTGTTTAGTGGACTGAAAGCTACTGAATTCGAATCACAGACTTCCAATTTTGTTATTATTTTTTTAAAAAACCCAGAACAATTAATGAATTTATCTCCACGTGGCCCAAAATTCTCTGCTATTTTTCCTTGCTTCACCGTGACCTGATTCAAGATCCTACATCATGCATGACGTGGTGGGCTTTCCCTGTTCGCGCAAGGCATTGTGGGATACAAATTTGAAACAGGACAGAAAAATGGAGGACGTGAGTGTGCGAATGAAACGTGAAAGACCGATTACAGTAACGGAAAGAAAGTGAGAAGAAAAGACGTTATGTTACATGCGAAGGAAAGGAAACGCAGGAAATATTAAACTAATAAATATCGGCGCCCAGCGAGCACCTCAGTGTGATCAGCTGTTCGTTTAGCGACAGAATGATAGAACTGTCAGTGCACAGTCAAAGGTAAACCTGCGCATGTACACACACACACACACACACACACACACACACACACACACACACACGGACTTCCTCTGTCTGCTTGACTGCGCGAAGCGAGCGATTTCATGCACATTATTTGCTCGGGAATGTTCTCAAATTAAATAACTTCCCGGCCACAGAATGGCCTGATATTTTGTGAGATGTTACAGAAATAAGCATATATCACACTGACCAAATTTCAGAGAGAACTAAATTTCACTGATTTTATGAAATCGAAAGGCCGTCTAGCTTTAAATAGTGAATATACAAATTTGTTTGGGATTAGAACATAATCTAGATGACTTCACATTACAAGTGTAACACCTATACGGGTGTCACTATCTGGATTTGGATTTATATCCGAAGTAGGCATGTCGTAAATCACTAAACCTAACCTCTCACTCGTCTCTCACCCACAAGCTTGATATGTAACAACTTGACCGCACGAATGTATGATGATGATGATTATTATTATTATGAGTCGTCGTAGTAGTATATTTACTATTATAAAACTATTAGTACTATTACTATTAGTAGTACCATTAGTACTATTAGTAATAGTACTATTAAAGTACTATTACATAATACCATTATATTATTATTAGTAGTAATAATAATATTATTATTATTATTATTATTACACTTGGGCGGCACGGTGGTGTAGTGGTTAGCGCTGTCGCCTCATAGCAAGAAGGTCCGGGTTCGAGCCCCGTGGCCGGCGAGGGCCTTTCTGTGCGGAGTTTGCACGTTCTCCCCGTGTCCGCGTGGGTTTCCTCCGGGTGCTCCGGTTTCCCCCACAGTCCAAAGACATGCAGGTTAGGTTAACTGGTGACTCTAAATTGACCGTAGGTGTGAATGTGAGTGTGAATGGTTGTCTGTCTATGTGTCAGCCCTGTGATGACCTGGCGACTTGTCCAGGGTGTACCCCGCCTTTCGCCCGTAGTCAGCTGGGATAGGCTCCAGCTTGCCTGCGACCCTGTAGAACAGGATAAAGCGGCTAGAGATAATGAGATGAGATTATTACACATCTGTTTTGACTAGTCTATACTGTATATGTCCAAATAATACACAATGCTGTGTATAAGAATGTAAGTACCGTAGCATAGCTGCCCACTGCTGTGGGTATGTGTGTGTGTTCACTGCTTCAGGAGGATTAAATGCAGAGGAGGAATTTCGTTGTGCTTGAGTGTAAATGTGACCAAATAAAGGCTTCTTCTTCTTAATTGGGGTGAATTCAATTTTCTACGTAACGATGCATTTTTACAACATGCACATTTGTATTTACCTGGCAGTCGCCGAAGGCCACTGATGATCTCGTTTCTCCTTTTCTGCAGCGAGAGCCTGTCCTCACTCATCATCAGACCAAACATGACCAGAGACACAAACTGGCTAGTGTAGGCCTGCGGAGGAGCACAAGATAGAATCGTTACTCATTTAAAGAGACAACAAGAAGGAGATAGATCCAACTTGTGGTGGATGTTGTATCAGACCTTGGTGCTGGCTACGCCAATCTCAGGCCCAGCGTTGATATGGACTCCACAGTCCGTCTCTCTGGAAATGGAGCTGCCTACTGTGTTGGTGACACCCACGGTGAGAGCCCCATTGTTCTTACAGTAGCGCAGAGCCATCAGAGTGTCAGCTGTCTCACCTAGTAACACACACACACACCAGCTTGTTCACTACTGCCACTATCTTCCACTTACTAACACTGCACTGGTGCTATCTCCTTCACCCAAAAACATTTCTTTATAGCAAGCCCTTTTAACATTTAATAGCTAATTTTGACGATCCGGAATTACCATTACAGATATCAACAACGTCATTTTGACTAGCTGTAATTTCACTGTGACGAGTACGAATTTTAATTGAAGATATCTACAGTATAATGTCATTCTGTCTTGGCAAAACTACAGTTACAGATATCTGCAATTCGGTTGTGACTAGTCACAACCGAATTACAGATAGCAGCACTGATGCCACTCAAAACAATACTCGTCAGACATCCTAAATAACAACTGCAGATATCTGTTTTGACTATTCCAAATAATAGTTGCAGATATTTCAAACGTCATTATGACTTGTCGTGCATGACACTGCTCATGCGAGGCTTCCCATTGGATATTGGCCCAGCCAAGCATTTGTTTTGAACCAAATTCGAAGACTTTGCAGAGGCCACGGTGGTCGCAGTCGTGGATAAGATAGTTAGGAAATGCCATGAAATAGAAAGAGCTTATAACGTGCACGGGCTGCAGCGTTAAAAACCATGTCGAACACCCGAGATTCTGCCTCCTCCGGCTGCTCTGACACGGTGGTAGGGTTGATTCTGACCTAACTACAGATACCTGTGGTGTCGTTTTGCCAAGTCAAAACTCTAATTCAAGATATCTCTAATTATATTTTGACTAGGCAGAATAACTGTTAAAGATATCTGCAATTTCAGATATCTCTAATCTAAATTGATTTCAAGATATCAATAACTTGATAATAGGTATCTATAATTACATTATGACTGTCTGTAATTCCAGTTTGACATACCTACAACTTCATTCTGACTATTTGAAACTTAATTTAAGATATCTAAAAAGGACAATGTAGATATTTTCAATTGAGGGGAATTAAAGATATCTTGAACTTGAATTAGGACTAGTCAGAATTAAATTTTAGATAGCCGAAACTGGAATTAGAGATATTCACGATTCAGTTCCAGATATCCGCGATAAGAATTCCAGATATCCGCAACTGAACCGTAGATATCTTTAACGAGAAACAAATGAATGGCAAAATTAGTTTGAATCTTACTGGTCAAAACTGAATTACAGATATCTTAAATCAGAGCTTTAACGAGGCAAAATGATGTTGCTGATATCAGTAATGAATATCCAGTCTAGATATTAAATGCTTAAACGGCTTGCCATATTTCTTTGAATACACGCCTAAGCTTGTAACTTGTATTTCCGACGAGGAAAAAACAAAGAAAATGATTTGTCAACTACTAGGAAAGTCAGCAAGGCGTCCTCAACCTTGATTTAAGCATATGATATCAAATCATGTGGGAAGCCATCGTCTAATGGTTAGAGAAGCAGCTTTGGCACCTAAAGGCTGCTGGTTCAATGCCCTGGACCAGCAGGAATGGCTGAAGTGCCCTTGAGCAAGGTATTTAACACCTAAACCGCTCCCTAGGCAGCTCTAGGAATGTTGTATGTCGCTCTGGATAAGAGCGTCTGCTAAATGCTATTAATGTCATGTAATGTAAATCAACATGGCTAGTCGCAATAAAAAATATCACTACACCACTTTAAGTTGTATTTACTTTGGCTCAACCAACACAGGCACATTAGTTGGTTTAATCTATAACACTGACCATACACTTTGCTGTTTTGAGAAAGTAAATACATCATAAACACACAATTACTAATCTTCGCAAGCTAGCTAGCTTGTTGCGAACAAAACACGCGCTTTCATGACACGTCCATTTTTTCCTCAAAAAGTTAAGAGACAAGTTAAGTCAACTGTATCATTATTCTTAAACGAGGTTTTAAAAAAATAACAGATTTACAATTTCTGTATTTAGGTTTCCAATTATTTACAAAAAAAATGGAATTACCGTATTTTCCGGACTATACGTCGCTCCGGAGTTTAAGTCGCATCAGCCAAAAAATGCATTATGAAGATGAAAAAAACATATATACGTCGCACCAGACTATAAGTCGCACTTTTTTGAAGGGTTATTCTATCCATAGAATCTGTGATTGTATCTGATAAGCGGTGCGCGGTTACTGCGCGACTGCATTGTTTATTTAATAACCGAACAGCTGAGCAGTGATAACGCGCCCTTTGCCCTGTAAGTAGCCTAGTCTGATTATTTTAAATATCTACTACTATCTTTAATACTATCACTATCGTTATTACTAATAGCCTATATTATTATTATAACTAATATTAGTAGCCTATTACTGATGCATTAATCAGTTTGCTTTTAGAATATTTTTACCGGTAGGGCTTATTATCGCCCCATGGCTCTTTCATCTGCGTTATTAAAGCTGTAGTCATCATCGAGGAGAGTCATTCTTCATTTTTGTCGAATTTTATTTCATTAAATCAGAGGTCAAGTAGGCTATAGGTATATCATCTCCAAAGACAACCGTCTAGTGAAAAAACAACAACAACCGCTTTTAAATCCCCTACTTAAATCCTTAAAAAGAGTAATTTAACTCATGTCTTGTGTGATCTGATCTCCAATGGTGAAATAAACCGGTTGTGATATGAGTAGTCTGTTATTTTAGAAGATAAATGTAATATATAATTTAATATATAGCCTAATAAAAATAATATTTTATAACATATCACGACATATTACTGTCTGTAACTGTTGGTCACTAAAGCGTTTTCTAAGATCATAATGTCTGATATTATTATTATTATTATTTTTTTTTACACACACAATAAGCGCGTGTGCGTAAAGTTATAGTAAACCACCCCCCACCTTTTTTTTTTTTGAGTCGCCGGACCCACCCACCTCCTGCGTTCTGGGACCTCCCACTTCACAAATTAAGCACTGCCTAAAATCATTACATAACTTATTTAAATATCTATAGGCCTATCATTAATAATAAAACACAGGTCAATCAAGTTTATCAAGCTGGCGATTTCACTCCAAATCAGCAAATCCATTGAATTCCTCATCCTCGGTGTCGCTTCTGAACAACTCTGCCAACTCCAGCGGCAGACGAAGCGCCGTTTCCTCTTCTTCTGCGTGGCTGTCGTCAGACTCAGCATCAGCTCCAGTTATTCCGCGGTGAAAAAAAAAAACCATATATACGTCGCACCGGAGTATAAGTTGCATGGCTAGCCGAACCATGAAAAAAAGTGCGACTTATAGTCCGAAAAATACGGTACATGGAAAAAAAAATGTATAAGGAGAGTATGTATGCGTTCATGAATCGTTCTTCAGATCTAAAAAAGCAAACGTCAGAGCTTGTGAGAGTAAACTGTCCAAAACTATGCAGACTTTGCACTGAATTGTTCATTTAATGAAGTTTAAAGAATGGAGCGCCAACAAAAGGTGAAGTGTTGTACCTGACTGGCTGATGAAAAAGCAAACGTCGTCTCTGTAGACCGGAGTGGTGCGATCCAGGAAGTCGCTGGCAAGCTCCACCATGACGGGCAGCTCTGTAAGCTCCTCTAGGATCTGCCGTGTCTGAGCACACACTCAATGACGTCAATTAAAGCAATCAAATAAAACATTTTAATCCATGTACAAGCACAAAAAATTAATCTTCAAAGACGGCTGAATGTAACTCACTGCAATTCCTGCGTGAAAGCTGGTGCCGCAGCCAATTATAATGAGGCGGCGGCATCTCTTGATCTCCTTCAGATGATCCTTTAAACCACCAAGCACCACTGCACACACAAGCGCACGGGTTGTTAAGAATCCTTCCTTTCTCTACCAACCCTGTCTGAAATCTAAATGTTTCCAGCGAAAAAGTCCAAGTTTAAGAAAAACAAGCAGCGATTAAAATGGCGCCCGTTTCTACGAGGTGCCCGAAATCACTGGGACGTTTTAGCTCTGGAGGAAGTGCAATGTGAGTGAGTGCTGTTTCACAGCTGGTGGTGACTGGGTTCGGACTCTACCTCTGTTTTCGTCAAAGCTGATCCGTCCTCGCATGGTGTTGAAGACAGACTCGGGCTGCTCGAAGATTTCCTTCTGCATGAAGGCTTTGAAGTTGCCTGAAGGAGAAAATGATGAGAGCTTGCATAAGCGTATGGAGCAGAGTTCATGTAGCTAGGAACATGGATATACACAAACGGTCAGACAGGAGGGATTGAAAGGAAAGAGGAAACAGAAATATTCATTCCTTCAGGTTGATATTTTGGTGTTTAGGCTTACTTCAAGAAATGGGCCTGCATTTAGAAACCATAATAAAGAATACGTATAAAAGAATTGGAGAACGATTGTGACTTTGTAGTGCACAACATATACATTCGTGTAATTATCCAGTCAGCTGCTCATGTAGCAGTGGGCAGAAGAAGACTGGAAAAATAACAGGCATTATTTTTTTCGCGGTCTGGTTTCCATCAAATCATGCGCTCTGATTGGCTCGCGAGCGGTCCGGAATCCTACGATACGGACCCCGGTTACAGACCTTTGGCGACTCGCTCGTTCACAACAACAACAAACATAGTAGCAATTGTTTGTCAACATTTATTTTCGCATTTCTCAGTATAATAGCATTAATTTTATATTATGGATAGCGATAACGACAGTGTTCATAGCGAAAGCGAGTTTTACTACCCCGATGAAGACAAAATAAAAGAAAACATTTCAGGAGAAAGCCGAAAACCTGTAACTGTTGCTAACGCCGAGCAAATCCAGCAGTTTATTGAGGAGCAAAGGGCAGAAAATACAACAAAAAAGACGACCTACGACCTCAATGTCTTTGGGAAGTTCTGTCAGAACCTAAACGAAGGTCGAAAGGTGGAAGACATACCTGGCGAAGAACTAAACATGTTGCTGTGCTTCTTTTTCATGTCCGCGACAAAGAAAAATGTCGATGTGTACGAGCCGTCCTCGCTCACGTCTTTCCAGAGAAGTACCCAGCGCTATCTGAATCAGTCCGGCTCGAAACTAAATATCTTCACGGACCCTGAGTTCAACAAGTCAAAAGAAGTCCTTATGGCCCGTAAATGGCAGTTGGTCGAGGTTTTCGCGAAGGGAAACCGTCCACAAGCAGCCAGGGCGTGTTTCTGACGAGCTTGTAGCAGGTTTGTTCTAAATATGGTTTCCCTTTCGGGCGCTCTCATTTTCTGTTAGAATTTGGCAAAGAAAAAAATAAATATATTATTTACCAGCTTAAGGTCGGTCCGTATGGTGAAATACCGTGACCTCGGTCAGTATTTTCAAGACCTCGGTCACGGTATTTCACGATACGGACCTCCCAGCTAGTAAATAATATATATTTATTCTATCAACATTCACTGGATATGAGCAATCGTGCGCTCTGATTGGCTACTCTACTACTAGCTCATATAACGTGAGTAGAGAAAAACAAAATGGTGGAGCGTGTTGATGAACCAACCGAGGATGAAATAAAAACTACTCGAAAACAAACCCCAAAAAAATCCCCCCCAAAAAAGCAATAAAATACGGAATGAAAGTATTTCCTGGTAGGAACGTATCTTTTTTTTTTCAAGAATTATTATTATTTTTATTATAGCATTTTTCACAAATTGCTCCTGTCATTTTGCTGGTTTGTTTACATTCTAAGCGGAAATGATTTCGTCGGACGTTTTGGATAAAGTTTTTGCAAATATTTATCGAATTTGCAAAAAATTAAAATAAAAATGCTCTGTGTACTAAAACGATCATTCCACTCAATCTTCGATTTCATGGAATAACCGTTAAATGTTTCAGACTAGTTTTGGCGAACCTATGTCCACTGTAGCCTCAGCTTCCTGTTCTGGACTCGAACCTGATGTGGTCTTCTGCTGCTGCAGTCCATCAACCTCAAGATTTGGCATGTTGTGCATTCTGAGATGCTTTTCTGTCCACCACGGTTGTAAAGAGTTACTGTAGGCTCCAACCTCGCCATTCCTCTCTGACTTCTCTCATCGATTTCTTCCCACGTAACTGCTGCTTTATATTTTTCTCCATTCTGATGCTCGATGTGAACACCCTGTATGATTTTATGCACTGAGCTGCTGCCACGTGATTGGCTGATTTGATAATTGCATGTGCTATCACGTGTACAGGTATTAGTGGATGGTCAGGACAGTCTAATTTGCTCTCCAAGTCCATCTACTATGAATTATGAATAAATGATTAATTCCGGGTCCTTTTAGTACTTGAAAGTAAATAATTCTTTAGCTGTAGGTCTTTGTGTGGTTGAGCACTTGGTTAATAATTTCCCTTATTTAACTGCCAGTGACTTTGCTTAGCCTGTGGCATTAATTTTCATGAAACGCTAATAAAATGGTGGTTGAAAAAGCTCTCACTAGAGGATAGCTGTGTGTATATAGACCTTTCATAATCTGCTGTAGCTCCATCTGCAGGGTCTGGATGACTCGGACAGGGTCCTCTCCAGCACTGCGGCTCACGCGGTGCAGAGACAGCTTCCCTTCCGCCACGGCCGCGATGTCATCATCCTCCAGGTAGATCACCTTATTGGTGTGCTCAATGATCGCACTGAGAACCACAGAAAGACAGACAGAGAGACAAGTAAGTGCATTGATTTGACAATAAAAATCAGACAGGATTTTTTATTTTGTGCTTTAAATCATGACTTCATGGCAATTCTGCTCCAAACTAAACAGACGTTGTAGGAAGATCTGGTGGCCACACAGAGGCAGCACTGAGCTTGCTGGGCATATGCATCATATCAGTGACGGAATTCCATGGGCGAAGTCTGTGTTGAAGTTACTCAAGCTATTTACACAGACAGACTCATGAGTCTATACTGACGTCCCGTATGACTGTATCATGAATGTGTGAGTGTGTGTGTGTGTGTGTGTGTGTGTGTGTGTGTGTGTGTGTGTGTGTGTGTGTGTGGTCACCTGGCATCGGAGGCGAAGTAAAACTCCACAGCCATCCTGTCATGGACAGAGTGCAGGGCATTGCTGCTGTCCCCGTTGATATAGTTCTTACTCGTAACATCTTTTGATTCTCCTGTAAATAAAATCATTGGCACAATCACAAAACAAATAGCAAGACTACTGAATTATTCAGTCTAACAGATTATTCAGATCAGCAGAACGTCCAAGTTTTTCTGTATGCATGTGGAATCCGGATTTGGAATTACGAACACTTTCTTTTTTCTTTATTTAAACCCACTTGAAAATATTTCTATGCATTCTACACAAACATCATACTGAAGGTCCAAGTGATACAGGACGGGTTTATTGTACTGAAAGTGTTTGCAATTCCATGGCCTAATGGTTAGAGAAACATATTTAGGACCATAAGGTTATGGTTCAATTCCCTGGACCAACAGGATATATATTTATTAGTGCACCGTTAGGAGTACAATGGCTTGTTACTAGGGCAATACCTTCTAATTTGTACTCTTTATATACTGCTTGGGAAAATATATGTACCGTTTTGGCCCTAAAAAGGTACACATATGCCCCTTTTCCACCAAAGCAGTTCCAGGGCTGGTTCGGGGCCAGTGCTTAGTTTGGAACCGGGTTTTCTGTTTCCACTGACAAAGAACTGGCTCTGGGGCCAGAAAAACCGGTTCCAGGCTAGCACCAACTCTCTGCTGGGCCAGAGGAAAGAACCGCTTACGCCAGCGGGGGGGGGGCGGAGTTGTTAAGACCAACAACAATAACAAGACCGCGAAAGATCGCCATTTTTAAGCGACGAGAAGCAGCAGCTGTACAAACGCGAAGTCAGCCATTATTATTATTGTTGTTGTTGTTGCTGCTGCTGCTTCTTCCGCGTTGTTTTTGCTTCGATATTCGCGCCAAGGTTTATGCAAATGTAGCGACGTGACTGACGTATAAAGCGACGTAATGATGCATACAACGACGTAACTGACGTATACAGCGACGTAATGACGTGGCTTCCTTTAGCACCGCGAGCTATGGAAAAGCAGACTGGTTCTCAGCTGGCTCGCAAGTTGAACGAGTTGTGAACCAGCACCAGCACTGGCCCCGAACCAGCCCTGGAACTGATTTGGTGGAAAAGGGGTACCAGTTACCTTGAGGGCCAATAATGAGCCCAAGGGTGTACATTAGTGTTGATTGTACCTTGAGGGACAGAAATGGCCTCTTATTGGGCAAAGTGATGCAGCTTTGGGACCATAAGGTTGCTGGTTCAATTCCCTGGACCAGCAGGAATGGCTGAAATGCCCTTGAGCGAGGTACCTAACCCCCAACTGCTCCCCAGGTTGCTCTGGGTATGTTGTATGTTCCTCTGGATAAAAGTATCTACTATAATGTAATACTTGCTATTTACTTTTACTCCTCTTGTTTGCTCTGTCAAAATCCACAATCCTCAAGAGACTGTCAGCTTTCGTCCTGACAACAACTGTCAGTGGTCAAGAGATTGAACCTATCTGCTCCAGAGGATGGTATTATATTTATTTCCTGAATATTTACAGTAAATGCTGCTTTACATTAATGGCATTTAGCAAACACTCTTATCCAGAGCAATGCACAACATACCCAGAGCAGCCTGGGGAGCAGTAGGGGGTTAGGTGCCTTGCTCAAGGGCACTTCAGCCATTCCTGCTGGTCCAGGGAATCGAACCAGCAACCTGTAGGTCCCAAACCTGCTTCTCTAACCATTAGACAATGGCTTCCCACATGATTTGATGTCATATGCTTAAATCAAGGCACTTCAGCCATTCCTGCTGGTCCAGGGAATTGAACCAGCAACCTTTTGGTCCAAACAAAGCTGCTTCTCTGACCATTCAGCCATGGCTTCATTTGCTACATGGCTGTAGCTTTGACACTAAATTGTTTTAAAGTGTATGTGGAAAATATTTCAGAGATGTTCTCCAGAACTGGAAATGGGACAGAAGGAAAAATGCTGTTTGGTTGAAACTCATCATCAGACTTATAACACAGCTCTTCTTCAGTATTTGTAAATTAAACCCTAAACCTGTACATCTATCAAAATGAGGAGATTATGTGGCGAAGAATTTGTGGTTCTGTGTTGGGATACACGTCGTATTGCTCATCCTACGATTGTTATTTTCTCCCTATTTGTGTCAAAGTGCATTAAGTGTCTTAATGCATTTGATCTCTTTTTCTTTTCAGTCATGCACGACGATATGCTTTTCTGTTACAGCTTGCTTTCGTCATAAAGCCGTGCCTTCTACCATGGGCAGGGTGGGAGTGAAGGAGACAACGAAGCAGAGCACTGAAAGGGAAAAAGAACTGGTTTGGCAAGCCGTGGTTGTGTGTGTGTGTGTGTGTGTGTGTGTGTGTGTGTGTGTGTGTGTGTGTGTGTGTGCGTTCATGCATGCGTGTTTCACATTAAGAAATCACATATACAGTACTGTGCAAAAGTCTTCCGCGCCCTGTTTTTTTTTTCCATACAAACTTTGTTACAGATTTCCATTTTATGATTTCTACATTATTAAGTCAAAATATTACAAAAACATTTTAGAGTTCCAAACGTTCATTTTTTTTAAGCACAAAATTTAACGTTAGAGAAAAAATGTTTGTACCTGAGCAGCATATTCCATAAGAGAGCACTTTTCAGATTAAAAAAGAAAACATAATGAAAGCTACTGGGTTTTGGTGCAAAATGAAGAAGTGAGTGTGACAGTCAAAGTGTCCAGAAGAACTGTGTCTGGTTCTGTAAGATGCTTAGTAAAACCTACAGCGCATTTCCTTATCAAACTGCACTCGTTGGAGCGGAGACGACTTTTTTTTTTTTTAAACAAAAGGAATTGTGTCTCATACGGTACCAAATATTGACTTTGTTTCGTTTATTATGGCTAACTCAAAAAAAAAAAAGTCAAAGTCCTTCCCACGCCTACAGTACCTGGTATTCCTAGGCAGTCTCCCACTCAAGTACTAACCAGGCCCAACTCTGATGGTGGTGCATTGGGCGGCGCCGATCTCCGTTTCCCTCGGCCTCTCGCCTATTACATAGCTAGGGTTACAGTGGGGGGCTAGTTCTCTGGTAACCACGAGAGTTTAACTCCCCATGCACATCTGTATTGCAGCATGCCTTGCCAGATGATAGTAGGTACCGTTTTTATAATGGTCTTTGGTATGACCCGACCGTGAATAGAACTCACGATCTCCCGATCGGGAGGCGGACACGCTACCACTAGGCCATATTATGGCTAACTGCTTACTGTTTATAGTATTTTTTTTCAATGTTGAAACATTTCATTTAATTTCATTATTTTTAAGTAATTTTTGGTCGACAGCATTTCATTACATGTGCCTAAGACTTTTGTACAGTACTACTGTATCTTGGAAGAGACTGGAGGCTCACCGTTGTACTGAATGGGGATCTCCTCGGTGGAGAGCTCGTACTGGCTTCGGACACCAATGAGCAAAGGGCTTCCTCTCCTAGCAGACACAAAACAGAATTTCTCAAATGTAGTGCAATCTTCTGTATATTGTATGTCAGAGTATTAAAAATCAGAAAGAAAGAAAAAATAAGACTGCAGATTGCAGGCCCTGATGAACCCATCCTTCCTAAATCATAAAATAATATTGGCTCGCTTTTTTTGTGGTATATCAGATATATTCCATTCAACTAGCATGATGCTGAACGAGTCGAAGACGAGTAGCTGAATGGAATATATCTGATATACTATAAAAAAAGTGAGCCAATATTATTATTATTATTATTATTATACTACATACACATTCCTTTCGGGTGTTCAATGCATCTTCTCATCTCATCTCATTATCTCTAGCCGCTTTATCCTGTTCTACAGGGTCGCAGGCAAGCTGGAGCCTATCCCAGCTGACTACGGGCGAAAGGCGGGGTACACCCTGGACAAGTCGCCAGGTCATCACAGGGCTGACACAGACAACCATTCACACTCACATTCACACCTACGGTCAATTTAGAGTCACCAGTTAACCTAACCTGCATGTCTTTGGACTGTGGGGGAAACCGGAGCACCCGGAGGAAACCCACGCAGACACGGGGAGAACATGCAAACTCCACACAGAAAGGCCCTCGCCGGCCGCAGGACTCGAACCCGGACCTTCTTGCTGTGAGGCGACAGCGCTAACCATTACACCACCGTGCTGCCTTCAATGCATCTTTCTCTTTCAAAATTCTCTCAAAATCTTCCGTATTTAACGAAGCAAACCTGGTGGCCATGCTTGTTTACAAATTGTCATAGTCGCTCGCTAGTGCGGAAGTTTTACGTCTCCGACGTGTGACGTCATGATGTCTTGACAACCATGCAATATCGTAAACAATATTCAACGCTCATGCTCCATTGGGTAGAGTGACATAATACACGTAGGATAAGCAACATGCTAACAATATTGCATGCTATCAAACCAAATGAAGGAAACCTGCTAGAACGGAATAGAACACATGATTTTATTCCATCGAAAAAGTGTCCTGTATGGATAATATTTAACAGTTATTCCACGAAATCGAGTCGTACATGAGCTGATAGCTGATGAGGTGCGTAGCACCGAGTCGGCTATAACCCATGTACGACGAGATTGAGTGGAATAACTGTTTTATTCTATCCACATTCACTGGATTTTGAGAAACGGAGCATTTTTATTTTATTTTTTGCAAATTCAATAAATAAAAACTTTACACAAAACGTCCAACAAAATCATTTCCGTTTAGAATGTGAATAATCCGGCGAAATGACAGTAGCAATTTGTGAAAAATGCGATAATAATAATAATTCTTTTAAAAAAAGATACGTTCTTACCAGTAAATACTTTCATTCCATATTTTGTTGCTTTTTTTTTTTTTGATTTTTTGGAGTTTTGTTTTCGAGTAGAGTTTTTATTTCATCCTCGGTTGGTTCAGCAACACGCTCCGCCATTTTGTTTTTCTCTACTCACGGTATATGAGCTGGTATCCTAGTCATAGAGTAGCCAATAAGAGCGCGCAATTGCTCATATCCAGTGAATGTGGATAGAATAATAGCTGATATTTGACAAACTAATCACACTAATGACTATAAAAGAAACACATATTATCCACAAAGATTAAAAATAAACACAAAAAATGGTGTTATAATTTCCTCCATGACCCTGAACCCAAGTCTATTCAGATTACTCATTAATGCAACAGTTTTGATAGATGATACATTATTTAGTGCACTACTTTTTACTTTTATTTTCACAAAACAGGTCTCCATTTTGATGCAAAGTCGTCAATTTGGCCCCAGCCAATCTAATTTCTTCCTTAGTGTTCTTCCAGGCCTTTTCTTTCATTGCTTTTCACAACATGGAAGGTAGTATAAACTCCTGGCAGTCCTGAGAGTCTGAGCCAGAACTCAGACTTGGTTTTAACTACAAACTAAATAACGCCTGTGGGAAAATAAAAGCTTGTTGACGTTCTCCTAACATCCGTGTTCAGATCCTTTCTGCCAGAACAAGACAAAGGAAATATGACACTTGATAAATATATTCTACTGTGGAATACATGACAGTATGGGAACTTGTGCCAAACAGAAATGTCCTTATTCGTGTGCGTTGTTTGAATAGGTGTGGACTTTGATTAAAAATAAGTTCATGCGACTAAATTGTGTCTACCAAACTGTAAGGTGGTGTAATTCTGGACAATAATCAGTTTGGATAGAGCAAAGGAAAAAAAAGAAAGAATGTGCAGATTTCTGAACAGGCTCAGTGAGATGTGCATTCAAATGAAGTCAAATGACAGCAGGGTTATGCAGATGGGAAAAGAATAGTGGAGAGAGAGCTTTGAGGAAAGTGGATGGAGAAAAAGAGAGAGTGAGACAGAGACAGAACACCTTTCTTTGACACTTTGAACAGATTTTGCTGATGCACGTCTTTCGATTATGCCTTCCAGGAAGCAATTCAGATTTTAGGAGAAAACTTGGACACCCTCCCTCCCTCCCTCCCTTACCACTTTTTTTTTTTTGAAGAATAAAACAGATTATCCATGCACTGACTTGCACAATTCCCTGATCTGAACAAAGCAAATGACCACAACCAACAGCACGGTCATTCACAGTGAAACAAAGGCAGATGGGAGCCATTAACTCTGTACGTGATCCCGCTCGGCTCGCTTCCACATGTATAAATCAATATTACGCTGTTTCTAAATCCTTACAGCACAACTCTGCTTGAGTAAAACATATTCAAATACGTCTCATGCTCCCAAAGTACCTCTTTATTGTACTGTCTCTTTGTTTCAGGACTGAATCGCTGCACTAACCCTTACCTGTCTGTATTTCCCACTATTATACCGTCTTCGATTTTGCGTTTCACTGTCTTGTACTTTCTGTATAATTCAGACTTTAAAGGGTTAATAGAGTAGTCAGGGATATCTGAAATCTGTCAAAGCCACACCCATAAAACACACATGCTGCCTTGACTCAAGGTTGCTCGTAAATGCTAGTGCAACATGAACGGCAGGCAAGCAGAGACGCCTCTAATTTCTGACTGGTTGGATATTTGTGGTCCATTTGTGATTTCTTTTCCTGCTGTTTAACAGACCAAATAATTTTTTTTTCAGCTGACAGAATGTGTAAAGAATACAGCTTTTCTGACTTCTCGAAGTTTAAAACGCTTCTGTGGTTTGTACAAGAAATGAGAAAAATAAAACTAGATAGAGACTGTGATTAAAGTCACAGTGATTTGCGCTAGCTGTTATAAACCGGGACGTCTGGTCACTGTATCCTAAAGATCTGGAACGGTAAAGAGATAGAGAATGACGCTCAGTGAAGAAGAAAGCCTGTTTTTTATGGCTCATTATGGTTTGGTGATCCAGATCAGCACCAAAAGTCAAAGTAATGTAATTCAGCCTAGAGGTATTCTTCATGTGAAATTTGGTGATGATTGGTTGAAAACTGAGGGAGAAATAGCATCCTAAAAACGTTAGGATAATAATAATAATAATAATAATAATAATAATAATAACTAGAGGTACTGTGCCAAGGGCACAGTGGTATCCCATTTCCACACCTGAGGCCTTGGGACAAAGGTCAAGGTCATAGAACTGAAAGAAATGAGGCCATTTGTCTGGAATCTGATGACAAAGGGAAAAGAATATAATACTTCCATGGTTAATAATATTAACTAAGTTCCTATCTTTCACCAATTCCTTGATGCAGGCAGCGGTGGACAAAGTACCCAACTTCATTACTGAAGTCAAAGTACAGATCCCACTGGTCAAATGTTACTCCGATACAAGTGAAAGTTGTCCAGTCAAATTTTTACTTAAGTTAAAGTACTGAAGTACTTGATTTTAAAAATACTTAAGTATTAAAAGTACATTTTCTGTCAACGCATTGTTGTATTATTGATACAACGCTTATAATACCTCATGCCTCTGAAGCAACCTACTGGATTATTTTGTGAATTCACAAAATGAACACATGCTGTGCCATCATGGTGATTTAATCTTAAGCTAGCTAGTCAGTGACGCTCCACCTGACATGCTAGCAAACTCTTTTCAAACTCAAAATCATATTGGGTAGCTAACGCTACTAGAAAAGAAAGATTTCTACATTCTGTTTATTTGGCAAGATTATTCTAAAGCATATTTCTGAAACAACTTCAGATAAGATAACGTTATTCATGTTAGCAAAACTCTGTTTTTACATGCTAACTAACAGTGTCCAAGTTAACTAGCTATGTGTTAATGTTATCCATGGACAAGGCTATGGCAACTTGGCGGGCAAATCCATAGAAAGTCATTTGACTAACCAGACTGCATAGCTATTGCAATGTTACCACTAGCTCTAAAAGCACAGACAACTTCATTGCAAGCTTTCTCTTGGAATAAAACATTTACATGCATCAGTATGCTTCTGCAGGTTGGACGGCGAGTTTTTGTTGGCCGTGATGTGGTTCGTTTTTGCCAAACAAACAAACGTTTAAAATTAAACGTATCTTTAATCCTTTCAGAAAACTGAAACATGGATTCATGGGCCATCATGCAGGCCATTGAAAATATGTGACCTAATATTGACAAAGGTCAATAGGTCAAAACTACAAATATTCATTAAAACGTTTTTCTATGGCGAAGGAGCAAGGCGAGCTCAAAGACCATGAAAAATAGACAAAACTCTGACTTTTTGCTATAGTCACCTAGTTGACAAGTTCAAGGTCAGTGAAAATGGGTCAAATCACTAAACCGATGCGAACTATTTCGAAGCCCCCTAAGTCAAGTCAAGTTTATTTGTATAGCGCATTTAACAATAGACATTGTCGCAAAGCAGCTTTACAGAATTTGAACGACTTTAAACATGAGCTAATTTTGTCCCTAATCTATCCCCAATGATCAAGCCTGTGGCAACGGTGGCAAGGAAAAACTCCCTCAGATGACATGACGAAGAAACCTCGAGAAGAACCAGACTCAAAAGGGAACCCATCCTCATTTGGGTGATAACAGACAACGTGATTATAACATTTTTAACAGTTTTAACATGAAGTCTGTTTCATTGATGTTATAAACTCTTCATTGATGGAAACTTGAGTTCATGACAACTGCAATCCTAAAGTTAGCAAGTCAATTGTAGTCCTCAGCCATAAAAGCATTACTGTAAGTGTCCAGAGCGTCTTCCAAGTGTGACTTTCAACTGTCCATATGGGGCCATCCTCCACAGGAGCGATGTGATGAGACGCAATAGGTTCTCCGTACCCAATTTGGTGAAAATTCGTGAAAAAATGAGGGAGGAGCACCAATTTAACGCATAAGTGACCTTTGACCTAATTCTGGCAAAGGGTCAAGGTCAGGGGTCAAATGCATGCAAAAAATATTAAGGTATAAGGCCCAGAGATGGCATGAAAGAATTTTGTCTAGCTTGTCCTGGTATTGTACCAGGTGGTCCCATTCATAGCCATTCCTGAAATTTTTATGACATCATAAAATGATGTCATGATGTCATGCATGATATGGAGATCTGAGATGGTCACTACCTATATGCACACCAAGTTTCATCCGGATATCTTGAAAACTGAGCAAGAAATGACCCTTGTCCATTTCCACTTCAGTTTTTGTGTACTCGTCGTAGTAGTAGTAATAATAAAGTAGGAAGATCCTGAATTGAGAGTAACAATGACCCAAACCGCGGCACGGTGGTGTAATGGTTAGCGCTATCGCCTCACAGCAAGAAGGTCCGGGTTCGAGCCCCGTGGCCGGCGAGGGCCTTTCTGTGTGGAGTTTGCATGTTCTCCCCGTGTCCGCGTGGGTTTCCTCCGGGTGCTCCGGTTTCCCCCACAGTCCAAAGACATGCAGGTTAGGTTAACTGGTGACTCTAAATTGACTGTAGGTGTGAATGTGAGTGTGAATGGTTGTCTGTGTCTATGTGTCAGCCCTGTGATGACCTGGCGACTTGTCCAGGGTGTACCCCGCCTTTCGCCCGTAGTCAGCTGGGATAGGCTCCAGCTTGCCTGCGACCCTGTAGAATAGGATAAAGCGGCTAGAGATAATGAGATGAGAATGACCCAAACCCATAACTACGTCATCGCTTGTTTACCGCAATGCATTATGGGTGATACCCGGGATCAGCTCCTGCCGTATTGTTTACTTTCGCCTTTATTAAACACTACATTGTTCTGTCTAACTTGTTTAACCATGCGTAAAGTGAATTGCTGTGTGCCTTACTGTGCCTCCACGACAAATAGAACACCTAATTTGAGCTTTTATCAGCTGCCAGTCGAGAAGAAGAGAAGAAAGAAATGGGTAAATTTAATCCACAACAAAAACTTTCAAACTGAATCGAAATGGACCAGTGTTTGTAGCCTACATTTAACTGGTGGGGAAAAAGACATACTTAAACTGTGACCCAGCAATATTTCCATGGTCTGCGGAATGGCCTTCGGTTATAGAAGATTATAATAATCGACACTCATCTGAAACTAGCGATATTCCAAAGCCTGTAAAACAAAAAGAAGCATTTTTCGGCCTTTGCCTCTCGACATACCGAAGCACTCGGCAGCCGAACGAGCCTGTCGGACCAATAAAACTCCCAAACCACGAAGGGTTCTCTTTCGAGTATGGATAATGTTCAGTGAACCTCACTAGCAGCATTTATTGAAGAAAATGCATTTATACTGAACATGACATGGCAGATCAGTGGGTTTCCAAAGATTTATTTCTTTTGTATTTTCTTTTTCTCTGCGCCAGTTCCCGATATCCAGATAGATCTGTTTTCTCAATAAAGTTTAGCTGGTGCAATATACATCCTCAGAAATAAGACATTCTGAGATTTGATGATGTTGTTGCTGTTGTACAGTGTTGTAGACTCGGTCTAGACTCTTACCTTCTCACCAAGCTTGATTTGGATTCCGTTTTTCCTGCTGGAAACCCTTGACATGTTCTCCACCTCTTTAAATCACCAATTTCATTGTCTTCCACGACAGAGCACGGCAAAATCGCTCCTCTCACATCGCCCTCACGTAAAATTAATCTGACGTCCGTCGTATCGTTCAACTACCTACCCTGGATATCTCCCACAATGCATTGCGGTAAACAAGTGATGACGTAGTTATGCTTGGGGGCTATTTGTGCCAGCGCTCCTAGCGCAAAATAATTATAAGAATGATATAGTGAGTGGGTGTAAAAAAAAGTGTGTAAGGATTTCTTAGACAGTGTTTCAGTACAAACCTGGTGACGACGGCCTCTCCTGGGAAGTGAATACTCTTGAAAACGAGAGCAAAAGCCCCCTCCTGCAGACAAAACACAAGATCGTGATTAGCACACTCCTCCAAATGAAACTCAATCAAATACATGCTCCGTATTGAATCTGAACGAATACATCTTCAAAGATTCTTGTGTTTTTTATCTGTAATGTCCTGCCACGGTGCACTGATGTGCACGAGTGAGGAGGTCAAGGGACGAGCGAGAGCTGCTCTGCATTCACTAATAAGACAGGAACTCACAAACGCAACCCCACCAGTGAGGTTTTTAAGTCATCCATTTAAGTCTTTCTGATCGTAAAGTTTTTTCTTCTGTAAATGCAACCTCTTAAATGTGTCAGGAGCGCTTGAATCTACTGTAATCAGGCAGTTTTTCTGGAATCCATGTGGATTGAAT
Source organism: Neoarius graeffei (assembly GCF_027579695.1). Taxonomy (NCBI): domain Eukaryota; kingdom Metazoa; phylum Chordata; class Actinopteri; order Siluriformes; family Ariidae; genus Neoarius; species Neoarius graeffei. The sequence goes on from NC_083580.1 coordinate 72,971,534, forward strand.
TGGATGCTTTAAACCGAGTTGACAAAGTTAAAATGTACAGGAATGTACAGATTTATCAAATTACTGACATAAAAAATAGATGATCTTGTTATTATAAGATTCATAGCAAGCACTTGTAAGTTACCGATCTCACAAAAACAAACTGTGAGCTACTGCTCACTTGCGTATCCCCCCACTCTCGCTTATATCAGAACGCAAGCAATCGAAGGAACAGGACACTTATTATGAATGTTGACTTCAACAAATAATTAACCCTAAAATGAGTAAGTAAAGAGCAGCATCTCTCCCCAGGGATTTCAAACAGCATCCTGGTAAACTGTCATTCTGAAATAGCATTTTGCTTCTTGAAATAGCGTCAAAATCCACCCTATATGTTTCGTAAATACATTCAGTCAGTAAACAGGAAGCTGATGTGCGACAGACCTGAAAACGGTATACACGGTATAGAACCCCAAGCTGAAGCTCAGTACTAAATATCAAACAGTTATGATTTGTAGTTGCTGAGGAAAGTGTTACAAAAGTTTTGTAAATCCACGCTATATGTTTTGTAAATACATTCAGTTGGTAAACAGGAAGTCGATGTGCGACAGACCTGAAAATGGTATACATGGTATAGAACCCAAAGTTGAAGCTCAGTACCAAATATCAAGCAATTGTGATTTGTAGTTGCTGAGAAAAATGTTACGAAAATTTTGTAAATCCACGCTATATGTTTCGCAAATACATTCAGTCGGTAAACAGGAAGTCGATGTGCGACAGACCTGAAAACGGTATACACGGTATAGAACCCCAAGCTGAAGTTTGGCACCAAGTACCAACTGGGTATGATTTGTGGTTGCTGAGAAAAAGGGTGTTTTGGATGGACGGAGATATCGACGGACGGATGAAAGGACAGAGGTAAAAACCAGTAACACCCCCCCCCCCCCCCCCCCCGGAGTGGGGGTATAATAAAAACTTCACGAGTAACTACTTTCTTTTTCAGTGTGTGAAAGTACAAGTATAAATTTTTACTTGGGGAAAGTACAAATTATCTGAAGTGATATTTAAATAATATTGGCTGGCGTTGAGTGGTATATCAGATATATTCCATTCAGCTAGCATGATACTGAACGAGTTGAAGAAGAGTAGCTGAATGGAATATATCTGATAGACCACAAAAAACCCAGCCAATATTATTATTATTATTATTATTATACATACAGAGTCTCTTCATATCAGCATTCTCGAAGGGCAGCGCTAGCTTACCCACGACTCAGCGCCGTCAGCACAGCAGTGAAGTCACCTTCCAGCCGATGTAGCGTTCATCAGTAGTGTTAGCGAATGCTAATAAAGCGGTCAAGCCAGTGCTATCTGTCGAGAACAAGCAGCACAGGCTAACGACCGAGAAACTAAGATTTCTGTCTCCAGACTCTTCTTCCATGCTGCACGCTCGCTACAGTATTTTTCACTCAGACGTAAGTATTCATTTCCCCATGTAATTTACTTAGTTACTTTTAAAATCAACATCGACAACGACACACAACAGAGTGACCTGGCACCCTGATGCTAATCCCTTGCATAATCCTTTGCCCTGTTGCTTTTTTGTTGTCTGGCTAAGTTTTGGCTGAGCTCAAGTCCCAGCTCTAATAGTAACAGTTCGCCACTGACATACACACTCTCTTTTCCAGTTTTTCGATGTCCGTTGGTATGTTTTTCTCTTGTAAATATGCATGAAGAATATCTAATGAAGTTTTGGTAGCCTTTTGGATGTTCAGTGCGTCTTTCTCTTTCCCAGCAAACAAAGAAATGCTTCTGCGCATGTGGAGCAGAAAAATTTCTCATTGAATATTTGCATCACCTCCGACATGTGACATCATGTTGCCTTGACAATTGTGCAATATCGTAAACCATATTCAACGCTCATTCTCCATTGAGTAGAGTGATGTAATACACGTAGGATAAGTGATATGCTAACAATATTGCATGCTATCGAACCAAATTAATAAAACCTGCTAGAAGGGAATAGAACATGTGTTTTTATTACATCGAAAAAGTGTTCTGTATGGATAATAATTAAATAATATTGGCTGGGTTTTTTTCATGGTCTATCAGATGCATTCCATTTGGTTAGCATGATATTGAACGAGTCAAAGATAAGATAAAAGAGTGTCCTGTATGTATGATAATTAGAGTTGAGCCGGATACTCGGCTGAAACGAGTATCCGGTACGGATAAAGCACTTTTGCCGAGTACGAGTATTATACGAGTAATACGAGTCAATATCTGTGCTCGGACTGAATGAAAATCCTCACACAGCATCACAGCGCCCCTCCCCTACACACACTGCTCTGCTCACTCACACAGAGAACAGCTCTCTGTCTCTCCCTCAGTCACTCAGGTTCGCGGCTCTTTTCCGTTAACGTTTCGGGTTTCTTCAGCTTCAAGTTTGTTTTTATTTCAGTTTGTACTTACTTATAACCAGTAGAGTTCTGGTAAACATGGGTTCGTTCAGACGTGGTGCTTGGTAGAAAGCGACTCGCGTTGCGTCTCTGCCTGTCGGAGATTTTTTTTTCTTTTTTAACCATCGGTTAAAAACAGGTTTTTTTTTTACTTCACGCATTGAGTGTCTGACACTTTCTTGCTGTAATTCATGTAAAAATAAAGGTAGTAGTGGTATAAGTATTACAAATTAAGCTACACACACACACTCTCTCTCTCTGCCGGTCGTCGGAGTTTTGTTTTTTTTAAACCGTCAGTTGGCTCTAACCAGTTTTATTTTACTTCACACACTGTCTGACACTTTCTAGGTAGTAGTGGTATAAATAATATTACAAATTAAGCTACACACACACACACACACCTGGTGTAGAAATAAAAAAGAACCAAAAAAAAAAATCACACTGATCACAAAAAAATTAAAAGTTAAAAAAAGAAAGTTATGTTGAGTATGAAAACTCTTGTTCATTACATTTCATTTCAGAATTGCAACCGCATGTGTTGTATTCACTGTTGCAAAACTTGTTCTGTAAATAGTTCGTTTGCTATCGTGATCAAAACCACTGATCTGAAGCTCAGTGCTGATGCTGTCCTGTAAATAGTTTTCTAATCAGCAATAAATATAACAATTTCTGATCAACCCATATCAATTGCATGCTTAAAATAACATACTGGTTAAAGCCCCGCCCGTTTTAAGACAACCAGACCCACTTCTGGGTTAAATCCCGCCCACTTCCGGGTTAAATCCCGCCCACAACGAGTACGGATACGGATACAGATAATTCATAATGATTAACAGATACAGATAATGCTGTACTCGCTCATCCCTAATAATAATAAAGCATATTAACTGCTTTCCACCTCTGGATAACTATATGATTATGACTCTTAGATAAAGGAAGCATCCTGCATTTACAACCAGCTCACTATGTACCTTGCGAGATATTAAAACAAAATGGTGTATCATAATTAAAATCCAGCTTGAATTTTTTCTCACTATCAGTTTAAAAAATGATTTTTTTTCCTTCTTCGATTTATACTCATTGCTTTATAATTGATCCATTGATCCAAATCGTCCAATCCTTCCACCTCGTTGTTTTTACACCATTTTTTCCTAATACGATGAATTAACTGCCCACTCACTAGCGAGTTCTCGGTGATGAGACCCAGGAGGGGGAAAGCAAGCACAGATTTCTTCGAAGACATATGAAGTCGACTGTCGCTTACTCATTTGCATGCTAAATCACAGGAAACGTGCTATCTACCCTCTTCCGCATACATGGGCTCAGGAGAGACGTCCAGGATTGTTTCATGTGTGAATTAAATGTCCTAAATGTCCTTTATGAAATCTGAATACTGTATGTCCTGAAAATATCTTTATGTATTCTGATTTTTGGCATACATCATTCGCAAAAACATCAAACCTACAGTATAGTTACAACGACAGACACACACCATTAGAAAAAAAAAAAAAAATCGCTCGAACATGAACAGTGAAGTCACAGTCTGTTTCTACTCAGACCAAAAGTCTTTTTCCACTCTCCCTCCCTCTGGCCCCTCTAATGCCAGAGTCCTCCCTGAGCCCAGCTTGCTACAAGGAAGACAAAACACCCATAAAACCCCCACGTACTACAAGGCTCAAGGCAACTCACAGAATTTCAGCGCTAACCCAAGAAGACGCGGCCGAACGCAATTTAGATAACGAATTGGTTTTATAAAAGCCATAAAGCAAAACGAGTCTCTTTGTAGTGACGCGGAGAAAAGCAGAAAGTCGAACAGGGCTCAGCTGATAGGCAGAGCTGCTCTTTATGAACTCATGATAAACCACAGGTTCCGGTAAGAAGAAGTTCAGGAACATGACAAGGACACGGATATGTTATAAGGGTGGCACAGTTCAACAGTGTTCTCATGGGAGCCACTTAGATACGTGGACTCTGGAACCTTCTGGGAAAAAAAAAAAAAAGAAAGGATGGTCCTGAAGCCTGTCCAAAGGTAGTACTGATGACTGATAAAGCCATCCAATCTATGTATATGACAGTACAGAATACAAATCTTACAAAGGAAGGGCTTGGCACTTAGTGTTGTTTAGTCAAAGCAGGCTTTTGAGAATAAATCTATTAAAAAAATAATTTTACATCTACAATATGAACAATAATGTTGACACAATATGTAACATTCTAATCTACTATGAGTTATTATAACCGAAGATATACAACAGGCTATAAAGCTGGTAATAAATGGCTGTAAACTGTAATGGAAATATCTTTCACACACACACACACACACACACACGCACACACACACACACACGCAGAAACTGAGCAACAACTGGACTTCGTTTCCAATATTATGAGCAAAAAGTCCCAGAAGAATCTGAGTAAGAGTCCCACACATGCAAACGTATACACCCATAGACACACACTCATATTGCTTACCAGCTGTTGGATGACACGCTCTACCAGGGTGGAGAAGGATATATATTCGCTCTCACGGTTGTCATAAAGATACTTAATCAGCTTCGGGATAACTTCAGTGTCTGTCTCTGACTCGAATTCGTAGCCTTTGGAGATCTGCACAAGGGTGGGATCCGGCAGCGTCATGGTTCACAAACAAGCAAGAGAAAAAATACACTAATATTTAGTTTTTCTTAACAAAGAACAAAAATGGTCTCATAATGGATTCTAAGGATTGGACTACACTGTACATTCATGTACTACATTAATCACGACTGGTTAGATCGCTTCTTTCGTATCGTAACTCACGCACACCTGCACAGAGAATTAGATCTGACTCGTGTGTATTAATTCACACACAATATCGTCTTCTGTTACTATAACCTCATAATGTAAGGTTTTGGGGAATGCTGTGTTGAGACATGAATTAAAAGCCAAACGGCTTCCTGGATGGATTAGTCATCTGTTCAAGTTTTCAGCCAAGTCTGCCATCATTTTATCCACAGGAGAGAAAAAAAAAGAAGTACTGATGATTACATCTGTACATCTGCACTTTTTTCTCACAGAATTTTATTTTATTTTTTTTTTTTTACTTAATATGACTTAAGTGTAGTCTTTTTTTCTTATTGTAAAAAAAACTGCATTTTGACTTTCGCTCAGTGCCTCGGCTGGAATGGTTTCACCACTGAATTAATTCAAAGCATGTGTGCAATTTTTTTTTTTTTTTTAATTTCACTCACCAGATACTTCTTCAGTTCCTTGTAGTTAGTGATAATACCATTGTGGATCACCACAAACTCTACAGATTAAAAAAAAAAGAGAGACAGAAAGAGATATCATTAATTCAGGAATTATTTAAATCATAGCTATGAATGCATACTCTGCTCTTTTTCTTGCTTCATTAAAAGAAAATAATAACGAGACCATCAGTGACGGCGTAGCTCATTCCGGCCCCGTCTAGTCCAGAAGGAACAATCTAAAGTGGGCCACCTTGTGCAATAAATGTTGCAAGCTATATACACTACATACAAGCTACTGTATATATAGAAGCAATATACACCCTAGGAATACCGACCTATTTGCCAGAAAGAATCCAAAACGGCGAGGAATTGACCGAGAAGAAGTGATTTTTGTTGAAACGTTAATTATTAAGGCTTAATTAGTCCGTAACTTCATTAATAATTGTACACAGCAAATCTGTGTAGAAGTTATATGCACCCTAGGTGCCCCTACCTTCATGCCAGAAAAGAAAGAATCAAAATCGGTGAAGAATTGAGGGAGAAGAAGCGATTTGTGTAGAAACTGCTCGTTAGGGATTGATTGATTAATTATGCCATATCTTCATTATTAATTGCAATTATGCAAATTTGGGTAGAAGTTATGTATATGCACCCCAGGCAGACCTACCTTCCTGCCAAAAAGAATAAAAATCGGTGAAGAATTGTGAGAGAAGAAGCGATTTTTGTGAAATGTGGACGACGCCGGACAACATGATGGCATAAACTCATCACCTGTCGGCTGGGTGAGCTAAAAATAATCGCAATTTCTTTGAATAACTGCAACAAAAACATCATGTTAACCTACACCTCTTAATTTTACCTAATTTCTGACTTTTGTTACTAATGTGTTATCGAAAAAATTAGGTCCACACTAACGTCCTCTTCAAGTCCTCTGCATAAAGTGAGTAAAGGAGGTTTATTTTTGATTATTCTATCCACATTCACTGGATATGAGCAATTGTGCACGCTGATTGGCTACTCTACTACTAAGGGTGTTTTCACACCTGGTCCCCTTTAAAGAAACCAGACTCAGTCCTCTTTAAGTGGACCAAAAAGTGGACCAACAGTAAAAGAACTCAGTTCTTTTTGTGTTCACACTGTGAATTTATTACAAAGAGGACTGGGTTCTCTTTCTGGTCCAGTTAAGCTTTGATGGGGCCTCAGTCCTCTTTCTGTTCACACCAGGTCCTCTAGAGCCCTCAGACCCCCAGTGCACGGAATTCTGGGTAATTTTCTCTTGAATCAAAATGTCTGCTGCCATGCTTGCCCTGCTGTATCCTTTGATCAAAATAGTGCGGATTAAGGAAAATAAACTTATTCCAGCTATCTATGAGCACAAAACACGGCTGGTAAGTTCCAAAAGGAAGTTGAGTTTCCCTGCTACAGTCACGTGACCAACTACGGCAAACGAAGAAGGTTAAACTACAGTGAAAAAGGCGAAGTGAACCCGGTGCGCTTTTTGTTCACAATGCGCAGATTAGGCGAACCGCACCGTTGATTTTTAGCGAACCGTACTGAGACCACCTCCTGAGGTGGTCTCAGTTCGGTTCGCTTTAAAGGGGTCTGGGTACGGTTGGAGTGTTCACATATGCGCAAAAAATGCTGAGTCATCGATCTGAGTTCGGTTAGATGGCTGAAAGGGACCAAGTGTGAAAACACCCTAAGATATCAGCTCATATTCCGTGAGTAGAGAAAAACAAAATGGCAACGTGTGTTGATGAACCAGCCGAGGACGAAATAAAAACTCTACTCGAAAACAAAACCACAAAAAAAAGGAATGAAAGTATTTGATGGTAAGAACGTATCATTTTTATTTTTCAAGAATTTATATTATTATAGCATTTTTCACAAATTGCTCCTGTCATTTCGCCGGGTTGTTTACATTCGAAGCGGAAATGATTTTGTTGACATTTTGTATAAAGTTTTTATTGATTGAATTTGCAAAAAATTAAAAATAAAAGGAATATTTAACAGTCATTCCACTCAATCTTATCATAAATGGCTTATAGTCAAGTCGGTGCTACGCGCCTCGTCGGCTATCAGCTCATGTACGACTTGATTTTGTGGAATAACTGTTAAACGACCATCAAACGACTTCAGCTGGTTCAAAATGCAGCGGCGAGGGTTCTCACACGAACAAAAAGAACAGAGCACATTACCCCAATTCTAAGGTCCCTTCACTGGCTTCCAGTAAGCTACAGAATTGACTTTAAAGCATTGCTGCTGGTGTATAAATCTCTAAATGGTACAGGGACCAATTACCTCTCTGATATGTTGCAGCGGCCTAACCCAATCAGATCTACCAGATCGCAACAGAAAAATTTACTATTAAAACCAGTTGTTAAAACAAAGTATGGTGAAGCAGCTTTTAGCTACTATGTAGTACATCTATGGAACCAACTGCCAGAGGACATTAAAAATGCTCCTGCTGTTAGCAGCTTCAAATCTAGGTTAAAGAGCAAGCTGTTTTCAGATGCTTTCTGTTAAATAATTAATATTTTTACATTTTTTATAATCTTTACTTTCTCTGCATGTTTTAAATTTACTTTAATTTTATTCTATTTTATTCCGCTGGTTTCTTTTTCTTTTTCTCCTTTTTTCTTTTTGGCATTTTATTATTTTATTTCTACTGTTGTTTAATTCTTATTATTTTCTTTTAATTCTTTTAATTAATTGTTTTAGATTAAAAATAAAATTATTTTATGTAATTTTATTTCTCTATTGTTTACTGTTTTTGTTTTTGCTTCTGTAAAGCACATTGAACTGCCATTGTGTATGAAATGTGCTATATAAATAAACTTGCCTTGCCTCCCTTGCCTTAAATATTCCTGTGCAAGAAGTGATGAATTCTGGACGGTAGTTTCGGTGTCTTGGGAAAATGTCTATACTTTTGTGAACTCAGACTGTTAACCAGTTCACTACTGTTTAAATGAACATTGGTACGCTGGAACAATCTGGAAAAGTGATTGACTACATTCAAAGAAAAATTTCCTCGTTTCTAATCTCTGGTCAAAACACATCTTTGCACAAAAACACACGACTGAAAGATCATCAAAAATCAACAAGCTTTGCTTCTGCATAGCAAAAAAAATAAATAAACAAACCAAGCTGTAATCTGTAATGATTAATCACAAAGCATTAATTTCTTCTACACTGCCTGAGGCTTATTTATTTAATTCATACCGGCTGGGACATTATTTATTCATTAAAGCATGGAGCTGTACGGTACTTAGGTGCTTTCTCACGACAGATAAGGAAATACCGTACTGTGTAAAAGTCTGAGAAAAGCTGTAGATGAAAAATGGCTTAAAATAATGAAATGAAATGTTTCAACATTTAAGAAAAACTAATATAAACAGTAATCGGTAAGCCATAATAAATGAAACAAAGTCAGTATTTGGTGTGAGATGAAATTCGCTATGCTTAAAAAAATAGTCTCAGGTCCAATGAGTGCAGTTTGATAAGGAAACGCGCTGTAGGTTTTACTGAGCATCTTACAGAACCAGCCACGGTTCTTCTGGACACTTGGACCGTCACACTCGCTTCTTAATTTTGCACCAAAACCCAGCAGCCTTCATTATGTTTTCTTTTTTAATCAGAAAAGTGCTCTCTTATGGAATACGCTGCTCAGGTACAAACTTTTTTCTTCTGTAGCATTTAATTTTGTGCTGGGGAAGAAAAAAACCAGACAACGTTTTGACTCGATAGTGTAGAAGTCATAAAATAGAAATCTATAACAAAATCTGTATGAAAAAAAATATATATAGGGGGCCACAGACTTTTGCACAGTACTGTAGATCCTGAATTGGTTGTCAGATTATAATAAACGTGTTACTACAGGACACATAAACGCAGCTAATGTTGAAATGCTGGTTCTGACCCTTCGGTTTGCTTTTATCTTCTTTTCAGCGCGCCATCGGCAGAGCAAGAAGTGAAAACAAAAAGTAAAACGTCTTACAAGGCGTTAAAGAATAGCCAAAACTTTTTTTTTTTTTTACTATTAAGCTATGTCAAGGACACAGACACAGCAAGCCTTATAAAGTCAAGTTCAGTTCAGTTCATCTGAATTAAAGGACACGCCCTCTCCAGTGATGATATCAGATTGCTGGTGTTTTACAGAATAATTGCTGCAGGAGTTGCTCTTTAAACTCAAGTACAACAGGTTATGCTGGAACGCTTATCCTCACATCATAAAATGGCGCATCGAAAAATCAGCCATCATTTCCTTTCACCTAATTGAACACTTAGCTTCAACGTGTACTGTTTACACAAATTCACCAGGATTCAAAGGGATTAAAGGAATATTTCAACATTTCTCGATGCAAAGTCTATCAATCATATCTGTCGTGTATATTGTTTCCGTGTGGTCATTATTGTTAAAAAGACAAAATAAAAACATACACTTAATTAAATCTCATTTAGTAAACGCTCTTATCTAGAGCGACCTGAGACGTACAACATACCCAGCGTGACCTGAGGAGCATTTTGGGGGTTAGGTGCCTTGCTGAAGGGTATTTCAGCCATTCCTGTTGGTCCAGGGAATTGAACCAGCAACCTTTTGGTCTTAAAGCTGCTTCTCTAACCATGGCTTCATGATAATGGAGTTGTGGTGGTCAGTAAACATTACCGTAGCTTCATAAAAGATATCTATGAATAAAGTTTTAAAAGTGTACAAGTTGTCCTTATTGATTTTTTTGTCGACAAAAACTCAGCTTCAAACACAAATGCGTCCATTTCTTCCTAAACAAGGCCATGTACAGTATAAGCCACGTGAGTTGTGGGTTTATTGCTCTGTTTTGAATTTTATGATTTTTTTTTAGATTAGTCTGTCCAAAAAAATGTAAAAAGAAAGTGAAATTGTCGTCTGTAAATAGATATGCGATGGTTGAGAGAGATTAGGTTTGTAGTCATGTGTTAGTCATGTTTCTGAGATGTACGATGATGCTACTTGACATCCAAACACCTTTCGGTCATGAAAAGCATAGCTTATGTCTTGACTGGGAAAGTAGTTTGGTGAGTAAGGATAGCGATGTGTAGACTTCTGGGAAGTGACAGTGAGTAGCGTGACCTGACAACGACTAGGTGGTTAGACAACATTCCAGATGTTACACTCCAGATAAATTACTAGGTTATGTATAATAATAATTAGGTGATGCTGGTTAGTTGCTGGGAAATGTTGTTTAATTTTTGTTTTCACTTCATAACCTGAAATGTGAACTTGTGCTCGAGTGTATTACCGTTGTTCTTGTCAGAGCGGTGAGGGTGGCTGTTGACAGCGCTGGGTTCTCCGTGTGTTGCCCAGCGAGTGTGAGCGATGCCAAAGTGCGTATCCATTTCCATTTCCAAATCAAGTGTGTCATTCTCTGACAAGATCAAAGCAAGTCGATACAAATACGGATTAGGAATCGGTGAGAACAAGACGAGGAGTCAAAGTAAACAAGACAAGACTCACTGTACAGTTCCTCGTCCAGCGCCTTTACTTTTCCCTTCTTCTTAAACAGGCAGATGCTTTCTTTGTCATGTTTCCCAGTACCATCCACCGCAACACCTGGACAAAACAAACAGACACACTGTAAATAAAAAGGACTTAGACGTGTCTTATTTAAATACCCCTAAACGTAACGCTTAGAAGACATGTCTTGGGTATTTAAAAATACTTCAAAGGCACGTCTAGGGTATTTAGCAATGCCTGGAAGACGTGTCTTGTGTCTACTGATAGACGCCAGTGTCTTTATAATAGACACACGTGTTTTCTTGGATCCGCCATGTCTTCCTAGAAGACGCTGAAGTATTATTTAAATACCCCGGTGTTTCATGTAAATACCCTAGACATGGCTTATTTTTTTACAGTGCAGATCATAAAAAAAAAAAAAAACCGTAAGAGTAATCTGGTCAGATCATGCACGGTTTAAAGAAATACTCTAACCTATCTATCGCATCTGTGTAGCATTTGAGACATTACCAAGGACAAGGATTTCAACATTGTACTGTGATGAGATAACAACAACAACAAAATTCTTCACTCATAATGGAAGTCAAAGGGCAGTTACAAGGAACGTCTACGTGAAACATTTTTTCACCTATATTAATGACTGCTTCACTCAGGGACACTGATCGAATGAAGATTAAGCTCTAAATTTGGCATTTCGTTTGTTGATTGCGGTAAACAAGTTGTTCTTTTCTCAGAACTCTACAAATGTAATAATAGATACACATTAGATACACCAAACAGCAAAAAGTGTTAGCAAAACCTAACAAGCTGAAAATACTAAAGTATTCGTTTAAAATCTCCACTGAGATCTACTCCAGTTCACTCAGTGGACTAGTTATCAGGGAAAAGGAGCACCTGGGCCTCCTTGCTGCCAAAAAGCACATGAAACAGGCCTTCTGTTGAGCTCGGACTCGTATCCTCTTACGAGCACAACACGCTGCTGTGATATTCAGCGAGCTGAGAAGGAACTCAAGAGGAACTCAAGAGGAACTCAGGAGGAACTGGCTCACCTGCAGAGTCATAACCTCTATACTCCAGCCTCTGCAGTCCTTTCACAAGGGTCGTAAAGATCTCTTTCCTCGTCCGAGGAACTCTGTAGTTCAGGTAGGCGAAAATCCCTGGAGGGAGGAAAGGTTAGTGGATATCAGATACTTTCAGAAAGTGCTTCCTGAGAATGTTGCATGGAGATGAATGAACAGAGGAAATGCCAAAAACAACAACAAAAAGAAGAAGAAGAAGAGTTTGATGTCTTGCATCAATGGCAATGCAAGTGTGATGGAAGGAAAAAGACCAAATTTGAAATAATGCATGGTGACTTTAGGGCTTTTTTTTTTTTTTTTTTACACAAGTCAGAGAAAACAAGGAGACTTTTCATGAAGCCACGTAGCTTGAATAGCTGATCTGCAGCACTGGGAGCTCGCACACAACCGGATGTGTCCCTGCTCTCATTAACATGTCCCCATGATCTCATTAATGAATATGAAAATGAGTTAATGAACAAGTCTTTCTCTATAGGCTGATTCATAATAACGTTGTTTGTTTTTTTCCCCCCCAACATTTACACCACAAACTCTTCATCTCATCATGGATCTCTTCATATCTATCTATCTATCTATCTATCTATCTATCTATCTATCTATCTAGAATAAGATGCATTCACTTACCACACATTGTAATGAAGTCCTTTTTTCAAACAAAGTGCAATAAATCGCAGCTCGCTTTCACACACACGCACACACACACCTACACACACACAGCTTGCGTTCAACTTATAAACCCAGCTGCCCCACCTCTCTCTCTCTCTCTCTCCCTCTCTCTCTCTCTAGCTTCCATGCCAACCCTGGACACGCCCACTTCTACTTAACTCAAAATTCATCCACAAAACAAAAACACTTTGAACAATGAGCAGGCGTAGTGACGTCAGCACACACAGCCACGCCCAAAAACATTACCACAGTTAACTCTTTTGGACTCCTTTTAGGCTAGAAATGTAATTTCCGCCTGTTTTCTGGATGCCCATATTCAGCACTGAGGTTTTTTTTTTTTGTGACGTCACACTCTACAGTGGTGGAAGAAATGTCCAGATCATTTTTATTTAAGTGAAGGTTCTTAAATATTACAGCATGAAAAATACTCCGTACTGCATTCAAACCCTTACTTCAGTAAAAGTATGTAAGCATTATCAACAAAATGTATTTAAAGTATTAACAGTAGGGGAGACCGGGGAGAGTTGCTACAGGGGAGACTTGGTATGGAGCACTTGCATGTGACGTCACAGCCGATCCAGATTGTGACAGACGCCATCTTGTCGGTCAAACGCCATATTTCCACCTTCTCCTTCTACCTTTTCTTCTGGAAAACCCTACTATATACAATTCTACTACAACGGCTGCGGCTACAAGCTCTCCCTACCTGTGCACGTTTTTTTTATGCTTTTTGTGTGTATTTTTGCGTGTTGTTCGTCTGTACCGGACTTCAATATCCACTATAACCGTATGGACTTACTGGACATTGGTTTCCAGCAGAAAATGACGGTTTGTAGCGATTTCCATCGCATGCACAACATTCCGGACGAGATAGCGAGACCAGCGGGGTCTCCGTGGATTGTTATCGGAAGCAAAGCGAAGGAGGCGGCGTCGGGAGCGGAAGCAAAAGTGAGGCTGCAGGCAGAGCCGGCCTGTTGACTAAGCTCAGAAAACAGCCACTCAAATCTCCACTGCTAAGCCGCTACCTCTCCAACGCCAGATCCATGGTAAACAAGACGGACGATTTGGAATTACAGCTGGAATTACCCTATTCTATTCTATTCTATTCTATAATCTGCTGGTCAGTGCTATACTCAATACTTAAGCGACTTACCCGTCCAATGAGGATTGTTATTTTCTTGTTTACAAGATGCCACATCTGAGTCGCTGACAAATCCTGAATTTCTGTAAAGATAACTGTCCAGAGATTTATAAGCATGCAGTGCTTCACCACTGAACAGCGAGGGAAAGTTGATGAGGTAATTATACACGTCTGGGTATTCCGCTGGCAGTTTAATATCCACTGACACGGTCGTGAAAACTATGTCCGGAAAGCCATAAGGGTCACTAATCTGTAGGTCGTTTATTTTAGACATATATCTAGTTATCTGTTCATTAGAAAAATGAGCCGTGTAGTCCGTCGGTTGAAATTGATCCATTCTGTACACGAGTGCAGCAGTATTCAGCTGTGTTTTTTACCGACAAGATGGCGGCTGTTAACTTTCCGGTCGCGTGACTGCAAGATCTCTATCCCAGGGGTTTTCAAAGTGTGGGAGAATCAGCCCCCCTCGAGAGCAAATAAACAACAGCGCCCCTCTTACAATTTTTGTTGTTGCTATACTTAATGTTCCATTCGTATTTAAAAAAATGGTTGTTGTACACATTTTTTTCTTTTACACATTTTAAACATCTGTGCTTTTTTAAAACATCTTTTTTTTTTACACATTTTAAACATCTGTGCTTTTTTAAAACATCTTTTTTCTTTTACACATTTTAAACATCTGTGCTTTTTTAAAACATCTTTTTTTTTACACATTTTAAACATCTGTGCTTTTTTAAAACATATTTTTTTACACATTTTAAACATCTGTGCTTTTTTAAAACATCTTTTTTTACACATTTTAAACATCTGTGCTTTTTTAAAACATCTTTTTTTTTACACATTTTAAACATCTGTGCTTTTTTAAAACATCTTTTTTTTTTTACACATTTTAAACATCTGTGCTTTTTTTAAAAACATCTTGTTTTACACATTTTAAACATCTCATAGCATTGTTAGCTAGCACCTCTTGGCAGACAACACACTGTGGCAGTGGAGCATCTTCAGATCCAGTCCATGAAAATCCAAACTTTAAATAATCGTGGTCATACTTCCTTCTTTTTTTGCTTGGCCCAGACTCTGTCTCCTCACTCACTGTAGCTTTAGGTACTAAAAATCAATCCATTTTGTCTCTGGCAAAGGCTAGCTGAAGTTCGCTAAATGTCCGCAATAGTAACTTATTCTGGTTTATTTTTCCTCACGATGCGCCCCCCCTGAAGAACTCTGGCGCCCCCTAGGGGAGGCACGCCCCACACTTTGAAAAGCCCTGCCCTATACATTAATTTCAACCAATCAGGTTTTAGATTCCATCAGAAGTTCGATATTGCTCCTTAGAGCAGTGTTTCTCAACCTTTTTTCAGTCACGGCACCCTTCAGAAGTATGCAAATTCTCAAGGCACCCCCATATAAAATATAAGCAGTCACGCTGACCATACGCTGACCCCGGCAGTGACATTGTGACATGGGAAAGGTGGCCGTGAGACAAATTTTGATGATGCATGAGGTGGCAATGATCTGCATTAGTGTAACTATCGCTTTTTTGAATTTTAATTCAAAATATTTATTTCAATGTTAGAATATATAATTTTTTGACGGCACCCCTAATGAAGCCAGACGGCACCCCGGTTGAGAAAGGCTGCCTTAGAGTAACCGACTTCCTTTGGAGTCATGAAGGTTTGTGCAGTTCAATATTTTTATCAACCCAAACTTGTTCGCCTCCGGGCGAGAACCAGCAGACTGAGAGACAGCTTCATCCACCAAGCCGTCAGGATCCTGAACTCCCTCCCAGGCCAGTACCCCCTTCCCTTAATACACAAACCAAATGTCACCAGCCACTTTAACGAACTTTAACGAAATTCAATTGCACTCTGTAAAAACTGTTTACAGTACTGTTTACATGTTATATTTTTTACTCAATTGCACTATATAAAAACTGTTTACAACACTGTTTACACTTTATGCATCTTTTATCTTTGACAGACTTCATTGGTATACTGTTTATACTGTCATATCTGCCATATTTATACTTACACTGTAAATTCTGCTCATACTGCCATATTTATATTTATACTGATAATTCTGTTTATATCGTGTTATATTGCCCTACGATACTGTCAGACTGCTGTTCCCGTTTACATTGTTCATTCTGTTTATATTGTCATTCGTCACATTTAAATTTATACCGTTAATTCTGTTCACACTGCCACACTTGCCATATTTATACTTTCTGGATTGCCACTGTCTTTTCTTTCTTAGATAGCTTTAGCTTGTGTGTGTGTATATATATCTTTTTTTTTAAGTTTATATCTTTTACCTATATTTTATATTTCATGTTTATTACTGTTTGCACGGCGGATAAGAGGGAAACGCAATTTTAATTCTCTGTATGTCCTGCACATATGGCATTACTGATAATAAAGTTGACTTGAACTTGAACTATTTTCTACTTTGCCTCCATCTCCATTCTATGGTGTAATGTACGCTTGTCAATTGGGGATTTGTTAGGAATTAAAGTATGTAGCCTCGAGTTACCAGATATAGTATTATTTATTCAACTTAAATTCTGGGGGGAAAAAAATTTAAGGAATTTTTTTTCTTTTTCAAAATGGCCAGATGGGGAGACTTGGGACAGTTCATCATTTCATCTCATCATCTCTAGCCGCTTTATCCTGTTCCACAGGGTCGCAGGCAAGCTGGAGCCTATCCCAACTGACTACGGGCGAAAGGCGGGGTACACCCTGGACAAGTCGCCAGGTCATCACAGGGCTGACACATAGACACAGACAACCATTCACACTCACATTCACACCTACGCTCAATTTAGAGTCACCAGTTAACCTAACCTGCATGTCTTTGGACTGTGGGGGAAACCGGAGCACCCGGAGGAAACCCACGCAGCCACGGGGAGAACATGCAAGCTCCGCACAGAAAGGCCCTCGCCGGCCACGGGGCTCGAACCCGGACCTTCTTGCTGTGAGGCGACAGCGCTAACCACTACACCACCGTGCCGCTACAGTTCATCATGTTACACGTTTTTTTCTTGTGGTTTACAAATATAAAATAGTTTAAAAATGTTTGTTAAAAAATGTGGCCGTGTCCCTGCATGATGATTAAGCTTATTAGCTCATCCGGCTGACAGGAGATGAGTTTATGTCATCATGTGTTGTCTGTCTGTCATCGTCCACATTTCACGAAAATCGCTTCGTCTTTCTCAGTTCTTCACTGATTTTTATTCTTTTTGGCAGGAAGGTAGGAGTACCTAGGGTGCATATAACTTCTACCCAGATTTACTGAATTACAGTTATTAATGAAGTTATGGACTAATTAAGCCTTAGCAATTAACAGTTCAACAAAACTCGCTTCTTCTCGGTCAGTTCCTCGCCATTTTGGATTCTTTCTGGCAAATGGGTCGGTATTCCAAGTGTGGATATTGCTTATATATATATATATATATATATATCTCATCTCATTATCTCTAGCCGCTTTATCCTTCTACAGGGTCGCAGGCAAGCTGGAGCCTATCCCAGCTGACTACAGGCGAAAGGCGGGGTACACCCTGGACAAGTCGCCAGGTCATCACAGGGCTGACACATAGACACAGACAACCATTCACACCTACGGTCAATTTAGAGTCACCAGTTAACCTAACCTGCATGTCTTTGGACTGTGGGGGAAACCGGAGCACCCGGAGGAAACCCACGCGGACAAGGGGAGAACATGCAAACTCCACACAGAAAGGTCCTCGCCGGCCCCGGGGCTCGAACCCAGGACCTTCTTGCTGTGAGGCGACAGCGCTAACCACTACACCACCGTGCCGCCATATATATATACACACACACACAGTGGGGCAAAAAAGTATTTAGTCAGTCACCAATTGTGCAAGTTCTCCCGCTTAAAAAGATGAGAGAGGCCTGTAATTTTCATCATAGGTATACCTCAACTATGAGAGACAAAATGAGAAAAAAAATCCAGAAAATCACACTGTCTGATTTTTAAAGAATTTATTTGCAAATTATGGTGGAAAATAAGTATTTGGTCAATAACAAAAGTTCATCTCAGTACTTTGTTATATACCCTTTGTTGGCAATGACAGAGGTCAAACGTTTTCTGTAAGTCTTCACAAGGTTTTCACACACTGTTGCTGGTATTTTGGCCCATTCCTCCATGCAGATCTCCTCTAGAGCAGTGATGTTTTGGGGCTGTCGCTGGGCAACACAGACTTTCAACTCCCTCCAAAGATTTTCTATGGGGTTGAGATCTGGAGACTGGCTAGACCACTCCAGGACCTTGAAATGCTTCTTACGAAGCCACTCCTTCATTGCCCGGACGGTGTGTTTAGGATCATTGTCATGCTGAAAGACCCAGCCACGTTTCATCTTCAATACCCTTGCTGATGGAAGGAGGTTTTCACTCAAAATCTCACGACACATGGCCCCATTCATTCTTTCCTTTACACGGATCAGTCGTCCTTGTCATTTTGCAGAAAAACAGCCCCAAAGCAAGATGTTTCCACCCCCATGCTTCACAGTAGGGATGGTGTTCTTTGGATGCAACTCAGCATTCTTTCTCCTCCAAACATGACAAGTTGAGTTTTTACCAAAAGGTTCTATTTTGGTTTCATCTGACCATATGACATTCTCCCAATCCTCTTCTGGATCATCCAAATGCTCTCTAGCAAACTTCAGACGGGCCTGGACATGTACTGGCTTAAGCAGGGGGACACGTCTAGCACTGCAGGATTTGAGTCCCTGGCGGCGTAGTGTGTTACTGATGGTAGCCTTTGTTACTTTGGTCCCAGCTCTCTGCAGGTCATTCACTAGGTCCCCCCGTGTGGTTCTGGGATTTTTGCTCACCGTTCTTGTGATCATTTTGACCCCACGGGGTGAGATCTTGCATGGAGCCCCAGATCGAGGGAGATTATCAGTGGTCTTGTATGTCTTCCATTTTCTAATAATTGCTCCCACAGTTGATTTCTTCACACCAAGCTGCTTACCTATTGCAGATTCAGTCTTCCCAGCCTGGTGCAGGTCTACAATTTTGTTTCTGGTGTCCTTTGACAGCTCTTTGGTCTTGGCCATAGTGGAGTTTGGAGTGTGACTGTTTGAGGTTGTGGACAGGTGTCTTTTATACTGATAATGAGTTCAAACAGGTGCCATTAATACAGGTAACGAGTGGAGGACAGAGGAGCCTCTTAAAGAAGTTGTTACAGGTCTGTGAGAGCCAGAAATCTTGCTTGTTTGTAGGTGACCAAATACTTATTTTACCGAGGAATTTACCAATTAATTCATTAAAAATCCTACAATGTGATTTCCTGGATTCTTTCCCCCCATTTTGTCTCTCATAGTTGAAGTGTACCTATGATGAAAATTACAGGCCTCTCATCTTTTTAAGTGGGAGAACTTGCACAATTGGTGGATGACTAAATACTTTTTTGCCCCACTGTAACTTGCAATATTTATTGCGCAAGGTAGCCCGCTTTAGATCATTCCTTCTGGACTAGACAGGGCCAGAGTGTGCTACGCCGTCATTTGACGGTCTCGTTTCATTCCTTCTTGAGAATGGAACTGTTTTGTCGAGTCAGGTTTTGGGCAAACGGACATTTTTCTATCGCTGTACCAGCATTGTGTGTTCATACAGTTCATATGGTACAAGTTTACAAGATAATAAATAAAAATGAAACATGTAGGATTAAAGCTAGGTATTTTATTTTGTTCCACGTCTCCTCACTATGTCCCAAGCCTCCCAACATAATGTCCCATGTCTCCCTGCAAATAATGACATAATGACAGAAAAAGTGAAGCCTGAAAGCCAGTATATGCTCTAAGCTAAGAAACTAATGTTGTGGTAAGAGGGTGTAGTAAATACTCTCTAATTCAATGTGAATGTGACACAACCTGCAAAGACTTTCAAACAATCTACAAAAGCTGAAAACTTGTCCCAAGTCTCTCCGCTCTCCCCAATATATGATCCTTTGGATGAATATTACTGCTGCATTAACGTGTCAGTTGCATTTCACTGCCATAAATCTTTAAGGTTGAGCCCATTTTAATTACTTTATATAGCAGCAGCGTGTAGTTTAATCTACAGCAAATTATATTCAATCATTGTATGTTTGTAGAATCAGTGCTCTGTGGGAACTGCGTATCTCTAAAAAGTCAACTTTTCATGAGCTCAGAAAAACAACCCAGTTTTCAGCTTTGTGAAGATGCTTTTTCCAGCTAATCCAAGAGGGTCATTCGATAATTTATTTCGCTTAAGAAGTAGAACCATTTTCTCAACCCATAAAGGAAGTGCTAATCCTTCAGTTTATCATCTCATCTCATTATCTCTAGCCGCTTTATCCTTCTACAGGGTCGCAGGCAAGCTGGAGCCTATCCCAGCTGACTACGGGCGAAAGGCGGGGTACACCCTGGACAAGTCGCCAGGTCATCACAGGGCTGACACATAGACACAGACAACCATTCACACTCACATTCACACCTACGCTCAATTTAGAGTCACCAGTTAACCTAACCTGCATGTCTTTGGACTGTGGGGGAAACCGGAGCACCCGGAGGAAACCCACGCGGACACGGGGAGAACATGCAAACTCCACACAGAAAGGCCCTCGCCGGCCCCGGGGCTCGAACCCAGGACCTTCTTGCTGTGAGGCGACAGCGCTAACCACTACACCACCGTGCCGCCTCAGTTTATCAGTTTATGACAAATTTTCAAAATCTCCACATTTGGAGATACGCAGTTTTCACAGGACAGGAAAGGAGTTTGAAATATTGCAGTCTGAAAAGTGACTAGTATCTAAAGGTGCTAGACAAATGCAGTGGAGCAAAAAGTTTAATACAGGGTGACCCAAAAAGATGCGTACCCATATTTTATTCGATAAAAAATCCATTTTTTAACTAATGTCTTTTCTGTTGCAGGACGTGAAAACTGCCATCACAGCAAAAACTAGACCGGACAATTCCCCGGGGGAAATTGTGAGAGGATGCAGTGCGCGAAGCAATTCGCTCACGCATGTTCGCTGGCCGTGAATGTGTGACCCGCAATGATGTTTCAATGCAATGATCGTGTGTGTGCTTGAGACAGCAGCCATCATGAAGAAGACCTATTCAAGAGTATGACCAAAGTGACTACAGGCGGAAATTAGCATGTACTGCTATAACCTGGGACAGACATCTGTCCTTAACACAAGGATAATGTTTAATTTGTGCACTGTCCCTTTTAAAAATAAAATAAACTCTAAACTCTAAGAAGAGTGTTTGTAGTTTGTATGTACGAACAGAAGTGTTCCTAATAAAGTGGGCGGCTAAGGTGAGGCTGACACACAAGGGCTGGAGTTTTCTACTGTTTTTTTTTTATGAAGGACCAGGCCTCGAACAATGACAAATAACTCGACAACGGAAGCAGCTATTCACAAAATTCTTTCACAGTGAGCGCTAGAAGGGTCTCCTGAATAAAATGATGTATTTTTTTTGTTTGTATTGTTAAAAATGAGGACGCTACAGGGAGTTAAAAACGAGTGACTTTTCAGCAACGTTTATACTGGGAGTCAATGAGGCCGCTCACCTGTGCTCTCCTCACTTTGAGGCTTGTCATTCAAAAACCGTAAATCCTATCGTTTAGGTAGACACATTGTGTGAATCAGGACAAGTTTTCCTACTACTTTTGAGAAAATCATGTCTGTAGAGTGAAATTTGTGGCTGAAAACACGGTTTAAGCGAGAAAGTTTGAGCTTTTATTTCAAACTGTCTGCACTCTAAGCTTAATGACCCTCACTGGTGTGTAACGCAATAGACACCCATTCAAAAGCCGGATTTTCTCCCAGAAACCACATGGCGTTTGAACCGGGCCTGATCCGAAAGTGTAAAACCTAGTAGAAAAGTTGAATGCCAGATCCACAGAGGAGAAGTTTTCCTACGTTTTAGAGTTTGAATCATGTCTCTAGGTGAAAGCATGCCAGAGCAGCGGATGTTTGAAAAACGTTGAAAAAGTGCTTTTTTTTTCAATTAATTCCATAGAAATGAATGGGGTTTTTTGGGGCGATTTTTTCGCGACTACGTCGCGAAAAAATCGTAAACTGTAGAGAAAAGTAATAGCATAGCGAGTCCGATCGAGCCGCACGTTTTGATGTATTGTTTGTCTGTGTGCGACGTACGGTTATTGAGGTATTCGAAATCAAAATTTGCGTAGGAATAAGAAGAAGAAGAAGAAGAAGAAGAAGAAATACGTAGAAGAACAATAGTTGCAGTGCTTTGCACTGCAACCTATGGGCTCCCCTAGGGGAGCCCATAGGTTGCTGTGCTGCAGCACTGCATCCTAATAAGAGCCATCCCGAAAGAGGAGTGTATAAAAGTGATTCAAAACTTTGCCAGACGAGTACAGGTTTGCTTGCAACGAAATGGTGGACATCTAGAACACATCTTGGGAAAGCCATAAATTGACTAAAAATTGACAGAAATAGCTGAAACTCTGGTGAATGGTCTTCCATAAACTGAATAATGTGTGGGTGTAATTTGAAATAAATACCTTTTTAATCAAAGCCACAATTGAAATTTTCATGGGTACGTATCTTTTTGGGTCACCCTGTATTTGCGTCTGTGTGTGATATCATGAAGTAAGTGTTTAAAGCATCAAATGGTACAAGTACCTCAGATTTGTACTTAAGTACCATACTTGAGTAAATTGTAGTTACATTCCACCACTGTATGAAATTCGACACTCAGGGCTTTAAGAACTTGCGTTTTTTCATAAGTATTTCCTTTTTTCTTTTTTTTCCTTTTTTTTCTTTTTTTACCAAGCCTACTACGATTTGACTAGGTTGGCAATTGTATATGGTGTGTTACTATCACAAAAGCTTTAGTTGTACTGTCCGTGATAGTATCTCTGTCCTGATGTTATTGTGAAGAGGTATGAATGACCCTAACCCATAACTATGTCATTGCTTGTTTACTGCAATGCATTATGGGTGATACCCGGGATCAGCTCCACTGTAGAGTTTACTTTCGCCTTTATTAAACGCTATATTGTTCTGTCTAACTGGTTTAACCATGTGTAAAGTGAAGTGCTGTGTGCCTTACTGTGCCTCCACAACAAATAGAACACCTAATTTGAGCTTTTATCAGCTGCCAGTCGAGAAGAAGAGAAGAAAGAAATGGGTAAATTTAATCCACAACGAAAACCTTCAAACTGAATCGAAATGGACCAGTGTTTGTAGCCTACATTTATCTGGTGGGAAAAAGACAAACTGTGACCCAGCAATATTTCCATGGTCTGCAGAACGGCCTTCGGTTATAGAAGATTATAACAATCGACACTGTTCATCGTCTGAAACTAGCGATATTCCAAAGCCTGTAAAACAAAGAAGCATTCTTTGGCCTTTGCCTCTCGACGTACCGAAGCACTTGGCAGCCGAATGAGCCTGTCGGACCGATAAAACTCCCAAACCACGAAGGGTTCTCTTTCGAGTATGGATAATGTTCAGTGAACCTCACTAGTGACATTTATTGAAGAAAATGCATTTATACTGAACATGACATGGCAGATCAGTGGGTTTCCAAAGATTTTTTTGGTAATGTTTCCTGATATCAAGTTTTATTTAACTAATCACTCATTTATCACTCGGACCGTTATTCACCCACGAATCCCCCACGAGAGTGCAGCTGCTCCGCGCCAGTTCCCGATATCTAGAGAGATCTGTTTTCTCGATAAAGTTTAGCTGGTGCAATATACATCCTCAGAAATAAGACATTCTGAGATTTGATGATGTTGTTGTTGTACAGTGCTGTAGATTCTGTCTAGACTCTTACCTTCTCACCAAGCTTGATTTGGATTCCAATTTTCCTGCTGGAAACCCTCTACATGTTCTCCACCTCTTTAAATCACCAATTTCATTGTCTTTCACGACAGAGCATGGCAAAATCGCTCCTCTCACATCGCCCTCACGTAAAATTAATCTGACGTCCATCATATTGCTCAACTACCTACCCCGGATAGCTCCCACAATGCATCGCGGTAAACAAGTGATGACATAGTTATGCTCGGGGGCTCTTGTTTGCCCAGCAGCCAGGGGGCTCACACCCCACCTCCCCCCTCCCCCATCACTTTGCTTTCTCTCTCTTCCCCCCCCCCCCCTTTGGCATGTCACTAGAGTGCCATGGCCACTCTGACCTCCATCAGTAAGGAAGGACAATTACAACCAGTAGGGACAATTACAGTAGTGGTTTCCCGTTGCCTAAATTGACTGGATTATTATTGAGGTTTTCTCCTCTCAACTATTCGCACACACTCACACCTATGGGCAATTTAGAGTAGCCAATTAACCTAACTGCATGTCTTTTGACTGTGGGGGAAACTGGAGCACCCGGAGGAAACCTACACAGACACAGGGACAACCTGCAAACTCCACACAGAAAGGCTCCCATCAGCCGCTGGGTTCGAACCCAGAACCTTCTTGCTATGAGGCTTCTTGCTCACTAGCAGCTAAACACATAGTCATGATACTCTGCAATCAGAAACGCAGCAGTGTCCAAACTAAATTACTGTATATAACAGACTCGTGGTGATTGTTTATACTGACTGAAAATGTCTGATAAATCAATTTCTATTCCACTCCCAGAATGGAACACCAGTGTACTGCTAGAAAGTGTTACTACAATGTTATATCAATGGCTTGATTATTTATTTATTTATTTACATTTTATTCACAGTGGTGGAAATCACACCCCAGCATTATCAAAGCTATTACATTTATGATCAAGTTGTTATAATTATTAGTAGCACAGCATAGGATATGATTTTGATTCTGAAGGCAACGATGTGATATTTGATGATGCCATTGAATCTGCTATGATACCATATGAAGCCTCTAATCGATATTAATGTTATGATATTGATAGCCGGCCTACCATTAATTTGCGAATGATGATGATGATGATGATGATGATGATGTAGAAAAGTGCTCTTTAAAATATCAGAGTTATGGCCAAATCACCTTGCTGGACTATATACACATCAGTTTAAAAAAAATTCATTATTTCTGACACACTATTCGTCCGTCCTGTTTAATTCATAATTACCCATTTATGTTTGTTGCATTGATTCTTTTTAGTCTTTGCCTTCTAAATCTTTTGCATGAATGCACAAACCTCTCATACTTACTGACTTTCAAGAAATGCTTCATCCTGATTGTTGGATCCAGAGTCCAACTGATCTTAGTAAATCCACCTATTGAAGTGGGAGAAACCTTGGAGGAAACCCATCCAGGGAGAACATGCACAGAACAGAAACTCCACTCAGGAGCCAACTCAGGAACCCTGGAGGCACCATGCTGCCTAATGAAACATTAACGACTCAAAAACAAGTCAAGCTGTAAATCATGTCCACTTGGACTTAACGCCAGTGGAAAGTTTCGGAACGGAAAGCACTAATAAATAGCTCGAATAAATAGGCAAAATACCAATCGTTGTACATGTTTAAATTGTGCTCATGAAATAAATCTGTACAGATACAGAAAGGGTCAGTGGAATTTATTTGATATTTATTTTAAAGCGATTAACCAGGAAACTTTGAAATTACTGGGTTATGAAAAGTCATCCATTATACTTTAATACAAGATGCTCTGGACGAAAAAACTTAAGTGGACTTTAGCTTAAAAAACATGTTAAAATTGTAACATCAGTCCGTTGGGCCATTTCCCTGGGCGTGGCTGTACTGGATTAGCCAGATACATGGATGGATGTATTAGGAGACGAAAACGAGGGTGGCGCTGTGTGACATAGGATTCCGCATGTCTTCTTCATTCCGTCCTGGATCCAAGACGTTTGGCTGAGTGGCTTCATCAAGTAAAGCGAGAAAACTTTACTCCTGGAAAAAGCAGCAAATTGTGCAGTGAGCATTTTACAGAAGGTTGTGGATTTGTGGAGGATTTGTGTGAAAAAAATCACTTGGAAGAAGCAAGACATGACACGATCACGACTTTGTTTCACCAGAAAACACCGACATCACAACAGCATACCGTGTTACGCATCAAACAGATGGAAGATAAGCAGCCAATTTTTTTTAACAAACAGGCAATTAACTAGCCACTACTTTATTTTGATTCCTTTTCTAATCCTGCATTGACATAATTTTGAGTTTGCCCCAAGAGCATTAAAGCTCATCTAAGGGGGCTTACTCTGAATAACATTTTACATGGATATATAGAACAAACAAAAACGACAAGACAACAGACAAAACAAACAAACAAACAAACAAACAAACAAACAAAAAAGGGGGGGAGGGGGAATGCAAGCAAACAGTTGGCCCAACTATTCCTGTGTGCGGAATCGTTTAGATTCCTCAATAAAAGTTTGGACATATGAAAATACATTTCTATTGTTATCAAAAGATAACAAATTGGAACCAAATAAGAAAGAGGATACTTTAACTGAATCCGACATAGTAGACCAACTGCTTGCAAATAAATGAGCAGCCGAGGAGAGCAGTTTGTTCCTACAGGCAGCAAAAAGTGGACAATAAAGAAAAAAATGCTTTATTGTTTCAGAATGAAAACCACATGAGCAAGCAGGCGATATTTTACATCCAATACGAAAAAGATAATAATTAAGCGAGCATGCATTTAACCTCAATCGAGTATGTAAAATTGACGAATATCTATTAAGGCTATAATCATAAAGAGCATTTGGCGAACGATTGGATAAATTAGACAACAAAGCTTTTTTAAACAAACTTAGAGTTAACCTGACCTTTCTGAACAAGTTCATATTATAATCTGAGCTGTTTTCATGGGACATTTTGTCTCAGTGTATCTGGTTTCTTAAGGTGGAAAGATCAGGAACAGTAATAATAATAATAATAATAATAATAATAATTTTTTAAAAAAGCATGCATGGTTTCTGTTAATAAACATGATGGTACACGTTTGTCGAAATGTGCGTCAACAGATTATGTGTGTTGTCGGATTTGAATCATAGAATACATCAAATCTGAAAACCTGAGGTCTTCCAATGAAATGGCTTTACACTGGAAGGGCTTGTCAGAGGAATAGAAATGTTAAGCAATGCCATTGCTTAAATCTGTCATTTTTATCATTTACCTATCTCATAGCCCTACTGTTTTTGTTTTGTAACATGAAGCAATCAGAGCTACGAGCGTGTCCTCACAGAACTCAGGATTCACTCAAACATGAATAAATGTGAAATACTTATAGCAGGAGACGTTTTCAGATCAGTCATTTCATATCAGCTTATTGATCTCCTTAGCTAAAGAAGATAAAACCCCAATACAATGGCTCCATTGAAGAGCTACATTTATGGTCCCACAAATATTACCAGGAAAAAAAAAATCCAAGGTTGAAGTTCTTTCCAGCTTTATCTCTACTTAATTTCTCAGAAAGGTGTGTGATGAAAAAATCAAGTCACTCTCAGAGGGAAAACATTTGCTCTTAGATGTTTCTGTTTTGAATACTTCCTTCACAGGGAAGTGAATTAAATAACCTCTTTTGAACTTGCGACGGCTGAAACTTCCTCATGTCATACATTTTCTGAAGCAGCAACGTCTTTCAACTTGATCACTGATATATATTTTACAGGTACAAGGACGTGCAAAAGGCCCATGTGAAGAACAGCTGGAGAGCAAGGATGCCTTCAGAAATCATGAAATTAAGTGTTTCTACGTAAAAAAATATATTATAAAGAGCGAGCAGTGAACAGAAATGAAACAAAGTCAATATCTGATGTGACGATCCTTTGCTTTAAAAAAAAAAAAGCAGCAAAGCCTAGTTTTATCGTCTGAAAAGTGGACTCTTGCATAATATGACTTGATAATGTAGAAGTCATAAAATAAAAGAAAAATCGATAAAGTTTCCACTAAAATAGGGTGCCAAGACTTTCACACAGTACTCTATGAATATAGAACTTGTTTCCTCATAAATGTTGTGTGTGTATAATAACCAAGCTGGAATATTCAGACACAAACACCTTCCAAAGAAGTTTTTTTTTTAAGTTCACTGGTGTCCTGTTTTTTCATATAATTTCAATCTGTGCTATTATATACAGTAACTATCAAGAACTTCAAAATAAAATCGCTTCATGAGTCATGGGTGATCTTACCAAGTATAAAATCTACTAGATAATAATAATAATAATAATAATAATAATAATAATAATAATAATAATAATAATAATGTATTCTAACATGCATAAACATTGCTTTAACTTTAGTACAATTAAAGTTACAGGAAGTAATGACTCATAGTCTTCCAGTTACGGATCTGAAAAATTGCCCATTTATTGTATATTCCAGCTTCTTGTTGGAATTCCCCAAAATAACAAATACAACCCCGATTCCAAAAAAGTTGGGACAAAGTACAAATTGTAAATAAAAACGGAATGCAATGATGTGGAAGTTTCAAAATTCAATATTTTATTCAGAATAGAACATAGATGACATATCAAATGTTTAAACTGAGAAAATGTATCATTTAAAGAGAAAAATTTGGTGATTTTAAATTTCATGACAACACCACATCTCAAAAAAGTTGGGACAAGGCCATGTTTACCACTGTGAGACATCCCCTTTTCTCTTTACAACAGTCTGTAAACGTCTGGGGACTGAGGAGACAAGTTTACTCAAGTTTAGGGATAGGAATGGTAACCCATTCTTGTCTAATGTAGGATTCTAGTTGCTCAACTGTCTTAGGTCTTTTTTGTCGTATCTTCCGTTTTATGATGCGCCAAATGTTTTCTCTGGGTGAAAGATCTGGACTGCAGGCTGGCCAGTTCAGTACCCGGACCCTTCTTCTACGCAGCCATGATGCTGTAATTGATGCAGTATGTGGTTTGGCATTGTCATGTTGGAAAATGCAAGGTCTTCCCTGAAAGAGACGTCGTCTGGATGGGAGCATATGTTGCTCTAGAACCTGGATATACCTTTCAGCATTGATGGAGTCTTTCCAGATGTGTAAGCTGCCCATGCCACACGCACTAATGCAACCCCATACAATCAGAGATGCAGGTTTCTGAACTGAGCGCTGATAACAACTTGGGTCGTCCTTCTCCTCTTTAGTCCGAATGACACGGCGTCCCTGATTTCCATAAAGAACTTCAAATTTTGATTCGTCTGACCACAGAACAGTTTTCCACTTTGCCACAGTTCATTTAAAATGAGCCTTGGCCCAGAGAAGACGTCTGCGCTTCTGGATCATGTTTAGATACGGCTTCTTCTTTGAACTATAGAGTTTTAGCTGGCAATGGCGGATGGCACGGTGAATTGTGTTCACAGATAATGTTCTCTGGAAATATTCCTGAGCCCATTTTGTGATTTCCAATACAGAAGCGTGCCTGTATGTGATGCAGTGCCGTCTAAGGGCCCGAAGATCACGGGCACTCAGTATGGTTTTCCGGCCTTGACCCTTATGAACAGAGATTCTTCCAGGTTCTCTGAATCTTTTGATGATATTATGCACTGTAGATGATGATATGTTCAAACTCTTTGCAATTTTACACTGTTGAACTCCTTTCTGATATTGCTCCACTATTTGTTGGTGCAGGATTAGGGGGATTGGTGATCCTCTTCCCATCTTTACTTCTGAGAGCCGCTGCCACTCCAAGATGCTCTTTTTATACCCAGTCATGTTAATGACCTATTGCCAGTTGACCTAATGAGTTGCAATTTGGTCCTCCAGCTCTTCCTTTTTTGTACCTTTAACTTTTCCAGCCTCTTATTGCCCCTGTCCCAACTTTTTTGAGATGTGTTGCTGTCATAAAATTTCAAATGAGCCAATATTTGGCATGAAATTTCAAAATGTCTCACTTTCAACATTTGATATGTTGTTTATGTTCTATTTTGAATACAATGTCAGTTTTTGAGATTTGCAAATTATTGCATTCCATTTTTATTTACAATTTGTACTTTGTCCCAACTTTTTTGGAATCGGGGTTGTACATACAGTGGTGCTTGAAAGTTTGTGAACCCTTTAGAATTTTCTATCTTTCTGCATAAATATGATCTAAAACATCATCAGATTTTCACACAAGTCCTAAAAGTAGATAAAGAGAACCCAGTTAAACAAATGAGACAAAAATATTATACTTGGTCATTTATTTATTGAGGAAAATGATCCAATATTACATATCTGTGAGTGGCAAAAGTATGTGAACCTTTGCTTTCAGTGTCTGGTGTGACCCTCTTGTGCAGCAATAACTGCAACTCAACATTCCCGGTAACTGTCGATCAGTCCTGCACACCGGCTTGGAGGAATTTTAGCCCATTCCTCCGTACAGAACAGCTTCAACTCTGGGATGTTGGTGGGTTTCCTCACATGAACTGCTCGCTTCAGGTCCTTCCACAACATTTCGATTGGATTAAGGTCAGGACTTTGACTTGGCCATTCCAAAACATTAACTTTATTCTTCTTTAACCATTCTTTGGTAGAACGACTTGTGTGCTTAGGGTCGTTGTCTTGCTGCATGACCCACCTTCTCTTGAGATTCAGTTCATGGACAGATGTCCTGACATTTTCCTTTAGAATTCGCTGGTATAATTCAGAATTCATTGTTCCATCAATGATGGCAAACCGTCCTGGCCCAGATGCAGCAAAACAGGCTCAAACCATGATACTACCACCACCATGTTTCACAGATGGGATAAGGTTCTTATGCTGGAATGCAGTGTTTTCCTTTCTCCAAATATAATGCTTCTCATTTAAACCAAAAATTTCTATTTTGATCTCATCCATCCACAAAACATTTTTCCAATAGCCTTCTGGCTTGTCCACATGATCTTTAGCAAACTGCAGATGAGCAGCAATGTTCTTTTGGAGAGCAGTGGCTTTCTCCTTGCAACCCTGCCATGCACACCATTGTTGTTCAGTGTTCTTCTGATGATGGACTCATGAACATTAACATTAGCCAATGTGAGAGAGGCCTTCAGTTGCTTAGAAGTTACCCTGGGGTCCTTTGTGACCTCGCCGACTATTACACACCTTGCTCTTGGAGTGATCTTTGTTGGTTGACATGTGTTGTGAAGATCAGACTTTGATAGATCCCTGTTCTTTAAATAAAACAGGGTGCCCACTCACACCTGATTATCATCCCATTGATTGAAAACACCAGACTCTAATTTCACCTTAAAATTAACTGCTAATCCTAGAGGTTCACATACTTTTGCCACTCACAGATATGTAATATTGGATCATTTTCCTCAATAAATAAATGACCAAGTATAATATTTTTGTCTCATTTGTTTAAATGGGTTCTCTTTATCTACTTTTAGGACTTGTGTGAAAATCTGATGATGTTTTGGGTCATATTTATACAGAAATATAGAAAATTCTAACGGGTTCACAAACTTTCAAGCACCACTGTATGAAATAATCTCATGTTACAAATCTTCTCTTAATGTCACCAGATTATCATATTCCAGCAAATATGCCAAATTTCAAAGAGAAACTAGATCAAGACTGTGACTAAAGTCACAATAATTTGCTCTAAATGTTACAAACCGGGATGTCTGGTCACCGTACCCTATAGATCCGGAACATTAAGAGATAGAGAATGACACTTAGTGAGGAAAAATTGCACCCTTTTGCCCTGAACAAAATAAAAAAAACTGATTGAAAAAATCATGAAAATTGACAGTTATAAGTGATTGAAAAAAAGCCCGTTTTTCATGGATCATTCCGGATCATTGATCCAGATCAGCACCAAAAGTCATAGCAGTGTAATTCAGCCCAGCGGTATTCTTCATGTGAAATTTGGTGATGGTTGGTTGAAAACTGAGGCAGAAATAAGGGAGCGTCCTAAAAAAATTACAATAATAATAATAAGAAGGATAATAAAGTAGAAAGAGCCTGAGTGAGACTAATAGTTTGCGCCAGCGCTGCTAACGCAAATTACATACAATGCCTAAAACATTTTCTGATACCTACATACATATTTGTTGTTCTAATGTATTATGCTGTGATATTTGTAGAGGTTTAAAACATACAAACGAGTCATGGTGGATAATTACATAATTAACCATGAATTACATAATTATATTTTAATTCACTGACCCAACCCATTACTGATCAAGACAACCTCCTCCTACACACACATACACACACCCAAACACACACATACGGTAATTATGTAAATGGGTTTCAGGTTTTCCACACCTTGACTCATTTTCATTTCATCAACTGCACGTGTGTTCTTTTGTTGTTGCTGTACACTCTGTAGCCACTTTAATCGGAACTTGTTTTTGATGTTAAGATTCCTGTTCTTGGCTGCAGGAGTGGAATGCAATGTGGTTTTCTGCTGTTGCATGCTGAGATGCTTTTCTGCTCATCGCGGCTGTAAAGACAGATTATATGAGTTACTATATCCTTCCTGGCAAAAAAAGCTCGAACCAAGCACGCCTGAGTTTCCCAAAAGCGTCGTAGCACAAAGATCATCATTAAATGGTAGGGCGAGCAGCACAACGAATGCTCTCTCTCCTAGTTAAGATGCTCTTAGTGTTAAAGGGGAACTGAAGTCATTTTTAAACTTGCTTTATTTCTTAATTAACGTGTTATTCAATTACGTTTTCGGTTTTATTAACCTTATACCGTGACTCGTACTGGTATACACTGAGTGCAGAATTATTAGGCAAGTGAGTATTTTGACCACAACATCCTTTTAATGCATGCTGTCCCACTCCAAGCTGTTTAGGCTTGAAAGCCTACTACCAATTAAGTATATCAGGTGCTGTGCATCTGTGTAATGAGAGGGGGTGTGGTCTAATGACATCAACACCCTATATCAGGTGTGCATAATTATTAGGCAACCTCTTTTCCTCTGGCAAAATGGGTCAGAAGAGAGATCTGACAGACTTTGAAAAGTCTAAAATTGTGAGATGTCTTGCAGACGGATGCAGCACTCTTGAAATTGTGAAGATGTTGAAACGTGATCACCGAACAATCAAGCGTTTCATTGCAAATAGTCAACAGGGTCGAAAGAAGCGTGTGGGGAAAAAAAGGCGCAAAATAACTGCACATGATCTGTGGAAAATCAAGCGTGAAGCTAACAAGCAGCCATTAGCATCCAGTTCTGCCATATTCCAGAGTTGCAACATTCCTGGAGTGTCAAAGAGTACAAGGTGTGCAATACTGAGGGACATGGCCAAGGTAAGTGTAAGATTGTGTGTGTTCTCGTGCATAGCTGTCCTGAGCTTTATGACCCTTTCACACCCTGGTAAACGTGCATAATCGCGAGAACATACTCTTTTGTTTTCTCTGTACCTTCTAGTTTCGCTGAAACCACATTCCTGGTTCCTCCTGTTCTAGGGGGTGTATGGTCTGCTCTTTCATGTATAATAAAAACGACTCCTTATCTGGCGAGTTGACCTTGTGCCCCCGAGCCCCTTACTTATCTTGTCACGCAAGCTTCTGATGTATATAAACCCTGCTCTTTCTGTGTATCGTTGAGCAGTGCTTGAATAAACCAGATTGATTTAACTCGTGTGGTTTGTTTTAACCCTGCTCCAGAGCGCTCTTACGTCAACGCATCTGAACTGAGACAGACACAGGTTCTAACAATTTGGTGACCCCGACGTGATACTCTCAATCAGGTAAGACATGTTTGATTGACTACCTGGTTGGCAGTAGTTTCGTAGTGTCCTACGGAGGACAGTTTTCCCTGGTTCGAGTCCAGGAAGAGCGCGCTATACAAATTTGTACTATATTTGTTGTCTGTTCCTCTTCAGATCCGTTTGTTGTCATTGTACGATGGGGAGCTCGTTCCCTAAGCCTGCGCCAGGGGAAACCCCGGCCGAATGGATGACTAGGTGCGGTTTCGCTTATTATGTTTCTCCCTGGCTCGATAATTTGGCAGGTTGGACCGAGGCCAACCCTCAAATTCCTTCATATCCTCGCCGAGGTACTTTCGATCCTGGTTATCTTGCATCAGCCTATCGCATGATTTATGAGGGATTAGGGGACCCCGGATGGGATCGCCCGTATATGCGGGAAGGATATGCCAAATGGTATGATATGAAGAAGATTTGGGATAATTTTAAACAGGCTTATACTCCCCGTTCAGTCCTGAAATCCATCCCGAAGCCTCGGGCTGCACCCGTCACCAAGGAAACGGAGGAGGCGGCGCTAGGAAAATCCAAATCTCATTCTGCTCCTCCAGCCTCATTAGATAGTAAACCTCCACCTTATAGTAAGGCTGGAAAAATTACTGGTAAATCGCCGTCAGCTGCAAAAACGATTCCTAAAATTTATCCGTCCCTGGCTGCTGTGTCTGCGTGCCCCCCCCCCCCACGGTTGACAGAGGGCAGCGTCCCGGAGGGATAAAGGGTGCGCCTGCATCAGCCAAGAACGGCAAAGACGAAGAAAGTAGTGACGATACCGATGATGACACTGATGATGACGATTGGGATAATCCCGATGGTGTGGGTCCAGACGCCGGCTCGCGTCCTTATCCGCCACAAAACGCTGCTTGTGTATGGGTTGCAAAGCGCAGTGGTATTGATATAACTCCTCCGTCCCCGTCGGCTCTTAAGGACATCATCTCGCTTCTTCCGTCACCCGATAAGCCCTTGCTTTTTGTTGATCAGTTAATTAATGTTTCTCGTAATTGTCAGCTTACGGGAGCTGATTACCGGTTTATTCTGCAAAATAAATTAGGAGGCGCATATGATGAGACAGCCCTGTTAGAAAACGTTCAGGTTCTCGCCCCCGTCAATGATCAAGCTGAAAATATTAAGGAAGAGTATGAAGGGGATGACGGTCGCCCGCGTCGGCGCACCGTGACTACCTTCTTTTGGAAGGACACGCCGAACGCACTGCAGCAGCTTCGTGAGCAATTGACGCGATACCTGCTCGCCTTAAAACAAGCAAATAGAGACCTGTCACAGGTCACTAATTGCAAACAGGAGCGTTCTGAGCTGACGTCGGCTTTCTGGAAGCGCTTTGGGGAAGTTTGGCAACATTTGGGAGGTCTTGAACTTGATTTGGCAAACCCGAACCCAATGTTCTTGTCCACCTTTCTGTCTAATTGTCGCCCCGAAATACAGAGCGTTTTAAAACATCACTGGAGTGACCGGAATAATCTGGTCCTCCGTCAGGCCGGGGAGCGGGTGCGCACGTTGGAGAGCGATGGTCTTTTAGACTGTAAAACGAATAAAGCATGTTTATCCGTCGTGCCGGGCGGACGAGCGGAGGGACGACAGGAGAGGGGTCGCCGAACGGGACCGCGCGGCGGGGGAGGGAGGAGAAATGGAAAGTGCCACTATTGTGGAAAAGAGGGGCACTGGATAAGAGAATGTCATGCGAAACAGCGAGATGAGCAGGAACGCGAGAAACCCGTCATGCGCGCCGGTTCAAGCCCCACAGGGCAGAGAGATCCTGCCCGCCCATAGGGCTGCCCTCAGAGCGATGAAACCCCGACCGTTGCTATGTTAAATCTTTTATTCAGCTCCCCTCTTAACGAAGATCTTCCCACTATTGTTTTATGCCTGGCAGGGACTGAATATCCTTTTTTACTCGACACCGGGGCTACCATGTCCTCAGTGGGGAGGGAATATGCGGGTCCTTTATCTACACGGTCTGTAAGCTCTGTGGGAATAGAAGGGGTTCCTTTCCATTCCAGTTGCACGCCCCCCCTTTCTGTTACTTGTGCCCTTGATCCTTTACTGAAGTTTTCTCACTCCTTTGTTTGCATGCCTGATTGCCCTTTTAACCTGCTTGGACGGGACCTCATGAGCCTCCTAGGGCTCTCTATTTCTTTTAGTGGCTCACACATGGTTGTTGACATACCAGACGAAACCTCGTCGGCTGCTCTTGCCCTCACCTCTCTTTCTCTCCCCCATAACCTTCTCAATGCTGCTTGTGCCGTTACCTGCCTCACACCCTCTCTTTCTGATCTCCCAGCTTCTCTTTGGGCGGAACATAAGGACGAGGTGGGCTTTGTTAACTGTACCCCTTACGAGGCGGTCATTAAACATTCCTCGCCTGTGTATGTGAAACAGTACCCCCTTTCCCCCGCTAAGCTATCTGGCATTGATGATGTTTTATGTTCTCTCCTAGAGCAAGGTGTGGTTGTTCCCTGTGTCAGCCCTTATAACACCCCAGTGAATCCGGTGCAGAAGCCCAACGGCACGTGGCGTTTCACCCAGGATTTGCGTAAGATTAATGAGTTAATTATCCCAGTCGCCCCATTAGTTCCAGACGTTCCCTCTCTTATGGCCTCGATTCCGTGTGAACATGCTTTTTTCTCTGTAATTGATCTCTGTTCTGCCTTTTTCAGCGTCCCTGTGGGCCACGACACGCAGCCCCTGTTCGCTTTTACGCACAGGGGAAAGCAGTACACATGGACCAGGTTACCCCAAGGATATGTCGATTCCCCCGCGGTTTTTACAGCCGTAGTGAGGGACGCCTTGGCCGATTTGTGCCTCCCCTCGGGCTCCTCCGTGCTCCAATACGCGGATGATCTTCTGGTAACGGCGGAGGACGAGGACCTTTGCGCTAAAGCCACACTCGCTCTCCTCTCTCTTCTGGCGCAAGAAGGTTTCAAGGTCTCACGAACTAAGCTTCAGTTCTGCCTCCCCACTGTTCGATATCTGGGTCACGATCTCTCCCAGGGCTCCCGCAGGCTCAGCCCCGAGCGTGTGCAGGTCATCCTAGACACTCAGGTGCCTGCCACCAAACACGCCCTCATGGCTTTTCTGGGACTTATCAATTACTGCCGCCAGTGGATTCCTGACTTGTCATAGGTGGAACAGTGTCTGCGCTCTGCAATTCTGCACTCGGACCCTTTGACTCAGCCCCTGGTGTGGTCTGATGAGATGCTGACGGCCTTCAGGGCCTTGAAACAGGCTTTATGCTCGGCCCCTGCTCTCGGACTTCCGAATTACCGTTTGCCGTTTCATTTATATGTGTGCAACCAGCAGGGAACTGCGTCTGGGGTTTTGGCGCAGGAGCACGGGGGGGGTATGCGGCCTTGTGCGTTCCTCTCTAAAACTCTTGATTCTGTGGCACAGGGCCTCCCTGCTTGCCTCAGGGCGGTGGCTGCATGTGCTGTCATGGTCACGGACGCTGAACGGCTGGTTTTGTCTCACCCGCTCGTTCTCCACACCTCACATGATGTAGTGCACGTTTTAAAGAACCTCAGTACCCAGCATTTATCTGCGCAGCGTCGCTCTGGATACGAGTCTATTCTTTTGGCCACCGAAAACCTTACTGTTAAGCCCTCCTCCTCCTTTGATTCTCTCGCGCACGCGCTTCAGCGCCTCCTCAATTCACAGGATGATTTTCTTCCTTCTGAAACACACGACTGCATTTCTAGCATTCTTTTTGAGACAAGTATCCGCCCCGACTTACGTTCCACCCCCTTACTTTCAGGTGATTCGCTGTTCGTGGATGGCTCGTGTTCACGCCCCTCTGACGGCGTCTTTGTGTGTGGTTATTCTGTGTGCCGCCTTCCTGATGAAACTGTTGAAGCTTTTTCTCTTCCTTTCTCCTCGGCTCAGGCTGCCGAACTATACGCTCTAACCCGTGCATGTGTTATTGCCCAGGACACAGACGTCACTATCTACACTGATTCACGTTACGCTTTCGGCGTTGCTCACGACTTTGGTCGGATTTGGGCTTCGCGTGGGTTCACCACTGCAGACGGTAAGCCCATTTCTCATTCTTCGCTTGTTACTGATCTTATTACAGCGTGTCTTCTCCCGCGCTCTTTAGCCATTGTTAAGACTCGTGCTCATTGTATTGGGGACTCTTTTGAGATCAGGGGAAACTCTCTCGCCGATCGCATTGCCAAAGCCGCGGCTGCCTCCGGTGTTTTTCCGCCTTCGCTTACTCTCTCCCTGGTCTCATCCAGCCGTATGATTAGTGCCGTTCTTCCGGACATTGACTTGATCTCCCTCCAGGCCTCCGCTTCGGCCTCAGACAACCATTTCTGGGACTCATGCGGCGCGCAGCCGTCTGACGGCGTTCGGATCGATGCTCAGGGCCGCCTTTGTTTGCCTAGACATTGCACTCCTTTCCTCGTCCGCGAGTTTCATGGTCCCACTCACCGCGGACGAAGGGGGGTAGTGGAGGATTTATCCAAAATATTTTGCATCGACAAAATACACACCGATGTACATCACATTCTAGACAGATGTTTAACGTGCGCCCAGAATAATCCATCTAAACCAGGCGCGGTACATCAGCACCTTCCCATACCTGACACGCCGTTCCAGGAATGGCAGATTGACTTTACTCACATGCCAAAACAGGGCCCCTTTAAGTATCTCTTGGTCATGGTCGACAAATTTTCACGATGGGTGGAGGCTTTCCCTTGCGGGAAAGAAGACGCTCGCACGGCGGTAAACAAATTGACGCAAGAAATCATTCCGCGTTATGGCCTCCCGGTAGGGATAGACTCTGACAAAGGGACGCCGTTCACCTCTAAGGTGACCCAAGAACTATGTAAGGACCTAAAAATCCTTTGGCGATTCCACATCCCGTACCATCCACAATCCTCCGGCATTGTGGAGCGCGCAAATAGAACAATCAAGGGTAAGCTGCGCAAGGCAATGCAAGAAACCGGCACTAAAAACTGGGTACAAATTTTACCCTTAGTCCTCGCTGACATGCGAATGACCGCTCAAGTGGCCCTCGACAACCTGTCTCCGTACGAGCTCGTGATGGGCCGGCCTTTTCCTACACCCTGGCGCAGAGGTATGCAGGCTATAGGAACGAGTGATCTTGATGTACATCTCAGTGAGTACGCCGTGGGTCTCATGCGGGTGTTGGATGAGTACTGGACGAGACTAAATTCCAAAAAGCCTCCCATTCCTGAGGCACCCACTCACCCCTTTGAGGTAGGGGATAAAGTGTTGGTAAAGAAATTCGCTAAATTAGGCACTCCTCTAGAGGAACCGCCCTACAGTGAACCCACGGATGTGCTCGCTGTAACTCGAACGGCTGTACTAACTGACCTTTTTCCACAGTGGATTCATGCCAGTCGAATAAAGAAGGCTCCAATGTAATAGAAATCTATATTGTTGATGCTTAACAGGTTTTTGTGTTTCAGAAAGTTGCTGTGACAATAGCTGACGGCCTTTTCAGGGATCCTCTCCCCAGCATCTGGAATAATCCGGTTTCGGCTGATCTACAAAGAGGGGATGGTCGGTGCGTCCCGCAGACTTCTGAACTGAGGAATCTGGAAGACACGTGAGCCTGGGCTACCTTCAACTATCTACATCCTGTGGACACAGAAAGAACAAAGTCAGTGACCAGTATGACTTTCCTTCTGGTATTGGTCTTAGCGCTTGGAGCAGGGAATCCCGCTCAAGCCAGCCACGAGGACAACGTTTTTTGGCGATTTGCCAATTGGACTGCTAAACAACATACTAATCAGTCTTGTTATGTCTGTCAATACGTTAGAGTCTAAACTGTAGTTATACTCTGTAAACAAAGTATAAAAGAGGGGATTGTAAGATTGTGTGTGTTCTCGTGCATAGCTGTCCTGAGCTTTATGACCCTTTCACACCCTGGTAAACGTGCATAATCGCGAGAACATACTCTTTTGTTTTCTCTGTACCTTCTAGTTTCGCTGAAACCACATTCCTGGTTCCTCCTGTTCTAGGGGGTGTATGGTCTGCTCTTTCATGTATAATAAAAACGACTCCTTATCTGGCGAGTTGACCTTGTGCCCCCGAGCCCCTTACTTATCTTGTCACGCAAGCTTCTGATGTATATAAACCCTGCTCTTTCTGTGTATCGTTGAGCAGTGCTTGAATAAACCAGATTGATTTAACTCGTGTGGTTTGTTTTAACCCTGCTCCAGAGCGCTCTTACGTCAACGCATCTGAACTGAGACAGACACAGGTTCTAACAGTAAGGAAGGCTGAAAAACAACCACCACTGAGTAAGGCACACAAGATAAAACGTCAAGACTGGGCCAAGAAATATCTTAAGACTGATTTTTCTAAGGTGCTGTGGTCTGATGAGATGAGAGTGACTCTTGATGGGCCAGATGGATGGGCCTGTGGCTGGATCAGTAATGGGCACAGAGCTCCACTCCGACTCAGACGCCAGCAAGGTGGAGGTGGAGTACTGCTATGGGCTGGTATCATCAAAGACGAGCTTGTTGGACCTTTTCGAGTTGAGGATGGACTCAAACTCAACTCCCAGACCTACTGCCAGTTCCTGGAAGAAACCTTCTTCAAGCAGTGGTATAGGAAAAAGTCAGCATCTTTCAAGAAGAACATGATTTTCATGCAGGATAATGCTCCATCTCATGCGTCCAAATACTCCACTGCGTGGCTAGCCAGTAAAGGTCTGAAAGGTGAAAAAAATAATGACATGGCCCCCTTGTTCACCTGACCTAAACCCCATAGAGAACCTGTGGTCCATTATAAAACGTGAGGTCTACAAAGAGGGAAAACAGTACACCTCTCTGAACAGCGTCTGGGAGGCCGTGGTTGCTGCTGCACACAATGTTGGTCGTGAACAGATAAAGAAATTGACAGAATCTATGGATGGAAGGCTTTTGAGTGTCCTCATGAAGAAGGGTGGCTATATTGGTCACTGATTTGTTTTTGTTTTGTGTTTGAATGTCAGATATGTTTATTTGCAAATCTGGAGTTGTCATATCAGTGTACCTGGTGAAAATAAATAAGTGAAATGGCTACATATTTGGTTTTTATTAAGTTGCCTAATAATTCTGCACAGTGAAAGTTACCTGAACACATACATATTCTCCTAAAATGGCCAAAACTAAAAACACCCCACTCTAACTTCCATACATATTCAGCTTTGATATTTATGAGTCTTTTTGTTTGATTGAGAACATAGTTGTTGTTCAATAATAAAACTAATCCTCAAAAATACAACTTGCCTAATAATTCTGCACTCCGTGTATTATGTGACACTTATCAGCCTTTTCGGTTTTTAGCCATGTTGAGTGTAGTTCATTTGGTCCACGGCAGGCGTTGCTTATCGGTGCGATCTTCACGAGACTTGTGCGAGACTTCAAATGTGAAGTGTCAGCGCCACCATTTTGAAAACTGTTTACACAGAGGCCAGATCACCATATCATTCCAGTTTAGATTAATTTTGAGATTTGCCAGCTCCATCAGTGATGGAGTGTCAGTCCTGCATGCTGTGGCGCGTGCACCTGAAGGCGCGCCTTGGGCTGCACGTGCGCCGAGTGAACTTCAGCACGCATGCCGTGAACAAGGCGCACCTGAGCTCAATTAAGGAACTGTGTTTGCCTATTTAAGGACTGTGCTGATGCATTTGCATCGCGAAGTATTACGATATGCATGTATGCATTACTGAGCCTTTCTACCCGTTGTCTTGATTTCCTGTTTCACGATCCTTGTGCCTGTTTATCGTTCTTGTCCTCGCTTAGCCTTTGATGTACACGGAGTGCAGAATTATTAGGCAAGTTGTATTTTTGAGGATTAGTTTTATTATTGAACAACAACTATGTTCTCAATCAAACAAAAAGACTCATAAATATCAAAGCTGAATATGTATGGAAGTTAGAGTGGGGTGTTTTTAGTTTTGGCCATTTTAGGAGAATATGCATGTGTTCAGGTAACTTTCACTGTGCAGAATTATTAGGCAACTTAATAAAAACCAAATATGTAGCCATTTCACTTATTTATTTTCACCAGGTACACTGATATGACAACTCCAGATTTGCAAATAAACATATCTGACATTCAAACACAAAACAAAAACAAATCAGTGACCAATATAGCCACCCTTCTTCATGAGGACGCTCAAAAGCCTTCCATCCATAGATTCTGTCAATTTCTTTATCTGTTCACGACCAACATTGTGTGCAGCAGCAACCACGGCCTCCCAGACGCTGTTCAGAGAGGTGTACTGTTTTCCCTCTTTGTAGACCTCACGTTTTATAATGGACCACAGGTTCTCTATGGGGTTTAGGTCAGGTGAACAAGGGGGCCATGTCATTATTTTTTTCACCTTTCAGACCTTTACTGGCTAGCCACGCAGTGGAGTATTTGGACGCATGAGATGGAGCATTATCCTGCATGAAAATCATGTTCTTCTTGAAAGATGCTGACTTTTTCCTATACCACTGCTTGAAGAAGGTTTCTTCCAGGAACTGGCAGTAGGTCTGGGAGTTGAGTTTGAGTCCATCCTCAACTCGAAAAGGTCCAACAAGCTCGTCTTTGATGATACCAGCCCATAGCAGTACTCCACCTCCACCTTGCTGGCGTCTGAGTCGGAGTGGAGCTCTGTGCCCATTACTGATCCAGCCACAGGCCCATCAAGAGTCACTCTCATCTCATCAGACCACAGCACCTTAGAAAAATCAGTCTTAAGATATTTCTTGGCCCAGTCTTGACGTTTTATCTTGTGTGCCTTACTCAGTGGTGGTTGTTTTTCAGCCTTCCTTACCTTGGCCATGTCCCTCAGTATTGCACACCTTGTACTCTTTGACACTCCAGGAATGTTGCAACTCTGGAATATGGCAGAACTGGATGCTAATGGCTGCTTGTTAGCTTCACGCTTGATTTTCCACAGATCATGTGCAGTTATTTTGCGCCTTTTTTTCCCCACACGCTTCTTTCGACCCTGTTGACTATTTGCAATGAAACGCTTGATTGTTCGGTGATCACGTTTCAACATCTTCGCAATTTCAAGAGTGCTGCATCCGTCTGCAAGACATCTCACAATTTTAGACTTTTCAAAGTCTGTCAGATCTCTCTTCTGACCCATTTTGCCAGAGGAAAAGAGGTTGCCTAATAATTATGCACACCTGATATAGGGTGTTGATGTCATTAGACCACACCCCCTCTCATTACACAGATGCACAGCACCTGATATACTTAATTGGTAGTAGGCTTTCAAGCCTAAACAGCTTGGAGTGGGACAGCATGCATTAAAAGGATGTTGTGGTCAAAATACTCACTTGCCTAATAATTCTGCACTCAGTGTAATTTCATCAGCCAGCCATTATCCTGAAAACAAACGGCTTCGGGGTCTATTACTGGCTGTTTGTGCTTTCTGTGGTGTACAGTACGTTTGTAAATGTTATGCACTCTTTTATCATTGTGGGAATTGAATATATTGAATAAATATTGAAGTTTTTTTAAAGAATCCGTATAACTTTATTTGTATGCCCGTATACTACGTTTATTGAATCAAATCCGTATAAAATACGGACATTCCGTATAGGTTGACATGTATGTACACAAAGCTCCATCCACCCCAAGAAACTATTTTCATTCAAATAGAGTTAGCATTAGCTTAGCTAAGGACTGTCAGGGTATCACTTTCAAGCACACAAAGACATTCAACTGCTTGAAAGCCAAAGTTATAACACTATAAACATGCACAATTCACCTCATAATGATTTCTGAGAATGATCACCAGTGCTGACGGTGTCCTCATTTTCTTTGCTTTGGTGTTAGCACATGAGCCTTGTTAGCATCACTATCCAAAATATGAAACTGCTTAAAAACCAAGTTATAACACAATAAACATGCACATCAACATTTTAAAAAAACTATAAACAGTAAGCAGTAAGCCATAATAAATGAAACAAGGTCGGTATTTGGTGTGAGACAACCCTTTGCTTGAAAGATAGACTGCCTTTCAGATTTGTCAAGTCTAGGTCATTAAAAGAATTTTCCCGATACCCAAGTATTTTTATTTAGTGGATTGAAAGCTACTGAATTTGAATCACAGACTTCCAGTTTTATTAGATTTTTTTAATAGAACAATTAATGAATTTAAGGCCACATGGCCCTAAATTCTCCGATATTTTTTCCTGCTTCACCATGACCCAATTCAAGATACTACGTCATGCATCACATGGTGGTCTTTCCCCGTTCGCACAAGGCATTGTGGGATACAAATTTGAAACAGGAGAGAAAAATGGAGGACGTGAGTGTGCGAATGAAACGTAAAAGACCAACTACAGAAACGGAAAGCGAGAAGAAAAGACGTTATGTTATATATAAAGGAAAGGAAATACAGGAAATATCAAACTAATAAATATCGGCGGTCAGCGAGCACCTCGGTGTGATCAGCTGTTCATTTAGCGACAGAATGATGGAACTGTCAGTGCACGCTCAAAGGTAAACCTGCGCATGCGCACACACACACACACACGGACTTCCTCTGTCTGCTTGACTGCGCGAAGCGAGTGATTTCATGCACATTATTTGCTTTAATCCCCTCAAATTAAATAACTTCCCAGCCACAGAATGGCCTGT
The DNA here is from genome assembly GCF_027579695.1 of Neoarius graeffei. Taxonomy (NCBI): domain Eukaryota; kingdom Metazoa; phylum Chordata; class Actinopteri; order Siluriformes; family Ariidae; genus Neoarius; species Neoarius graeffei. The sequence goes on from NC_083580.1 coordinate 73,015,789, forward strand.
TATTTTGTGAGATATTACAGAAATAAACATATATCACAATGAGCACATTTCAGAGGGAACTAAATGTCACTGAGTTTATGAAATCAAAAGGCTGTCTAGCTTTAAAAAAAAGAAAGAAAAAAAGAAAGAAAAGAAGTCGTAGTCTCGGGTGCAATGAGTGCAGTTTGATAAGGAAATGAGCTGTAGGTTTTACTGATCATCTTCCAGAACCAGCCACAGCTCTTCTGGACACTTTGACTGTCACACTCGCTTCTTCATTTTGCAACAAAACCCAGTAGCCTTCATTATGTTTTCTTTTTTAATCTGAAAAGTGCTCTCTTACGGAATATGCTGCTCAGATACGAATATTTTTTCTCTAACATTTAATTTTGTGCTGGAAAAAACCCAACGTTTGAAACTTGAAAATGTTTTTGTAATATTTTGACTCGATAATGTAGAAATCATAAAATAGAAATCTATAACAAAGTTTGTATGGAAAAAAAGAAATGGGGACTAAGACTTTTGAATTTTACTCTGATACACGAGGGTGGTCATGAGTGCCTTCACTTTCCTTTTCTTTGTGATAAAAAAAGATATTTACTTGATTTGTTGTGTAAAGCTGGCCATTCAAACAGTTCAAACAAAGTCGTATACAGATTGCGTTTACAGACCTGTTTAAGAGAAACATTGTTAATTCTATGTCCAGGTTCATGTCCTGGGCATTTGTTGATTTCAGAAGGAGGTTGAGGTGGAGTGAAGAGGTTGCAAGGTGGCTATGAAAGGACTGACAACATGGGTGACAACAGGGAAGGGCTTAGGGGTGTTGGAGCTACCCTAAGGCTAGCCAAAGCACCAACTTAGCACCCGCAAGACATTTCTGTGGTTTGCTTAGGAATTTAAATTTTTAATGTGTGTATACTATAATTTATCTCATCTCATTATCTCTAGCCGCTTTATCCTGTTCTACAGGGTCGCAGGCAAGCTGGAGCCTATCCCAGCTGACTACGGGCGAAAGGCGGGGTACACCCTGGACAAGTCGCCAGGTCATCACAGGGCTGACACATAGACACAGACAACCATTCACACTCACATTCACACCTACGCTCAATTTAGAGTCACCAGTTAACCTAACCTGCATGTCTTTGGACTGTGGGGGAAACTGGAGCACCCGGAGGAAACCCACGCGGACACGGGGAGAACATGCAAACTCCGCACAGAAAGGCCCTCGCCGGCCACGGGGCTCGAACCCGGACCTTCTTGCTGTGAGGCGACAGCGCTAACCACTACACCACCGTGCCGCCCTACTATAATTTATCTCATCTCATCTCATTATCTCAAGCCGCTTTATCCTTCTACAGGGTCGCAGGCAAGCTGGAGCCTATCCCAGCTGACTACGGGCGAAAGGCGGGGTACACCCTGGACAAGTCGCCAGGTCATCACAGGGCTGACACATAGACACAGACAACCATTCACACTCACATTCACACCTACGGTCAATTTAGAGTCACCAGTTAACCTAACCTGCATGTCTTTGGACTGTGGGGGAAACCGGAGCACCCGGAGGAAACCCACGCGGACACGGGGAGAACATGCAAACTCCACACAGAAAGGCCCTCGCCGGCCCCGGGGCTCGAACCCAGGACCTTCTTGCTGTGAGGCGACAGCGCTAACCACTACACCACCGTGCCGCCCACTATAATTTATGATTTGAAAAATACATTAATAAAAACAACCAAATTATTTTAGCCTAAAAACATAGTGCCAACAAATATATATATATATATATATATATATATATATATATATATATATATATATATTAGTGCTGTCAAAAATGTCGCGTTATTAGCGCGTTAACTTGACTCAATTTTAACGGCGATAATTTTTTTATCGCGAGATTAACGCTTTGTGACATGATGTAGGTTTTTCATAAGCTTTTGAAACTGCCAGGAACTTGGAACAGAGACTTTGCTTAGAAAAACGATAGCAGCTAGACTGTAATGCCACGCCCCGCACAGCCAGAGTCCTCTGCCCTCCCCCGAAGAGCCACGGTGCTCGGCTTAGGTTTCGTTTTCCCATCGGCGGCTCCAGCCCCACTTTGCAGTGGCTGTGACAAGACGTGTTATGCTCTGCAATAAAAATAAAAAAGCATTGGTACAACCAGTGTTCGAACTATGCCGATATTTTCGGGGGGTCCCTTTTTTTCCCTTGGGGGGGTACTTGCGCTTGTCTCAGAGCGTGGATCTCCATCGCGCGCTCACTTCGGATATGCAAATGCTTCCCATTACACATGATTGCTATGTCAATAAACATCATTTTGCCAATATTTTAGAGACCCCCCAACATTTCCCAAATCATGTTTTCAAGGGATCTCATGTCTGTTTCAGGGGATCTCGGATCCCCCGAGTACCCCCGTAGTTCGAACGGTGAGCAAGCCCATTCACTTTTTTATGCTGATAAGAGAATTACATGGTTTTTCATGTGACAAAAATGTGCGATTAAACTGCGATTAATCGCGAGTTAACTATGACAGTCGCGACATTAATCGCAATTAAATATTTTTAAATATTTTTAAATATATATATATATATATATATATATATATATATATATATATATATATATATATATATATATAAACAAACTGTAATACACAATCATGTGACTAGGATCTGTTCGACATTTATGTGCTCTCTGCGTACTATTCTGTGTCAATGATTTCACAATCTCTACTCTATAAACCTTTATTATGTGACTTTATTGCCCACTGTGGTTACAGTGTGTATGGATGAGTTGTAATTTCACTTTATCCGTTCCCTAGCTGCTGAGAAGAGAAACAAGAGGGTCAAGAGTCCCTTTCTTCACCAAGTTAATTCTACACAGATGTTTACAGAGAAGTAGTACTGTTGGTCAATAGAAAAACACGAAGAGATTGGATTAAAATAACACAAAAACTCTGGATACTACTCATATTTATTAAGATATCAGTTTTCCTCAGGACAATAACTGTATTCTTTCTATTGAATTCAACCTGGGAGATTTTGGCCCTGAGTTACCTTTTTTTTTCCCCATTAGAGCAAGAGGAAGAGACTCCCTCCGGTACCAGTAGGAGAGCTGAGATTGGTCTTCGTGTATTTATTCTAACTGTTAGTTAACCATCATAACCATACCAGTGTAACCACAGGAAGTGTGTTGGTCATTTTTTGTGTCACAAATCAAACCAACATACTTACTGGTCTGATATGCTTTGAGTCACTTTATTAGGAACACCCATCCACCTGCTGTTTTATGCAGTTCTCTAATCAGCCAATCCTTTGACAGCAGCACGATGCATCAAATCATGCAGATACAAATCAAGAGCTTCAGTTAATGTTCACGATGTTCAAACATCTAGAGTTTAATAATAATAATAATAATAATAATAAGTGTTGCCGGGCGGCACGGTGGTGTAGTGGTTAGCGCTGTCGCCTCACAGCAAGAAGGTCCTGGGTTCGAGCCCCGGGGCCGGCGAGGGCCTTTCTGTGCGGAGTTTGCATGTTCTCCCCGTGTCCGCGTGGGTTTCCTCCGGGTGCTCCGGTTTCCCCCACAGTCCAAAGACATGCAGGTTAGGTTAACTGGTGACTCTAAATTGACTGTAGGTGTGAATGTGAGTGTGAATGGTTGTCTGTGTCTATGTGTCAGCCCTGTGATGACCTGGCGACTTGTCCAGGGTGTACCCCGCCTTTCACCCGTAGTCAGCTGGGATAGGCTCCAGCTTGCCTGCGACTCTGTAGAACAGGATAAAGCGGCTTGAGATAATGAGATGAGATGAGATAAGTGTTGCCAAGCAAAACAAACCTCTCCCGGCAGCACTTATTTTATACCTATATGTTGATAATGGTAATATTTCTCAGTCATCAGCTGTCAGGTTATAGTCCAATGAAAATCCATGACCTTGAGTTTGACATTTCAGAGTCATTCAAGGTCAAAGGTCATGGTGCCAAATGAAAGCCCATATGGCACTTCCTATAAGTTGATATGGGTAAATATCTGTCTACCGTCAACCGTTTTCAAGTTACAGCCCTCTGAAAATCCATGACCTTGAGTTTGACCTTTCAAGGTCACTCAAGGTCAAAGATCATGGTGCCAAATGAAAGGCCATATGGGAGTTCCTATATGCTCATGAAGTAATCATTTGTCTATCGGCAACTATTTTTGAGTTATAATGGAAAATATGTTATTTTGACCGAAAGGTTGACCTTTCCGATGACCTTGACCTTCACCTTGACCCGATAACCCCCAAAGTGTATTCAGGTAATCTACGGATCATTGCCCACCTACCCTGAAAATTTGAAGTCACTCGGTGCAACCATCCAGACCAGGGGTGTCCAAACTGATCCATAAAGGGCCGTGTGGCTGCAGGTTTTCATTCCAGTCATGCAGCAGCACACCTGACTTGGCTCATTCAATCAACTGAACTGTCTTCACACAGTCAAATACTTGCAGCCACACCCACCCTTGATTAAAGGGTGGGTGTGTCAGTTGATTGAATAAGCCAAATCAGGTGTGCTGCTGCATGGCTGGAATGAAAACCTGCAGCCACACGGCCCTTTATGGATCAATTTGGACACCCCTGATCTAGACGCTAGATTGTTAACGGACAGACACACAACAAACAAGCAAACCGCACTGATTACAATACCTCGCTCCGCTTACTCCATCGCGGGCGAGGTAACAAGAAGAAGAAGAAGAAGTTACATTTATATAGCGCCTTTATCAAACTCAACGTCGTTTTACATAGGTCAAAGAAAACACCACACACAAAAAAAAGTTGCTAAAGAGTGGTGAGTTTATGCACTGGTGGAGAAATGTTCATGAAACAGAAAGGTTTTGAGATGAGATTTGAAGAAGAGAAGAGAAGAGAAGAGAAGAGAAGAGAAGAGAAGAGAAGAGAAGAGAAGAGAAGAGAAGAGAAGAGAAGAGCAGTCACAGAGAGGTTGAGGAAGGGAATTCCAGAGCTTGGGGGCCGTGGCACTGAAGGACCTGCCACCCAGGGTAGAGAATCTAGTGTGAGGAACAGCAAGGAGATTATGGCTAGAGGATCTGAGAGAGCGGGATGGAATGTAAGGGGTCAGGAGTTCACAGATGTAAGAAGGAGCAAGGTTATGGAGAGCTTTGAAGGTGAGTAGTAAGATTTTATATTTAATTCTGGACAGAACAGGTAGCCAGGGGGCGTCGTGGCTCGGGTGGATGGGGCGCCGTGCCGTGGATCCGGGGACCCGGGTTCGGTTCTGGCCCGGGGTCGTTTCCCGTCCCTCCCCGTCTCTCTCTCCCGCTTGTTTCCTGTCTCTGCACTGTCCTATCCAATAAAGGTGAAAAAAGCCCAAAAAAAGATTAAAAAAAAAAAAAAAAGAACAGGTAGCCAGTGAAGCTGAGAAAGAACAGGGGTGATATGAGCAGATGGTTTGGTATGAGTGATGAGCAGAGGTGGACAGTAACAAAGTACATTTACTTGAGTACTGTACTTAAGTACACTTTTTGAAAGGCAAATATCGTACTTTTTACTCCACTACATTTCTATCCAGGTCCTCATTACTCGTTACTATGAAGTGTCTTTGAAAGTGGATGTTTTTTCTTTTCTTTTCTAAAACACGATTGATTTTTTCCCAGGTGACACTGAGACAGCCGATCAGTAATCACTCGGATCATTTCACGTCCATAGACTGTATAAAATCAAGCTCAGTGATTTCTCAGTAGCGTTATTTGAACTCGATCAGTTGATGGCAGAATGGAAGGAGGCGGTTCTTTTGGAGAATGCACACACTCATGGCTCATGAACCCATGTTTCAGTTTTCTGAAAGGATTAAAGATTTGTTTCATTTTAAACGTTTGTTTGTTTGCCTAAAATGAACCACATCACGGCCTACAAAAACTTGCCATCCAACCTGCAGAAGCATACTGATGTATGTAAACGTTTTATTCCAAGAGAAAGCTTGCAATGAAGTTGTCTGTGCTTTTAGAGCTAGTGATAACATTGCAAACGTAGCTATGCAGTCTGGTTAGTCAAACGACTTTCTATGGATTTGCCCGCCAAGTTGCCGTAGCCTTGTCCACGGCTAACATTTGCACATAGCTAGTTAACTTGGACACTGTTAGTTAGCATGTAAAAACAGAGTTATGCTAACATGAATAACGTTATCTTACCTGAAGTCCTTTCAGAAATATGTTTTAGCATAATCTTGCCAAATAAACAGAATGTAGAAATCTTTCATTTCTTTGGGTAGCATTAGCTACCCAATATGATTTCGAGTTTGAAAAGAGTTTGCTAGCATGTCAGATGGAGCATCACTGACTAGCTAGCTTAACGTTAAACCACCATGATGGCACAGCATGCGTTCATTTTGTGAATTCACAAAATAATCCCGTAGGTTGCTTCAGAGGCATGAGGTATTATAAGTGATGAGTCAATAATACAACAATGTGTTGACAGAAATTGTATGTTTAATACTTAAGTATTAAGTACTTCAGTACTTTAACTTAAGTAAAAATTTGACTGGACAACTTTCACTTGTATCGGAGTAACATTTGACCAGTGGGATCTGGACTTTGACTTAAGTAATGAAGTCGGGTACTTTGTCCACCTCTGGTGATGAGTCTCGTTGCAGAGTTCTGAATGTATTGTAGTCTTTGAAGGGATTTAGTGGGGGGCCAATGAAATGATAGTTGCAATGATCTAAGTGGAACATAATGAAGGAGTGGACCAAAGTTTGAACATCACTAATGGAAAGAAAAGGGCAAAGGCGGCAATGTTCCGGAGGCAGAAGAAAGCAATCTTGATGAGGGATTTAATGTGAGGATCAAAGTTGAGTGAGGGGTCAAGCAATATTCCAAGGTTTCTGAGAACAGGTGAAGATTTAACAAGTGCACCGTTGATGTTAAGACTGAAGCTGGAGGATTTGGACAATGAAGATTTGGGGCCAATAAGCATGATTTCTGTTTTATCTGTGTTAAGTTTGAGAAAATTATTCTGCATCCACAACTTTAGGTCTGATAGACAGTCAGAATGGTGCGAAAAACAAAAAGCATCAAGCGAGTGACAGTTCTGTGGGTGGAAACAAACGTCTTGTTGATAAGAGAGGTCAGAGAAAAATGGACAGGAGTGGGTTTCCCAAAATCCTCTTAAAGGGGAACTGAAGGTAAATTTTTTATTATCAAAATTCTATTTATCTCAATTTATTAAATATCGGAATGCATTTTTGAGAGCTATTTTGTCGCTGCTATAGCAAGTTATGAGTGTTTGAAACATGCTCTGTAATATATCAGTCCAGATGTCAAAGCAATGGCCGTAAACGAGATTCGTTGAGACCTGTGCGAGACATCGTAGGACGGAAGTAAAACGTACAGCGGAAATCAAAGTGACCGACATCTGCCAACGTTGTCAAAAGACACGTGCGCCCTCCTTCGAATGCTGACGTAATCAAGCTGGAAGTTTTCCCTTTGTCCGAAATCACTCCCTACTCACTATATAGGGCACTATATAGTGGGGACGCCATTTTGTAGTGCTATCCGAACCCTTAGTGAGGATTATGTGGGAAATGCGCTCAGTATAATATGTATTTATCACAAAAATACATGCATGCATTTATTTTGAAAACCCATCAGCCGCGTGATCTGACAAGTTTTAATTGTGCCACAGTAATAACGTAAATACCAGCGTGACGGACTCGTCCTTATCCTGTCGTCTTTCCAACTCTTCTCAGTTGGTTCGAAGTCGTATGGAATAATCTCCATGTCACGTACGCGAGGGAGGCGGATGTATGTGCAGAAGTATACAGTTTAATAAGGTGCAGAATATATATACAGTGAGACAATATACTATACACAGGCAAACAATCCAAAATGGCAGGCTAGATCAAAAATGAGAATACAGGCAAAAGGGTCGGTCGAGGCGCAAACAGTACAGTATTGGCTGGCTAGCTGACTCAGCCAAAACCTTAATGGCTGCTGCAGCCACCAAAATGTTTATGGCTACAAATGGCTGATACTGGACGTCACTGTGTGGCATATATCCGGGCGAACGGATCAAACAAATGGGGGGAATAAATAGCAAATTACCACAGGTCCCCTGGTCTCTTACTTCATTGTAAATATAAATCTAGCAAGATTGTAGTTCAATGCTAATAATAAGCTAATCTGGATTGTTCGAGGAAGGCATCTAGCTATCTACTCTCACTAGCAATGACCAGTGAAGGACTGGCAGCTATCTTACTATGATGAAAGTAGAGTGGTGGAGTACTTTTTTTTTTTATCAATCTCGAAGTATGTGAAACAAACAAACAAAAAATACCTTTACACTTTCCCTCAGCAGCGGCAAAGAATGCAGCCATCTCGTCGATATCGGAGTCGATTGATGCTCTGGGTGGGTTCCCGGGTTCCCCAGTGTATCGTGGTAACGGTGTGAGGGGCGGGAAGCCAGACAGGTAGTCACAACGGCAAGCTTGTGGTGGCTCTCTGTGCTGTGATATCAGTTCTAAATCTCTATAGTGTATGCCTATACGTCTCTATTGTGTTACTACTAGTGTGTACAGTTGATCATGTTTGTGTCACTTTTCTTGTAGCTCATGATGTGGATAAACCCATTATTTGATGTACACAATTCTTAGTGGCTCAGCCAAATTTTATTAGATAGCGGCTCAAATTGGCTTACAAAATTATTGGCTGGCGGCGGCTCAAATTCTAAATGGCGGTTTTAGCGGCGCCTGGCGGCGGCTTCGGGGTCTAGCCAGTAAAGAGTCTTATGAAATCGCGCGTTATCTTGTGGTAGCGAGACTTCGTTCCACTTTTGATCATGCGCACACCACATTGCGAGAATCCCGCCAACCGGGAAGTAACATTTTGTTTGAAACGCGTATTTCCACCTGAGCGACTTTCACTAGCAACTGAAAAGATTCTGAATGGGCACTCCGGCAAGATCAACACAGACACTTGCTGTGACATGCAGCCTAGTGAGTATTGGTGCAGAGTGCTAAAAAAGCTGTCATGGTGTACAATTCAGAACATTAGAGTGACACTTTGTGTTTTTGTCGAACATTGGAGCTTTGTATTCATTCTGAAGGTTTATTGTTATTAATATTGAATAAAAAGTAACTTGGATATATCATTGTTAATTATCATTCAAATTTTAGGTAAATTATTTTAATTTGCATCTTATACGGATTTTATAAGGGAAATACGGATTTTGGAGGTTGGTTATACAGGTTTGATTGACCAAAGGTTGACATGTATGTGTGTATATGTGTGTGAATTTTCTTCATACTGTTTTAAACCAGGTTTAAATATTTCAGGTTGAAAATCGAGTGCTGTGATTTTACATTTTTGATGAATAAAATGAAACTAAGATACATAGCAGTTTAAAGATTGAATAAGGCTAATATTGTCACCTGTAAATTCATCTCATTCTCATCTCATTATCTCTAGCCGCTTTATCCTGTTCTACAGGGTCGTAGGCAAGCTGGAGCCTATCCCAGCTGACTACGGGCGAAAGGCGGGGTACACCCTGGACAAGTCGCCAGGTCATCACAGGGCTGACACATAGACACAGACAACCATTCACACTCACATTCACACCTACGGTCAATTTAGAGTCACCAGTTAACCTAACCTGCATGTCTTTGGACTGTGGGGGAAACCGGAGCACCCGGAGGAAACCCACACGGACACGGGGAGAACATGCAAACTCCACACAGAAAGGCCCTCGCCGGCCACGGGGCTCGAACCCAGGACCTTCTTGCTGTGAGGCGACAGCGCTAACCACTACACCACCATGCCGCCCCCTGTAAATTCAGATGGACATAATAACAGGTTACGATGTTATAAGTTTCAGGATGACTTGAGCTTCGTTAAAATGAGCTCACTGCATGGCCATGTGCTCAGTGATCTCTCTCTACTTTGCAGTCATGAGTTTCTAAGACGCCCATCCCATGTGGAGAGAAAGGCGGTATCCTGAGACGGCTGTGAATGAAAACCACATGTAGGTTGAACGAAATGTTAATGTATCTGCCTCGCATTACATAACACATCCTTCGTGTTTAGTCAAATTTATTAACTGCTCTCTGAGTATGCTCGATGCTGCCAGTACATGGCTGCCCATGTTTACCCAAACCTGTTCCTGGAAAGCTACATTCCTACAGCGTGAATTTATTTCTGAGTCAAACACACCTTAACCAGCAAATTATGACTGTTTAGAGAAGCTATATCATATAAGGGCATTTCTTCAACTAGGGGCACTTTTACCATTGTGAAGTTGATGAAAAAAAACTTTTTCAAAATTTACCTAATTCAGTATCATACATTTAAATAACATACCTAGTTTTAAGATATGTAAGAGTTCAAACTTAGATTACAAGACAAATTGTTATTTTTGACATTTTATCTGACCCGCAGTGAAGAAACGTCATTTCCACCACATCTCAATCTACAACTGTAAAGTAAAAGCAGAATAAATTACACCATTTAATAATTGTTTAGGATCATGTTTGTAAGTAACTTTACCCATTTGTCCATGATATAAAACAACCATGCATTTTTAAATGAGATAAATTAACTGTCCTATGGACCAAATGCTGTATTGAACACCTGTCACAGTGGGAAACTTAACGTTGGTTTGGGTAGGACCTTGTTAGAAAATAAATAGTATTATTTTTTATGTTAAATAACACAAGATCTCAGAAACTGTGCATATAGTTTTAATGTGTGATGAGAACTGTTTGAATATTTTCAAAAAATATGTGTGATGATGGAAATGACGTGGTGGTGGAAATGACCAGGTGTTGTGGAAATGACAATGAATTGACATAAAAGTATATTTATTAGAAAAATTATAAAACTCATTTCACAGTTCACAAAATAATTAAACACACCTGTTTTTAGTTTAGTGCCAAGCCAATATCTGAATTTCATCAAACAGTTTGACTTGATGTCTCAAACATGAATGAGTACAGTTCATAGGCTGCAAATAACTCATTAAACCTATGGCTTAAGGCAGAAATATTAAAAAGTGGATTCTGAAAATTTCTAATTGGTCTCTTAAATGAACACTCTGTACTTGAAACTGTAACTAACTCCTGAAATTGTATGATTTGTATCATGGAACATCATGGAACTGCCTACTCATAGAAAGATGACCTAACAGAGGGTCTTAAAAACAGGGTATCAAGGCCCACAATGCTGAACCTGAAGGGGGCTTAGATGGGTGTAACAGTCTAGGCCTATAAGTGTGTGTGTGAGAGTGTATGAGTGAGTGTATGAGCGTATGAGAGAGAGTGTATGAGAGTGTGTATGAGAGAGTGAGTGAGTGTACTGTATGAAAGAGAGAGTGACTGAGTGTATGAGAGAGTATATGAGAGAGTGTGTATGAGAGAGCGAGAGAATGAGTGAGTGTATGAGAGTATGAGAGAGAGTGTGTATGAGAGAGTGAGTGTACTGTGTGAGAGAGAGAGTGAGATACTGAGAGTATGAGAGAGTGAGTGTATGAGAGAGAGAGTATGAGAGAGAGTGAATGAGTGAGTGTATGAGAGAGAGTGAGTGAGTGTGTGAGAGTGGATGAGTGAGTGTATGAGAGAGAGAGAGAGAGAGAGTGTGTGTATGAGAGCGAGTGAGTGTATGAGAGAGTGAATGAGTGAGTGTATGAGAGGGAGTGAGTGTACTGTATGAGAGAGAGAGAGAGAGAGAGTGTGACTGAGTGTATGAGAGAGAGTGAGTGTGAAAGTGTATGAGAGAGGGTGTGTATGAGAAAGAGAGTGTATGAGAGAGAGTGAGAGAGAGTTTGTATCTCTGTGTGTGAGTCAGGGCTTATTCTAATGTCTCACAGATTTCTTTCCAAACTGACACAATAATTTCCTTGTGGCGTTTGGTAACTGGTACCGGCTCAGGGATAAGACCTATGACATTCATGGTTTGGTACCAAATTATGTCATCCCTTTGTGGCCAATAAAAACGATTTTGACCAATCTGGCTCATAGTTTTCACAAGTCTCTCCTCATATTTTGTAGGGTCAGCTTTTATCTTGTCCCTATAGGCTTGTGACCTTTGTTTTGTTGTTTTAGGCGGCATCTTAAAAAAAGATTAAATGAAATAAATATATTAATATTGTATAATATTTAAAAATTTCTATTCTAATATTATGTAACATGTTCTATTATATTAAGTATTACATATATCTTCTTTCACAATCCATGTCACCTGAACGTTATCATCCTAAATGTCATTTCCACCACATACTGTCTTTTCCACCACAGAGAGCAGTGTGGTGGAAATGACCGTGGTGGAAATGACATTTCTACACTTTTTTGTGAAAAAATGGAAGATGGCTTCACTGATTAGCTTTGAATTAATACTTAGCATTTCATGTATGCAAGATACTCTTATTTAACTTAAAATTTTCATCTCTTTAAAAACACCCATGACAGTACAGCATGTTTGGAAATGACGTACAATAAATGTATTTACTGATCAAGCAATATTTACCTTGATTTTTCTTCAGTAGTTTTTAATGAAAATTTAAATGCCCTCCATGTTCGACATGTGCTCTGATGTCAGTGTAGATTTCCATGTTAACCACACAAACAATCTTTCTCACAAACATTTTAAAGGGACATTACAGTGTTGTGGTGGAAATGACGCCAAGACTGTGCAACAGGTATATTTTGTATAAAAAAATATATTAATGATGGACTCAAATGAAATATTATATGACATTGTATTTATGTGACTATTATTTAATACAGGTACATTAATAATTACCAGCTAAGTCATATTCTTAAACTTTATTTTCAGTCTTTTAGTTTAAAAGTCTGGGTGTGCGACAAGGAGAAAACAGTGATTTTGACACCTTCCAGGAGGTTGAAAAGTATGAAAAAAATCATAATAGAAAGCTAGTAAATTTTTTTTAAGTGGGTTTCATTGGTAGTGTGACAAAGAAAGTGGAATTTGTCCAAAATTATAAGTATTTTTTAAAATATGACCAAATAACATAAAAGTACCCGTAGTCTAAGAATCACCCATAAATTTGTGCTAAAATTAGATTCTGATTCTGCAGGTTAGGAATGAAGAATGCGATTAATCATGGCTGATGTGGGTGTAGTTTATTGCAAAAAAAAAACCCCTAACCAAACAAACAAACAAGGAAATGAAAAAGGCTTCGGCTACAGAGAAAGTAGTTACCTAACACATTTCGTGGAAATTCTCGTTTTATCGCATTAGCATCAGAATATTTTTCAGGTGAGTAAACAAGCAAGGAAATGAAAAAGGCTTCAGCTACAGAGAAAGCAGTTACCTAACACATTTCGGTGGAAATTCTCGTTTTATCGCATTAGCATCAGGATATTTATCAGGTTAGTAAACAGACATGAACGGCCATCACTTTATTCTGACACAGTTGACGAATTAACCGTAAACATTCATACTACATGAGACACTTCCTTTCTACCCACGAACACTGGGTTGCTGGTGACCACTAACAGGGTGGTGCAGCGGAACACTAACAGCTGGATGAGGCCATGGTACAACTAATAAACTCTTGGGATTAAAATAAATAAATTAAAAAAAAAAGATTTTCCCAGGCTTTCTTTTAAGAGTTAAAGTTTGTAAGATTTCTTAAAATCCATCTCTGATACAGAACCCACTGAAAGGAAACAAAGTCAAGCCAGGTTTTTAGGGTTCTTCAAGGGTTCTTTGAATCTTTTAACAGCTAAGGGATCTTCAGTTCCTGAAGGAGTTCAACCTGGAACCCTGTCTGAAAGGGAGACGTGGTGTTCTGTGTTCTGTACGTTTGTTACAAAGTTCCTCTGAGAGACAAAGCAGAACAAATACACCAAGTTCTTGAGGGCTGGATCTAGACACACTGCATAGTCTCGAGACAAAGACTCATAAAGTGTGATGCCTTCATCATGGAAATAGAGTCAACTCCAGGATCATTATGTTCTCCCAAGAGAAATGGCAGGAATGACGAAATAAAAGAAACACTACACATGGGGTTTACAAGCAGTACAATAGAAACGTGGTTTGGGAGAGCGTGAGTTACAACATCCATCCAGGGCAGAGAGCAAAACTGGTGGGAGTTACCGGATGAGCAGGATGGCATTCTCTTTCATCTTTGAATCAGCGTGATGCTATCCAGTCATGCATGTCTGTGAGCTCAGGTATGCAGAAGAGGGTAGGTACTGTAGCACCTTCAGGAACTGGTGTCATGTGATTTAAAGGAAGCATGTGTTCATCTTCACACTAGGGTTAACACTAGCTAGTTCATCGCTCATCAAGCGAGCCCCACCCACTATCAACAGATCAATGAACATAGCGTGTCACTTCCTTCTCTGGGTGTGGTCTTGCCAAATGACGATTGAAGTTCGAGGTTGTCCCTGTCATCTCCTCGATAGTTCTTCTACATATGGAACACATACTGTACAGAGCAGTGCATTTTTTCCCACTGCACGAGAAGTCTGTAGAAGCAAAGCGGACAATCCTAGCGGCGTTCTCTCCAGGCATTTTAGCACCATTAAGGTTCATTTGTTCTTGAACATGACATATGAACAGGTGAATGTGCATTCTCTTGTATGAAATTAGTATATATATAATTAATGTAGGTATAAATATAAATATCTTATGCCAAATTATTATGGTGTGTTACAAAAAAAAAAAAAAATCTGAGTCCTCGTCTCCAATTTATGAGTCCGAATGCAGTTAATGCAGGAGTCCGAGTCTAAGTCCGAGTCATCAGTGCTCAAGTCCGAGTCGAGTCACAAGTCCTTAAAATTAGGGCACGATTCGGACTCGAGTACTACAAGCCTGTGTTTTGAAAATAAATGCTAATTGTCATGTACAAAAAAATGCTATGTCTCTCAGGCTCCAAGAACTTTGATTTTGTCTTTGTGTGTCATTTCCTGTTTGCCAGGGTCGAAATATCAGGTGGCTGTCCACATTAAAAATCCTTTTGTGATCTATCAAAGATATTTTAACATGAAAAAGTAAGATGGTTGTAGACCTACACAAGTCAGATAATGAAAAAACCACACACATGAATAGATAAAACGTGACTAAACACCGAGGTCCGTAATGAAAACAGTTTGAAAAGCTCAAATGTTAATCGAAATATGTCTAATTGTACAAACCTAGTCTTACTCTATGTGAATATTTATAATTCATGTTTTTTGAAAGTCAACTCGACTACAAATTAATGTTATGAAGTGAATTGATGCTTTCCCATGCCTTAATTTCCAGTAGGTTAGATTACTGCGATTGTGTCTGCATGGGTTTCCTCCAGGTGCTCTGGTTTCCCCCACAGTCCAAAGACATGCGGTTAGGTTAACATGAGTTGACCTTGGGGGTGGCATGGTGGTGTAGTGGTTAGCACTGTCGCCTCACAGCAAGAAGGTTCTGGGTTCAAGCCCAGCAGCCGACGAGGGCCTTTCTGTGTGGATTTTTCATGTTCTCCCCATATCTGCGTGGGCTTCCTCCTCCCATGCAGGCTAGGCTAATTGGTGGCTCTAAATTGACCGTAGGTGTGAATGTGGTTGTTTGCCTCTATGTGTCAGCCCTGTGATGATCTGGCGACTTGTCCAGGGTGTACCCTGCCTCTCACCCATAGTCAGCTGGGATAGGCTCCAGCTTGCCTGCGAACCTGCACAGGATAAGCAGCTACAGATAATGGATGGATGGATGGATGGATGGATGGATGGGGTGGCCTTGGGCTGAAGTGCCCTTGAGCAAGACACCTAACCCCCAACTGCTCCCCAGGCACTGTAGCATAGCTGCCCATTGCTCTGGGTATGTGTGTGTTCACTGCTTCAGATGGGTTAAATGCAGAGGATGAATTTCACTGTGCATATGACAAATAAAGCCTTCTTCTTCCTCTTCGACTACCTGTGAGTCAGAGAATTGATTTCAAAATCTAGCTGCTTGTGTATAAATCACTCTGCGGCTCAGGGCCCAAATAGATCTCTGACATGCTTATGACATATGAACCTTCTAGGACCCTGAGGACATCTGGGCCCAGTTTACTGACCGTCCCAAGGGTTCGAACAAAACATGGTGAAGCAGCGTTTTGTTATCACACAGCACGAACCTGGAATAACTTCCCATATGATGTGAGACGAGCCCCGACTCTGACCAATTTTAAGACAAAACTAAAAACGTTTCTTTTTTACACTGCCTACTCCACTCTGTAATGATTACTATTTTATCTTTCTTCTTTTTTTAAACTCAATTTTAAGTCATGTAAAATATTTTATTCTTGCACCGCTTGTCTGCAAATTTGCTATTTTTAATGAATTTTAAATTTAAATCCATCCATTTTCTTCCACTTATCTGAAGTCAGGTTGCGATGGCAGCAGGCTAAGCAGGGCATTCCAGATGTCCCTCTTCCCAGCAACGCTTTCCAGTTCCTCCTGGTGGATCCCAAGGCGCTCCCAGGCCAGATGAGATATATAATCTCTCCAGCGTGTTCTGGGTCTACCCCGAGGGCTTCTCCCAGTTGGACGTGCCCGGAAAACCTCCAAAGGAAGGTGCCCAGGAGGCATCCTAATCAGATGCTCGAACCACCTCAGCTGACTCCTTTTGACATGAAGGAGCAGCGGCTGTACTCCGAGATCCCTCCGGATGTCTGAGGTCCTCACCCTATCTCTAAGGGTGAGCCCAGCCACCCTGTGGAGAAAGCTAATTTCAGCCACTTGTATCCGCGATCTCATCCTTTCAGTCACTACTCAAAGCTCATGACCATAGATGAGGACTGGAATGCAGATTGATTGGTAAATCAAAAGCTTTGCTTTCCGGCTCAGTTCCCTCTTCACCACGACGGTCCGGAACAACACCCGCATTACTGCTGACGTCGCCCCAATCCACCTGTCCATCTCACGATCCATTTTATCATCACTCGTGAACAAGACCCCGAGATACTTGAACTCCTTCACAATTTAAATTGTAAATCACTTTGAAAATCAATTTTACCTTTTATACTTTTACTTTTTACTCTTTTATTGTAAATATGGGTCCTTTATCATGTTCTCTATTTTATTGCTCTGTAAAGCACTTTGAGTTGCCTTCGTGTATGAAATGTGCGATACAAATAAAGCTGTCTTGCCTTGCCTTTCCAGAGCAGATCAATGACTCATACTCTACTTCCGTAATTGTGTTTTCAAGTACGCAAATTATCATCATCCTCAGCTTCTTTATATTCTCACTCGGCATAACAACAAAGAACTTTGAAGCTAAATTTTAAAAAATAATAATAATAAGCCCATGTGAATTAGTGCTCCCAAGTGCTCGGTATTATTACTTGAAAAGTTGTTCCTCCAAAGGGGGGCCCACAGATGTGCCACAGCTGGAAAAAGGTAACCTAAAAAAAAAAAAAGATAGCGTTTTGAACACAGTGCACTTTAGTCCACTTTTAAAATCACCAGTAAAATAGCACTATAACTTTACTGCCCTGTAAAACGTCTACAATATCAATAAAATTTTTTTTGCTTTGGAATATTTCCCGACTGGAGAACCGATTAACAATACAAGGATTGAATTTCATGTGATCATAAGAAGCATGTCATGAAAAAGTAAAGGGTATAGTGTCAATAAGTATCTTTTACAACTGTCAAAGGGTATTTAGTTCAACACAAATTGTGCTAGCTTGCCATGTGGTCTGGTGGTGTGGTCAAAGTGTCCATCTTTGTGTTCTTCACTTGAGTCAAAGTAGAAAAGTACAAACGTAAATTCACTGAAATTATGAAAGTTCCTTCTTTCTAACAACAGCTTTATTGCTAACCCCTCAAATATTAGCTAGCATGCGTAACACAAACTAGCTTACTAAGAATTAAGATCAACTCTTTGAAGCTACTGTATCTGGTGCTAAAACTTTAGCTCATGACACTACAAATATACACTCACTGGCCACTTCTTTAATAGGAACTTGTTCTTGATTCTAAGATTTCTGTTCTTGGCTGCAGGAGCGGAACCCAATGTGGTCTTCTGTTTTCTGTTGCATGCTGAGATGCTTTTCTGCTCACCACAGTTGTAAAGAGTGATTATATGAGTTACTATATCCTTCCATATCTGTCCATTTTCCTCTGACATCTCTGATCAACAAGGCATTTGTTTCCACCCACAGAACTGTCGCTCACTCACTTGATGCTTTTTGTACCATTTTTAGAGTTTTGTAAACTCTAGAGACTGTTGTGTGTGAAAACCCCAGGAAGGAGATCGGCACTTTCTGAAATACTCAAACCAAAAATACTCATCTGGCTCAAACCAACACGCATGCCACAGTGAAAGAAAGTCACACTTTGAGATCACAATTTTTCCCAAGCTGATGTTTGAACATTGTGAACATTAACTGAAGCTCTTGATTTGTATCTGCATGATTTCATGGATTGTGCTGCTGTCAAGGGATCGGCTGATTAGAGAACTGCATCAAACCACTGCGGTGGATGGATGGGTGTTCCTAATAGAGTGGCCGGTGAGTGCATGTTAGAATAATGTCATCTTGTTCTAGTTTTCTGTGAAAATATTACTGATAACATAACATTCCCTAACCCTTCCATCACTGACAAGCTTTAACAATGTGGTGTTTGAATTTATGCTCTCTGTCTCTGATGGACTCTGCACACTACAGAACCGGTGTGTTC
Organism: Neoarius graeffei; assembly: GCF_027579695.1. Taxonomy (NCBI): domain Eukaryota; kingdom Metazoa; phylum Chordata; class Actinopteri; order Siluriformes; family Ariidae; genus Neoarius; species Neoarius graeffei. The sequence goes on from NC_083580.1 coordinate 73,034,412, forward strand.
TGGCTTAACCTCCTGATCTGATATACATTTCTAAACACTTTGCCTGAGAAGAGTTTGATACTGTATATACTCATGATTTATCAGCAAACTTCAGATTGAGCAAAACCTGACAACTCTGTGTGTGTGTGAAGTTTCTCTTTTTCTCTGGCCACTCGTAATCAATGACCAAGAGAGAAAGGACAGACTAGGTGGAGATCGAACCCTAACCATTTCTGAGGCCTTCATTTGGGATACAGCCAGTGGGCAAGTGCTTTCTTACTTTTTACACTTCCTTCCTTCCATCTATCCATCCATTAATACCATCCATCCATCATTACCATCCATTACGGGTGGTGAGATGTGGTGAGTAGGATCCAAGAGCAGAACACAGACCAGTAAATACAATAATAAATATTTAATAGGAGTAAAAAAAAACAAAACAGAAAAAACTAGGGACAAAAAAAAAAAACGAGGCAGACAAGGACAAAAATGCTAGCATAAAAAAATAGTCCAGACAAAAAAACTAGGGACAAAAACGTAGCACAACAAACATGAAAAGACAAAAAACATAGAGCAAAAAAACTGACAAGAATAGGCAAAACAGAGAGCAAAAATCCAAGAAGCAATAATGGTGCAGAGACGACATGAAAAGCCAACGAGACATTCTGGCAAAGTCCCCTTCTGAGAACGGCCTTTTTATACACAGCAGAGCAAACCAGAAAGTGAATGCCGGCAAGGTGAAAATCCCGTCTCGGATCCAGATTGGTGCTGAGCTGGGAGGTAATAAATCTCCGGAGTGGAAGTCCGGAGCGGAGCATGACAGTACCCCCCCCCCCCAATGATCACCTCCAGGTGCTTTAGGAAGAGCGTCAGGGTGTTGCCAGTGGAACTCAGTGATAAGTGTTGGGTCCAGTATGAACCTGGCGGGGACCCAACTTCTCTCCTCGGGACCGTAACCCTCCCAGTCCACCAGGTACTGGAGACCTCTGTCTCGCCGCCGCACCTTCAGCAGTTTCTTGACAGTGTAGGCCAAAGGACTGGAGACCAGAGGTTTAAGCTGAGATACATGAAGGTAGGGTGAACGCGTCACATAGTGAGTGCGAGTCTAACAGAACATGGGTTGATTACCTTCTTGATGAGGAAGAGTCCAAGGAACCTGGGTGCTAGCTTGCGAGAGATGGTCCTAAGTGGCAGGTGGTGCGTGGAGAGCATAACTCGTTGGCCTACTCGGTAGGTGGGTGCCTTGGAGCGACGTTTGTCGGCCTGCCTCTTGGATGCGAGTGCGGAGTGAATGAGTCCTCTCCGGGCCAATACCCACGTCCTCCTTCAGCGGCATATAAAGAGCTGGGCTGAGGGTAAGGCAACCTCCTCCTCTTGGCTGGGGAACAGTGGTGGTTGGTAACCTAGTGAGCACTGGAACGGAGAGAGACCTGTGGCAGAGGAAGGGAGAGTATGTGCATATTCGATCCAGGGTAAGTACCTGCTCCAAGAACTGGTATCCCTGGATGCCATGCACCTGAGTGCAACCTCCAAAGCCTGGTTCGCCCATTTTGCCTGGCTGTTGGTCTGTGGATGGAAGCCTGAGGAGAGACTACAGGTGGCCCTGATGAGTTTGCAGAAGGCTCTCCAGAACTGTGCAGTGAACTGAGGGCCCCGGTCAGAAACAATGTCAGTTGGCAGACCATGTAGGTGGAAAACATGGTGGACGAGTAGTTCTGCAGTCTCTTTGGCTGAGGGGAGCTTGGGCAGAGGAATGAAATGGACAGTCTCAGAAAAACGGTCAATAACAGTGAGGATACATGTGTTGCCACCTGAGTTGGGGAGTCCTGTGATGAAGTCCAGGGCGATGTGAGACCAAGGTCGATGAGGAGTCAGGAGGGGTCTTAGCAAGCTGGCAGGGGGTCGATTGGTTGTCTTGTTCCAGGAGCATGTGTCCATGAGCTCCCTAGCCGCTTCCCGACTGGACAGAGAGCGGTTGAATGTTCACCTCATTTCCTCAGAGAAGTCCTTGAAGCTGGAACAAAAGGATGCGTTGGCATGCCAGACTGCTGTTCCCCATTCCCTGGCCTTGCCAGTGAGGAGCGTGATGACATAAGCTACCCGGGAGTGTTCTGTGGGGAAAGCCATGGGTTGTAGTTCCAAGGTCAATGAACACTGAGACAGAAAATATCTGCAGGTACCTGGTTCCCCGCTGTAGGGCTGAGGCGAAGGAAGTCTCGGCTCGTGGCGAGTGGCGGTGGCAGGAGGTGAAGGAGGTGGCTGGGCAGGGGTAGGCATGGCTTGGGAGTGCTGGAGTTGTGTGACTAGAAGGTTGAGTGAGTTGGACAGGGTGGCCAGGTCCTGGGTGATCTGCTTGAGTTCCTGTTGGTGGGTCCCAAGGAGGGCTCCTTGCTGCTGCATAGCTGTTCTCAGATGGTTCAGTTCCGCTGGATCCATGTTAACCAGAACGCACTGTTATGGGTGGTGAGATGTGGTGAGTAGGATCCAAGAGCAGAACACAGACCAGTAAATCCAATAATAAAAAATATTTAATAGGAGTAAAAAAAAACCCCAAAAAATAATCCAGAAAAAACTAGGGACAAAAAAACGAGGAAGGCAAGGACAAAAAAGCTAGCATAAAAAATAGTCCAGACAAAAAAAACTAGAGACAAAAACATAGCACAACAAACATGAAAAAAGACAAAAAACGTAGAGCAAAAAACTGACAAGAATAGGCAAAACAGAGAGCAAAAATCCAAGAAGCAATAATGGCACAGAGTTGACGTGAAAAACCAACGAGACGTTCTGGCAAGGTCCCCTTCTGAGAACGGCCTTTTTATACAAAGCAGAGCAAACCAGGAAGTGGATGCTGACAAGATGAAAGTCTCATCCCGGATCCGGATTAGCGCTGAGCTGGGACATAATAAATGTCCGGAGTGGAAGTCCGGGGCGGAACATGACTCCTTCCATTATTACCATCTATCCATCCATTATTACCATCCATCCATCCATCCATCCATCCATCCATCCGTTATTACCATCCATCCATCCGGTCCCATTGAGATACAATATCTGTCCTGGCCAAGTCCTGGAGTCCTGGCCAAGATGGCAGCAGATAAAATAAAAAGTTTTATATACATAAACAAACAGAGACAGGTAACATTAACAGATACTAAAACACAGACAAACACTCTAAATCTCAAAACAGACCCAGAAACACAAGGGAGTCAGTAACTAAAATGAACCATGGAAAAGATAAAAAAGACACTTATTTGAAATGACACTCTCCTATGAGGACTGAGTTGAAGAGATTTTTAAACACAGGCAAGGAATCCAAATTTAGAATGTTTTGCAGCTCATTCCATTCCTGTGGTGCATATGAGCATATCGTGTGGTCCGTACCTCGAGGTAATGTTTTGCAGTGAAATCTAAATTTTCCTCGAGTCTTGTTTTGTAATGGTGTTTCCTCACATACTGTAATATTATATCATGGTGGTGATTCCTCATGTAGACTTTGTGCTCGCACTTTTGAGTCATCGTGTTTCCTGTCTTAGTTTTTTGGTTGTCCTTTTCCTTGTTGATTATTAAATTATATTGGTCATAAAAATGGATGGATCAGGGTCTTATGGAGGAAGCCATGGCTTAATGGTTAGACAAGCAGCTTTAGGACTAAAATAGTCACTGGTTTGATTCCCTGGACCAACAGGAATGGCTGAAGTGCCCTTGAGTAAGACACCTAACCCTCAACTGCTGTCCAGGCTGCTCTGGGTATGTTGTATGTCACTCTGGATAAGAGCGTCTGCGAAATGCCATTAATGTAATGTAACATAATGTCTTCCTAGCCCACACCTAATTCAGGTGAAAAACGTCCAGATTGTGGATGTGAGCTGTCTGTAACTCTGTGGATAGATTATGTTTCTGGATGGTCTAAGGTCCTAGGCTTTAAACCTTATCCATGTGAAGTCATGCAAACTTCATAAATGTGTCTCAGTGTTTTTAGATGGTATGGGAGATCCTAAATGGGACATGGATAATGTGACGAAGGGGTACAACGTGTGGACCAGAACAAAGGTTGAATGGGGAAAGGGCTCATTATAGCGGAATGAAATTATAAATAATAATAATAATAATAATAGGGCAGCACGGTGGTGTAGTGGTTAGCGCTGTTGCCTCACAGCAAGAAGGTCCGGGTTCGAGCCCCGTGGCCGGCGAGGGCCTTTCTGTGAGGAGTTTGCATGTTCTCCCCGTGTCTGCGTGGGTTTCCTCCGGGTGCTCCGGTTTACCCCACAGTCCAAAGACATGCAGGTTAGGTTAACTGGTGACTCTAAATTGACCGTAGGTGTGAATGGTTGTCTGTGTCTATGTGTCAGCCCTGTGATGACCTGGCGACTTGTCCAGGGTGTACCCCGCCTTTCACCCATAGTCAGCTGGGATAGGCTCCAGCTTGCCTGAGACCCTGTAGAACAGGATAAAGCGGCTAGAGATAATGAGATGAGGGATGAGAATAATAATAATAATAATCATCAGTTCAATTTATATAGTGCCTTTCTGACACCCAATGTCACTTTACAATTAGGGAAAGGAAAAATAAAGAGAGAGTCCACCAAAAGAGGGTCAAGATGTAATTCCAATGGCGTCGCTACCACAGTCCCACCAGGCGCACGAAGATAAATCCCACACCGCTGGGCAACATCGCTCAGAACACCATGCCAAACACAAAAGCACCGCCGCACAGAGTGCTGGACAACCCTGATGTTAAAAAGAGCAACAAGCTCATTGAGGTGCATAGCGAGGAATACAGGCATCACCCACAGCACACTGAAGGAAACCGACGGCAAAACTTGGTCTGGAGCTACACCACAACCGGCGAACAAAACACTCAAACAAAAAACAAACATCAAACTACACAAACAGAAAAAAAAACAAAAGGAAAAAAAAGAAGAAAAACGAAAAGCTCTGTTGAGAAGCGGCAGCCAAAACGCGCATGGTGTACTCTCAACTGGGATTATAGATTACACAGGATGAAAGGAAAGCTCATGTAAAGTACATCGACAGTGCCTGTTAAAAGTTTGGACACCTTCTAATTCGTTGATCATTGAGCAATAAACCTCAACCTTACAATATACGGCAAACCAGTAAAGCAAGTTTCTGAATTCATCTACCGAGGACACAAACTCTCTTCAAAAAATGATAGCTGTGAACCATAGAACTGGACTTGCTTGGGCTGCTTTTGATAAGAACAAAATTGCACTAACTTTAAAACGGATGCCATACCACATAAAATTAAGCAGCTATGTTCTTCCTGTAGTTTTATATGGACTAGAATGTGTCAACTGGACTTCTGCTGCACTACAGAAACTGGAAGTCTTTCAAAATCACGTAATGTGACTTATGACTAATATCAAACTCTCAGACCATGTCAAAACTGAAGACCTTAGACAAATAACCCAATTGACACCAATCACCTCTGTCATCAAAAGTAAAGTACTCAAACTGTTTGGCCACGAATGGATTGTGGCGTCAGCAAGGTCTGTTTGGAAGGCATAATTAATGGAAAGAGAAACAGGGGTCACCAACCTAAGAGATGGAGAGATAACATCACAGCAAGGACAGGTCTTGATATAAATTCCCTGAACGCTTTTGCCAAAGATCGAGATCTATGGAAGCAACTATCTCATGTTAGTGTGCATTCTACCGTAGGCGGAGATAACAGTTAATGATGATTCTAAATTTGGATTCCTTGCCTTCTGTGGATGTGCTTAAAAATCTCTTAAACTCGGTTCACATAGAATGGTATCATTGTTTTAAATAAGTGTCTTTTTTATCTTTTCCCTGGTTCATTTTAGTCACTGACTCCCTTATGTCTCTGTGTTTTAGTCTCTTAAAGTACCATTCCACCATTGGATGTATTCTTTGGCATAAAATACAATATATTTTATGACAACATGACTAGACAGAGAAATCTTTTAGCTTCAAAAGGATATATCAAACATCATTTTTTGACAACGACAAGTATATTAATTTTGCGACCAAAGTCACCTACCCTTTTAATTTCCGCGCGGTAGTGAAACGTGATGTCATCGGCAGGTTCCCCTTCTTGTGTACCACGTGTCGGTCTATTTTTAGACCAGGAAACCCCCAAAGTGAGAGAGTCATTTCTCCTCGTATATGGGGGCCAAAAAAATTGCGAAAAATTTTGAGTTAATCTTTCAGTTAGCTAGATTTATTGGTATTAGCTAGATTTATTGGTATTATTTTTATCGCGTTCTATCCGCCATTGCTGATAATATGTGCCACGTCACACGTCACGTGGTACACAAGAAGGGGAACCTGCCGATGACATCACGCGCGGAAATTAAAAGGGTAGGTGACTTTGGTCGCAAAATTAATATACTTGTCGTTGTCAAAAAATTATGTTTGATATATCATTTTGAAGCTAAAAGATTTCTCTATCTAGTGATACCATTTATATATGTTGTCAAAATATATTGTATTTCATGCCAAAGAATACATCCAATGGTGGAATGGCACTTTAATGTTACCTGTCTCTGTTTATGTATATGAAACTTTTTATTTTATTTGCTGCCATCTTGGCCAGGACTCCCTGTAAGAAGAGATATTGTATCTCAATGGGACCTTCCTGGTAAAGGATAGATAGATAGATAGATAGATAGATAGATAGATAGATAGATAGATAGATAGATAGATAGATAGATAGATAGATAGATAGATAGATAGATAGATAGAAAGTCACTTCATGTCTTAAAGTAATGATGGATGTCGTTTCTCTTTACTTAGTCGAATGGTTCTTGACATAATACGTATGGATTACTACAGTTGTGGTGTTGAATGGGGCTATTTACCCTATTTATTTGATCTGTTTATTATTTACTATTTACTGTTTGATCTCAGATCATTTAAGTAGGCAAGAAACTCATCCACTAATTGCCTTTTGATGAGACACACCTCTTGCCTGAAAAGCATTCCAGGTGACTTACCTCATAACACTGGTTAAGATAATAGCAATAGTGTACAAAGTGTCATCAAGGTAAACGCTGGATACTGTGAATAATCTGAACTATGAGACATATTTTGTTTTAAACTCTTTTTTTTAATTTACCACATAACTCCATACATGTTCCAGATGTTATTTCATAGTTTTGATGCCTTCAGTGTTGTTCTACAACATAGAAAATACAAAATACAGAAAAACTTATGAGTAGAGTAGGGGTGTACAAACTTTTGACTGGTAATAATAATAATAATAAGAATAATATTTATTTATAAAGCGCTAAAACTATGATACATATTCTAAAGCGCTGGTACTGTACATGAATAAAGTGTATTATTGCTTCCCAGCTTTGAAATAAAATGAAACACTTGTAGGACTTGTGTTAGGAGGTTATATAAGCTGTGGCACTTTAATGACGAAGAATGATCTAATTATACAGGACATGTCGAGGCTTTATTGTACATTACAGCCCAGGTTTCCTTTGCTTTACTTTCGTTTCCGCACACCTTGGAAGTCCTGAGTTCAAGATGATGCCAAAGACTGGAAATTCTCCAAGGACCAGTTTCAATTCCTCTCCGAGCTCATCTCAGATTCTCAGATTAACGATGTGATCATGTTTTCCTTGACTGTATATTTTATGTCGAACTCTGTACAAAGCAAACACTTTCATTTCTTTTTTTACTTAGATAAAACTGTTAGTAAAGAATTAAGTCAAGTCAAGTCAAGTTTATTTGTATAGCGCTTTTAACAATAAACGCTGTCGCAAAGCAGCTTTACAGAATTTGAATGACTTAAAATATGAGCTAATTTTATCCCTAATCTATCCCCAATGAGCATGCCTGGCGACGGTGGCAAGGAAAAACTCCCTCAGATGACATGAGGAAGAAACCTTGAGAGGAACCAGACTCAAAAGGGGACCCATCCCCATCCGGGCAACAACAGACAACATGACTATAACATTAACAGTCCTAACAAAGTCAGCTTCGTTGATGTTATAAACCCCCCACCGACGGAAACCCGAGCGCAAAACCGTTCCTGACAACCGCAGTCCCAAAGTCAGCAAATCAACTGCAGTACCCAGCCACAAAAACACCACTGCAGGAGTCCAGAGCATCCTCCAGGCGCGACCCCCAACTGTCCACATGGGGCCGCCCTCCACAGGAGCGATGCGATGAGACTCCAACCAGACACAGGGCACCAGGATGGATCAGGCAGGTCCGAGGAGCAGAAGAGGCCAGCATCTCGATCCCAGGACTGATATGTAACTCAGAGGGACAGATTTGGGGGGGGGGGAGAAAACACAGGTTGTTAGGTATGCCCAACGTCACCTGAATAAGTAGGAACAGTATGCATATTGTGCTGAGTACAAGCAGGGACTCCAGCAACTAACTATAACTAAAAGGGGAGAGCCAGAAGGTAACACAGGCATGAGGGAGCCCCGGGACATAAAGCAGCAGCCACTACACCGTCAACAAACTCGAGTGAGCAAGCGAGTGGGGACTGACAGCATCCATACATCCCAGTTTACCAAAACACTCTGTCTGAGGATCCTCCAGATCTACACCTTTACCTCATTAACACCATTAACAAAAGGCTTGACTAAACAGATATGTTTTCAGTCTAGACTTAAACGCTGAGACTGTGTCTGATTCCCGAATGTTACTTGGAAGGCTGTTCCATAACTGTGGGGCTTTGTAAGAAAAGGCTCTGCCCCCTGATGTAGCCTTCACTATACGAGGTACCAGCAGATAGCCTGCACCTTTTGATCTAAGTAGGCGTGGCGGGTCATAGAGGACCAGAAGTTCACTCAGGTACAGTGGTGAATTACAGCAACATTTAATGTTTACGGTATGACAACATGAAAGCATGAATGAATGAAGCTCTCTGCTTATTCATTATACCAAACTAATATTTTTTCAATCAATAATACGCCTCATCTCATCTCATTATCTGTAGCCGCTTTATCCTGTTCTACAGGGTCGCAGGCGAGCTGGAGCCTATCCCAGCTGACTACGGGCGAAAGGCGGGGTACACCCTGGACAAGTCGCCAGGTCATCACAGGGCTGACACATAGACACAGACAACCATTCACACTCACATTCACACCTACGCTCAATTTAGAGTCACCAGTTAACCTAACCTGCATGTCTTTGGACTGTGGGGGAAACCGGAGCACCCGGAGGAAACCCACGCGGACACGGGGAGAACATGCAAACTCCACACAGAAAGGCCCTCGCTGGCCACGGGGCTCGAACCCGGACCTTCTTGCTGTGAGGCGACAGCGCTAACCACTACACCACTATGCCACCCCATCGATAATACGATAATATATTTTTGCATATAGATTCACAGCAGAGAAAACCCAAACTGTATGATCTCTTACAGTCACATCCTTAAAAAATCATTGTGTTTACTAGTCAAGAAGATTTTATATGACATTATTGTGTACTAAGTGTCCACAAACTGTCCAAAGAACCGTACTGCTAAAGAACCTATTTTTTAACCCCTTTGAATCTAAAACATGCTCTGATCTTCTTGTAGGGTTGATGTATGGGCACTGGAAGAGTTGAAGGGCTCTAGATTGATGCTATCAAGACAAACATGACTTTCAAGAATGTCAGGAATAATAATGAGCCACTCCTCTCGATGGTTCCAATGAATCAAGAAGTCATTATAGAATATGGAGATGAGTGTTTTACTGGGAAATACACCATTCATATTTTTAAAATGAACAACGTATGGGACACTGAGAACCAAAACCGTGGAAAAGTCACTCATGAGGAAATCGATGATAAAGTTCTCATTCTCATCTCATTATCTCTAGCCGCTTTATCCTTCTACAGGGTCACAGGCAAGCTGGAGCCTATCCCAGCTGACTACGGGCGAAAGACGGGGTACACCCTGGACAAGTCGCCAGGTCATCACAGGGCTGACACATAGACACAGACAACCATTCACACTCACATTCACACCTACGGTCAATTTAGAGTCACCAGTTAACCTAACCTGCATGTCTTTGGACTGTGGGGGAAACCGGAGCACCCGGAGGAAACCCACGCGGACACGGGGAGAACATGCAAACTCCGCACAGAAAGGCCCTCGCCGGCCACGGGGCTCAAACCCGGACCTTCTTGCTGTGAGTCGACAGCGCTAACCACTACACCACCGTGCCGCCAATAATAATAATAATAATAATATTTCTTTATAAAGCACTAAAACTATGATACATATTCTAAAGCGCTGGTACTGTACATGAATAAAGTGTATTATTGCTTCCCAGCTTTGAAATAAAATGAAACACTTGTAGGACTTGTGTTAGGAGGTTATATAAGCTGTGGCACTTTAATGACAAAGAATGATCTAATTATACAGGACATGTCGAGGCTTTATTGTACATTACAGCCCAGGTTTCCTTTGCTTTACTTTCGTTTTGGCACACCTTGGAAATCCTGAGTTCAAGGTGATGCCAAAGACTGGAAATTCTCCAAGGACCAGTTTCAATTCCTCTCCGAGCTCATCTCAGATTCTCAGATTAACGATGTGATCATATTTTCCTTGACTGTATATTTTATGTCGAACTCTGTACAAAGCAAACACTTTCATTTCTTTTTTTACTTAGATAAAACTGTTAGTAAAGAATTAAGTCAAGTCAAGTTTATTTGTATAGTGCTTTTAACAATAAACGCTGTCGCAAAGCAGCTTTACAGAATTTGAACGACTTAAAATATGAGCTAATTTTATCCCTAATCTATCCCCAATGAGCATGCCTGGCAATGGTGGCAAGGAAAAACTCCCTCAGATGACATGAGGAAGAAACCTTGAGAGGAACCAGACTCAAAAGGGAACCCATCCCCATCCGGGCAACAACAGACAACATGACTATAACATTAACAGTCCTAACAAAGTCAGCTTCGTTGATGTTATAAACCCCCCACCGACGGAAACCTGAGCGCAAAACCGTTCCTGACAACCGCAGTCCCAAAGTCAGCAAGTCAACTGCAGTACCCAGCCACAAAAACACCACTGCAGGAGTCCAGAGCATCCTCCAGGCGCGACCCCCAACTATCCACATGGGGCCGCCCTCCACAGGAGCGATGCGATGAGACTCCAACCAGACACAGGGCACCAGGATGGATCAGGCAGGTCCGAGGAGCAGAAGAGGCCAGCATCTCGATCCCAGGACTGACATGTAACTCAGAGGGACAGATTTTTTTTTGGGGGGGAGAAAACACAGGTTGTTAGGTATGCCCAACGTCACCTGAATAAGTAGGAACAGTATACATATTGTGCTGAGTACAAGCAGGGACTCCGGCAACTAACTATAACTAAAAGGGGAGAGCCAGAAGGTAACACAGGCATGAGGGAGCCCCGGGACATAAAGCAGCAGCCACTACACCGTCAACAAACTCGAGTGAGCAAGCGAGTGGGGACTGACAGCATCCATACATCCCAGTTTACCAAAACACTCTGTCTGAGGATCCTCCAGATCTACACCTTTACCTCATTAACACCATTAACAAAAGGCTTGACTAAACAGATATGTTTTCAGCCTAGACTTAAATGCTGAGACTGTGTCTGATTCCCGAATGTTACTTGGAAGGCTGTTCCATAACTGTGGGGCTTTGTAAGAAAAGGCTCCGCCCCCTGATGTAGCCTTCACTATACGAGGTACCAGCAGATAGCCTGCACCTTTTGATCTAAGTAGGCGTGGCGGGTCATAGAGGACCAGAAGTTCACTCAGGTACTGTGGTGAATTACAGCAACATTTAATGTTTATGGGCGGCACAGTGGTGTAGTGGTTAGCGCTGTCGCCTCACAGCAAGAAGGTCCTGGGTTCGAGCCCCGGGGCCGGCGAGGGCCTTTCTGTGTGGAGTTTGCATGTTCTCCCCGTGTCCGCGTGGGTTTCCTCCGGGTGCTCCGGTTTCCCCCACAGTCCAAAGACATGCAGGTTAGGTTAACTGGTGACTCTAAATTGACCGTAGGTGTGAATGTGAGTGTGAATGGTTGTCTGTGTCTATGTGTCAGCCCTGTGATGACCTGGCGACTTGTCCAGGGTGTACCCCGCCTTTCGCCCGTAGTCAGCTGGGATAGGCTCCAGCTTGCCTGCAACCCTGTAGAAGGATAAAGCGGCTAGAGATAATGAGATGAGATTTAATGTTTACGATATAACAACATGAAAGCATGAATGAATGAAGCTCTCTGCTTATTCATTATACCAAACTAATATTTTTTCTTTTTTTTAATCAATAATACGCCTTATCTCATCTCATTATCTGTAGCCGCTTTATCCTGTTCTACAGGGTCGCAGGCAAGCTGCAGCCTATCCCAGCTGACTACGGGCGAAAGGCGGGGTACACCCTGGACAAGTCGCCAGGTCATCACAGGGCTGACACATAGACACAGACAACCATTCACACTCACATTCACACCTACGCTCAATTTAGAGTCACCAGTTAACCTAACCTGCATGTCTTTGGACTGTGGGGGAAACCGGAGCACCCGGAGGAAACCCACGCGGACACGGGGAGAACATGCAAACTCCACACAGAAAGGCCCTCGCCGGCCACGGGGCTCGAACCCGGACCTTCTTGCTGTGAGGCGACAGCGCTAACCACTACACCACCATGCCACCCCATCAATAATACGATAATATATTTTTGCATATAGATTCACAGCAGAGAAAACCCAAACTGTATGATCTCTTACAGTCACATCCTTAAAAAATCATTGTGTTTACTAGTCAAGAAGATTTTATATGACATTATTGTGTACTAAGTGTCCACAAACTGTCCAAAGAACCGTACTGCTAAAGAACCTATTTTTTAACCCCTTTGAATCTAAAACATGCTCTGATCTTCTTGTAGGGTTGATGTATGGGCACCGGAAGAGTTGAAGGGCTCTAGATTGATGCTATCAAGACAAACATGACTTTCAAGAATGTCAGGAATAATAATGAGCCACTCCTCTCGATGGTTCCAATGAATCAAGAAGTCATTATAGAATATGGAGATGAGTGTTTTACTGGGAAATACACCATCCATATTTTTAATATGAACAACGTATGGGACACTGAGAACCAAAACCGTGGCAAATCTCTCTATGTCACTCGTGAGGAAATCGATGATAAATTTCTCATTCTCATCTCATTATCTCTAGCCACTTTATCCTGTTCTACAGGGTTGCAGGCAAGCTGGAGCCTATCCCAGCTGACTACGAGCGAAAGGCGGGGTACACCCTGGACAAGTCGCCAGGTCATCACAGGGCTGACACATAGACACAGACAACCATTCACACTCACATTCACACCTACGGTCAATTTAGAGTCACCAGTTAACCTAACCTGCATGTCTTTGGACTGTGGGGGAAACCGGAGCACCCGGAGGAAACCCACGCGGACATGGGGAGAACATGCAAACTCCGCACAGAAAGGCCCTCGTCGGCCACGGGGCTCGAACCCGGACCTTCTTGCTGTGAGGCAACAGCGCTAACCACTACACCACCGTGCCGCCCCGCCAATATTATTATTATTATTATTATAATCAGGGTGCGATTTGTCAAAAAACCAGAAGGGGGGATGTTATTTTTTTTTAATCATGAAACGTCACAAAATTAAGGTAACAATAACAGCTCAATAACATCCGATGATATCAAATGAATAACACTAAATGAAAACGAACACTAAACCAGAGATAGTAAATTCATCTTCCTATCTCTCTGACTAAATACACGAACACTAACACAACAAAGTTCGCATTGCTTGTCGCGTTGCTGTGATGTTTCTCTCCCTCCGGATTAAATGGACAGTGACTCGAAAATCACTAAAATACATGAATACTAAATGAACAGTTTGCTCTGATGGCGCAGTTCACATTGTGCGCAGCTTCCCGATTTAAACTGTTTTTTTCTCATCCTTATACTTCCTGTTTCATGGACTGTAATGGATTTGCTTATTTAGTAATTTTAATACAGAATTTACTTTGAAATTATAATCAGACACTCCAATGCCCCCCCCCCAAAAAAAAAATCGGCCGTGAAAAAGGCGGCATCCGCCAAAAGGCGCGCTGTTTGCATCCCTGCTGATAGAACGCAAAGATCTCATCTCATCTCATCTCATTATCTCTAGCCGCTTTATCCTTCTACAGGGTCGCAGGCAAGCTGGAGCCTATCCCAGCTGACTACGGGCGAAAGGCGGGGTACACCCTGGACAAGTCGCCAGGTCATCACAGGGCTGACACATAGACACAGACAACCATTCACACTCACATTCACACCTACGCTCAATTTAGAGTCACCAGTTAACCTAACCTGCATGTCTTTGGACTGTGGGGGAAACCGGAGCACCCGGAGGAAACCCACGCGGACACGGGGAGAACATGCAAACTCCGCACAGAAAGGCCCTCGCCGGCCACGGGGCTCGAACCCGGACCTTCTTGCTGTGAGGCGACAGCGCTAACCACTACACCACCGTGCCGCCCCAGAACGCAAAGATATTGTTATTATCTACAATGTATCTATTTGCTGGGGACGTTCGTGAACATCAAAGCTGCCACTTCGGGTCATTTTGAAAGTGAGTGCAATGTAGACCATAGAAAACTGTGTCACAACATGCCTGTCATGTCAACTTTTTTTTGGTTTGTTTGTTTTATTGACGGGGTTGTCCCCGAGGATTTTTTTTCAGCAGAGATAAAAACCAGAGGGGGGGATGATCCCCACCATCCCCCCCAGCAAATCGCACCCAGATTATAATACATACACATTCCTTGCGGGTGTTCAACGCATCTCTCTCTTTCAAAATTCTCTCAAAATCTTCCGTATTTAACAAAGCAAACCTGGCAGCCATGTTTGTTTACAAAAGTCGCTCGCTAGCACAGAAGTTTTACATCTCTGACATGTGATGTCACGTTGTCTTGACAACCATGCAATATCATAAACCATATTCAACACTCATCCTCCACTGGGTAGAGTGATGTAATACACATAGGATAAGCGATATGCTAACAATATTGCATGCTATCAAACCAAATGAATGAAACCTGCTAGAAGGGAATAGAACGCATGTTTTTATTCCATCGAAAAAGTGTCCTGTATGGATAATAATTCCTGATATTTCACTCCGATGATGTCACTCCCAGTGTTTTCCCACTGACTAGACAGACATGCGTTGTCAAAATGGCAAACCAGGTTCAAAATTAAAATTCTTTTGATTAAATTGCGTCGTTGTTTTTTTTTGTGTGTGTGTGTGGATGTCTCATCTCATCTCATCATCTCTAGCCGCTTTATCCTTCTACAGGGTCGCAGGCAAGCTGGAGCCTATCCCAGCTGACTACGGGCGAAAGGCGGGGTACACCCTGGACAAGTCGCCAGGTCATCACAGGGCTGACACATAGACACAGACAACCATTCACACTCACATTCACACTTACGGTCAATTTAGAGTCACCAGTTAACCTAACCTGCATGTCTTTGGGGGAAACCGGAGCACCCGGAGGAAACCCACACGGACACGGGGAGAACATGCAAACTCCACACAGAAAGGCCCTCGCCGGCCCCGGGGCTCGAACCCAGGACCTTCTTGCTGTGAGGCGACAGCGCTAACCACTACACCACCGTGCCGCCCGTGTGTGGATGTGTCCATATAATATAAAGAACATTACACGGTGATGCAAAGATGTTCACTTTGCTCACTCGTGATACCGGTATATCCATTCACCACTCGAAGATAAACTTCTTATCTTTGTGCAACCGTGTAATATCCTCTCTCTACATATGTCACATTTACATTCGAGCAAAACCTAGGATTGAGTAGGTGTCCAAAATTTTGACTAGTACTGTATTTGGACCTTCCTCTTAGATCCAGTGAAGTGAAATCTTTAATCTACAGCAGAGAAAGACATCCTGGACAATTAGTTTGTAGCAACAGTTTGGGGAAGAACCACAAGTGGTGGTTGTACGATGGTCAGATGTCTACAAAACTGTATCCTGATTAGCTGGCCTAGTGGTTAGCATTACTAGGGAGGTCATGAGTTCTAGTCGCGGTCGGGTCATACCAAAGACCATCATAAAAATGGTACCTATTGCCGTCTGGCAAGGCACGCTGCAATATAGATGCGAGTAGGGAGTCAAACTCCTGCGGTTACCAGAGGACCAACCCCCACTGTAACCCTAGCTGTATAGGCGAGAGGCCGAGGGCTATCGAAGTGGAGGTCAGCGCCGCCCAATGCACCTTAAGGGCCTGGTTAGTACTGGGACAGGAGACTGCCTGAGAAGACCAGGTCCTGGCATGGGAAGGATTTTGCCTTTTTTTCCTTTGATCAAGATTGTGGTAGATTTGAAGCCTCTCCCAGAGGCACTGGGAACAAGGTTGGAAAATTCACCCCGACTGTGGCACCAGTCCATCACAGTGCACTTTTCATGCCAAGTGACAATTTAGCATCACATGCTTGTGGACAGTAGCAGGAAACTGGAGAATATGGGGGAAATCCAAACAAATACTGGAAGAAGTGAAGTGAGACTCTGCAATGAGAGTAACTCGAGTCCAGGACTGAAGCTGTGAGGCAATAACTGTGAGGCATTAATGCTATTTGTGCCACTCGAAATAAATATAAGTGTTCTGAAACTCAATCTACTGTACAGAATGGGAATTCTGATCTGAAAGTTGCTTTTCATCCTGTGAAGCAGCATTCTGAAAACAAGGCTCAAAGATGTTCTCCGGAAAATATTTCATTAAAATCCAATGAATCATGAGTGACCATTAAAAGATCTGCATTTCACAATAATTATCCTGTTGTATTACCAGGAACTGTTCGTCAAAAGCATATAATTTTATGTGAGAAACTCTTCAGCTTCTTCGTCCTGAAAATTCCCTGCAAGCTTCTGGAAGGCCTAAAGTGCAAAGGTCATTTGTAGTGCTATTGGATTTTATGTGCTGTAATTATAGACCAGCTCAGATGCAATTCGCCAAGGAGCTCGGCTTTGTTCTTCTGACAATGGAATTTTCCTTCAACGGCTTGAAGGAATTCACAATCTTGCAGCTTGTTAATGCAAATTAAGATATTGTCAAGCTTGTACAAGTCACTTCTAATCACCTCACGCATCAGGTGCTCATTACTGAAATTCCTCGCCAAGCCCTTTTTTTTTTTTTTTTTGCTTCTGTCAAGATTATTTATTTTCATTTATGCAAAAATTTTGATTTTCCAGATAACCAGCAGGTACACAGGGTGTAATCTAACAAACCATCTTAAGCCTATGAGGAAATAAATTAAAAAAAGGTTTAAGGAAGTAAACAATGTTTTTAATGTCTTTCTTGTGCAAATGAGAATAGCTTAATAACGTTTCTTCAACTAACCTGGAACGAGGAAATAAATATGTGGCAAAAGTTGGGCAATGATTTATGGACCATGGACAGTACTGTGTGCAAAAGTCTTAGGGACATGTATGTAAAAAAAAAATGTCATCGATTAAAAATGGCTGAAAATATAATGAAATGAAATGTTTCAACATTAAAAAAACCATGATAAACAGGAATCAGTAAGCCATAATAAATGAAATAAAGTCAATATTTGGTGTGAGACGACCTGAATAGTAGTCTCAGGTCCAATGAGTGCAGTTTGATAAGGAAATGAGCTGTAGGTTTTATTGAGCATCTTGCAGAACCAGCCACAGTTCTTCAAGATGCTTCATTATGTTTTATTTTTTAATCTGAAAAGTGGTCTCTTATATAATGTAATATGCTGCTCAGATACACACTTCGGGGCGGCATGGTGGTGTAGTGGTTAGCGCTGTCGCCTCACAGCAAGAAGGTCCGGGTTCGAGCCCCGTGGCCGGCGAGGGCCTTTCTGTGCGGAGTTTGCATGTTCTCCCCGTGTCCGCGTGGGTTTCCTCCGGGTGCTCCGGTTTCCCCCACAGTCCAAAGACATGCAGGTTAGGTTAACTGGTGACTCTAAATTGACCGTAGGTGTGAATGGTTGTCTGTGTCTATGTGTCAGCCCTGTGATGACCTGATGACTTGTCCAGGGTGTACCCCGCCTTTCGCCCGTAGTCAGCTGGGATAGGCTCCAGCTTGCCTGTGACCCTGTAGAACAGGATAAAGCGGCTAGAGATAATGAGATGAGATACAAACTTTTTTTTTTCTCTAATGTTTAATTTTGTGCTGGAAAAAAACCCTGAATGTTTGGAACTTGAAAATGTTTTTGTAATATTTTGACTCGAAAATGTATAAGTCATAAAATAGAACTCTATAACAAAGTTTGTATGGAAAAAAAAAGAAAAATAGGGGGCCCAATACTTTTTCACAGTACTATATGCTCCAGTGAGGTCAGCCATTGTTGGGCTTTTTGAGTTGTCTGCTAAAATGTAGTGTGAATAAAGGCAACAGCACGTTTCCCATACAAACTCCCTGTCGACACAACGTCTGGCTGAAGAAGTGAGTGCGTCTCTGGAACCCCAGACATTGTGTGGGATTATTTTTGGAAAGCGTCAGCATGAATGGAAAGTACTGATGTTCATCTAATGCTTAATTTTGTGTTCTCTAGATTAACATGCACAGGATACACTCTGAAATCCTCTGAAACAGTCTTTTGTCCTTTTATCTTAAGTTTACAAGAATCCTACAAATGTTCCTCAATGGCTCTTTGGATAAATGAACAGTTCGTACCTTCCTAGAAGAGAAATTTATTTGTACGCTTTGGTACAAAACCTTTACACATCTTAAAAACAGCATATAAAGGTTCCAGAAAAGACCACAGAACCATCATGTTTGGTTTCCTTCAGAACCAATCGGTCCTTGATTCTTTAAGCACTTTGGTGTCGCTACAATGAACGACAACAAAAGGGATTTGAAATGCTCGACTGAACGGAAATGACAACTGAAAATGAGCTACATTTAATTGACATCGCAAACAAAATCACTTTAAATTGTTCTAGAATAAAAAAAAAATTAAAAACACTTAACCAGTTAATATTGGTATATTTTTTTTCCGGGGCGGCACGGTGGTGTCGTGGTTAGCGCTGTCGCCTCACAGCAAGAAGGTCCGGGTTCGAGCCCCATGGCTGGCGAGGGCCTTTCTGTGTGGAGTTTGCATGTTCTCCCCGTGTCCGCTTGGGTTTCCTCCGGGTGCTCTGGTTTCCCCCACAGTCCAAAGACATGCAGGTTAGGTTAACTGGTGACTCTAAATTGACCGTAGGTGTGAATGTGAGTGTGAATGGTTGTCTGTGTCTATGTGTCAGCCCTGTGATGACCTGGCGACTTGTCCAGGGTGTACCCCGCCTTTCGCCCGTAGTCAGCTGGGATAGGCTCCAGCTTGCCTGCGACCCTGTAGAACAGGATAAAGCGGCTACAGATAATGAGATGAGATATTTTTTTTCCTTTCCAGTGTGATTTCAAGAAAGTATCATCTAAACCTAAATGTTTTCCCCAAAAACCTAAATTCTGGAGAATTCACCACTTCCTTTACACCTGATCAGGGAAGGAAGGATACAACGTTACTTATTCTATCCACATTCACTGGATATGAGCAATCACACGCTCTGATTGGCTACTCTACTACTAGGATATCAGCTCATACACCATGACTAAAGAAAAACAAAATGGCGGCGCGTGTTGCTGAACCAACCGAGGACGAAATAAAAACTCTACTCGAAAACAAAACCCCAAAAAATACAAAAAAAGAAGTAACAAAATATAGAATAAAAGTATTTGATGGTAAGAACATATCTTTTTTTTATTTTTCAAGAATTATCATCGCATTTTTCATAAATTGCTCCTGTCATTTCGCCGGTTTGTTTACATTCTAAGCGGAAATGATTTTGTCGGACGTTTTGCATAAAGTTTTTGTTTATTGAATTTGCAAAAAATAAAAATGCGCCGTTTCTCAAAATCTAGTGAATGTGGATAGAATAAAACAGTTAGTCCACTCAATTTCGTCGTACATGGATTATAGCCGACTCGGTGCTACGCGCCTCATCAGCTCATATACGACTCGATTTCGTAGAATAACTGTTAAATAGTCGCTATAGCAAGAAAATCAATGTAGAAAATATTTTTCTGATAATCCTACAGGTAACAAAACACTGAAAAGTAGAAGGAAGCTCTGGAAATGTGTTTTTTTTTCACTTGGAACCCTAAAGCTATGTCGAATCCTACGACAGAGAAATCTCATCTCATTATCTCTAGCCGCTTTATCCTGTCCTACAGGGTCGCATGCAAGCTGGAGCCTATCCCAGCTGACTACGGGCGAATATATGTGTGTTTTTTTTAAAGCTAGACCACCTTTCAGATTTTTCAAGTGCAGGTCATAAAAAGAATTTTCCTGACACCCAATTATTTTTGTTTAGTGGACCGAAAACTACTGAATTCGAATCACAGACTTCCAATTTTATCAGTTTTTCTCAAAAAAAAAGAACAATTAATGAGTTTAAAGCCACATGGCCCTAAATTCTCTGCTATTTTTTCCTGCTCCACCATTCATGATACTATGTCATACATGACATGGTGGGCTTTCCCCATTCACGCAAGGCATTGTGGGATACAAATTTGAAACAGGAGAGAAAAACGGAGGACGTGAGTGTGTGAATGAAACGTGAAAGACCGACGACAGTAACGGAAAGAAAGTGAGAAGAAAAGATGTTATGTTATATGCGAAGGAAAGGAAACGCAGGAAATATCAAACTAATAAATACCGGCGGTCAGCGAGCACCTCGGTGTGATCAGCTGTTCGTTTAGCGACAGAATGATGGAACTGTCAGTGCACGGGCAAAGGTAAACCTGCGCATGCACACACACACGGACTTCCTCTGTCTGCTTGATGGTGCGAAGCGAGCGATTTCATGCACATTATTTGCTTTAATATCCTCAAATTAAATAACTTCCCAGCCACAGAATGGCCTGATATTTTGTGAGATATTACAGAAATAAACATACATCACAATGATCGAATTTCGGAAGGAACTAAATTTCACCGATTTTATGAAATCGAAAGGCCGTGTAGCTTTAAAGGTAGACCCCCAAACATTCCAAGAACCCTTGAAAAACACTGAAGGCTTTACAAAACAAATTACTAGTAATACTCTAAAAGGATTTTTGGCTCGTTCCTGTGGGGAAACCCTGAGAACACTCAGAGAGGGTTCCAAATAGTTTTACTTCAGGAAGCTGAGAACCTGTAAGTTTCCAGTGTTTAAGTTTTTTTTATAAGAAAAAAAAGTGTCATTCCCATTTCGAAGCCCAGACACATGTCCACCAGTGTGGTGCTCAGACTGTGATCTCATGGTCTCTATCACAATGACTTGCACACAACAGAACCCCTGCTAAGCCCTACTTGTGGGTGGACCACCAGGCTCTCTATTAACTCCAGACGTGCCGCTGGGAGGCTGCCAGATGCAGGAAATGACCTACAGTGTGTCACAGGGCGCAATTCTAGCGTCACGGAGGGAGAGGGAGCCCAAGGGGTTGCGAAAGGAGGGGGGATCTTCCAGGAAAACATGTTTACCATGGCAGCCTCAAACACGGGCTGGGCTGCCAACGACACCACACATGAGCAGAAGCAACACAGCAGGGCTTGTGTGAGAAATCATGCTTATAGTCTCAACGTGCAGTTTAGCAAGCATTCCTCTCCAGGACACTCGATTAAAACGGGATGTGTATATCTTCAAAGTGGGGTCCAGGGACTCCTAGGGGACCGTGAAGTATTTTCTTCAGAGGTGAAAATCACAATACCCCATTATCGAAGTCAAAGTTTGAAGTTAATGGCTTTAAACAAGCTGCCAATAAATAAATAAACAAACAAACAGCCTGAATCCAACATGTTGGAGGAAGGATCAGTAATAGAAAGCTTAAATATATATCCAGACTATAAATGTACGTGTTTAAAAACCTGAATTTTGAGTTAAATGATATCAAAACATTTGAGAACCTCTGCTCTAGTTTCTTGGATGATGATCTCATGTATGGACTCAGTAATGGGTGTAACATTACATCTCTTTGAGACAATACCTCCTCTTTGTGGTAGCTTTTGTGTATCACTACTATTACTACCACCACCAGGCCAGACAAGACCAGACCAGCTTTTCTTCCTTGTTTCCACCTGCACAATTGTTCCATGAAATCGAGTCGTACATGAGCTGATAGCCGACGAGGCGCATAGCACCGAGTTGGCTATAATCCATGTACGACGATTGAGTGGAATAACTTTTATTCTATCCACAGTCTCTGGATTTTGCGAAACTGAACATTTTCATTTTTTGCAAATTTGATAAATAAAAACTTTATACAAAATGTCCATCATTATTTCTGCTTAGAATGCAAACAAACCGGGAAAATAACTGGAGCAATTTGTGAAAAACGCTATAATAACAACAAGCAGCGTTGTCAGGCAAAACAAACCTCACCCGGTAACACATGACGGGGATGAATATGAAGGAAGATATCGTGAAAAAAATAGGTGCTCTGATTACTACTAGGATATCAGCTCATATCCCGTGAATAGAGAAAAACAAAATGGCGGAACGCATCGAGTCAGATATAGCACTTTTTTTTTAGATCAAATATTTAAAAGAAATAGAAATAGGTAAATAAAAGAATATAGATGTTTTTTCCCCCTCCTGTTCCACACTCCAGCCCAGACGGTGGCAGTAATGCACCTTTTAAGATGGTTTGCCAACCAGCAAAAAACGAAAAGAAAATGGTGGAGCATATTGCTGAACCAACGGAGAATTAAATAAAAACTCTCTTCGAAAACAAAACCCCAAAAAATACAAAACCAAGTGTTGCCAGGCAAAACAAACCTCACCCAGTAGCACTTACGATGAATACGAAGGAAGATATTGCAAAAAAAAAAAAAGGTCCCCTATGGGTCCATGCGGCTATTGTTTATAAGTAAAATAGTTTTCTGATCCCATGTCCATACAGTAAATATAGCATATATATATTTAGTCTATGAGGCAGTAGCCACAAAAATGAAGCGTAATCTGAAAATGAACAATTTAAAAATCACGGAAAGAAAATATACCAAACGTCTGTACTTTATATTATTCTACTCTTACCTCTTACAGTTTTTGAAACTGAAACCTCCGAACCGAGGCTGACATACACACGCTGTCGCCATGACCCAAACTCTTATTTCCCGGAAATGGCCCGGCGCTAGAGCTCAGTGGAACGCACTTTCCCTCTATAATAAGCATAAACATGTCTGAAAGCGATTTCATTAGTCCATTTATTTCGAATAGTGAACCAAACTGTATACACTCACTGGCCATTTTAATCGGAACACGTGTACGTGTATGCGCAGTGCTCGACTGTTACATTCTTACAGCACGATGACGTAGTGGCTAGCGCCTCTATATGAGGCAGTAGCCACAACAAAAACGATTTTGACCTTTTGGGTGACCTTGACCAGATGACCCTCAAAATGTTGGAGGTTCTATTTGAGACCAATGCCCATCTATCCTGAAAGTTTCATGAAGATTGATCCAGCTGTTTTCCTGTAATATTAACAAAAAAAACAAACCCAACCGAAAACAATACCTCGCCCCCTGGTGGACTCCCAGGCGAGGTGGTAATAATTCTTGAAAAATTAAACAAAAACAAACAAAATAAATTTTAATTTTGTCCTCGGTTGGTTCAGCAACACGCTCCACCATTTTGTTTTTCTCTACTCACAGTATACGAGCTGATATCCTAGTAGTAGAGTAGCCAATCAGAGAGCACGACTGCTCACATCCAGTGAATGTGGATAGTACTGCATGTCCAAGTTTCTATCACTAATTAACAATTATTCACCCAAGTTGAAGTGAATATTAAACGAGACGAAGTCGAGGTTATTATTCACCGAGCCTGAGGTGGATATTTGTTTTAGTATAAATACACAGGTGATTATATCCAACTTCAAAAGCGGTATGCAAATGTAATAACGGTGCAGCGCAGACTTCTCATTTATCTACACCGTCACAAAATAATTTTGAAAAATCGACAAAATAAATCACAATTCCATCTTACCTTCGAATAGTTTTAGACCAAACGTCGTAACATATTTAGTGCTTTTAGGAACAGCATTTTCTTGCATAATTTGTAATTCTTCCTCACTTGCGCTGACAAAGTGATTGGTCGAGAAATTCAGATTATGTGACTCGGCAAAACGGCGGCCAATCAGTGCACGATTTTGTATAAATCGCCTGCATATTTATCGTAATATTCAATAACCAGTCTTCAACATGGCTGCCAACAGCGGCACAAATTATGTTGCGTCAGGATTTATTTACAGATTGAACAGTAACAGAAATCCGAAACAAAATTACAACAACATTTCTCAAAATGTTGACATAGCAGCTCTAGATTTAACACCAACAATGAATACTTGTCCAAAGAACATTGGTGCTTTCTTGTGAATATGTGACACTGTGATGGCAAAACTATTCTACGGACATTTTGTATTTCTTGGGGATACATTTATTTTCGAAGCACAGAGCCATCGTGATGTTACAGCAAGTTAGAAGGTAGAAAACTAGGCGTCTACGTTTACCAACCAACAACTCACCGGTGAACTATGGAACATGCACAAGCAACGATTACACCCACAACAAGTACAGGATGGATTAAAGAGATGGTACATCATGGTAAATTATGAGGGGTAATTAAACTTTTTTTTGAATACAAGAAACACACCGTTGAAAAGGATAGACTAGTGGTACTCAAATAAAAGGGCTAAAGCACAAGGAGACAAACTGAGGGGAAATAAAAAAAAAAAAAAAGGATGCTTTTATGCACGGGGGAGGGGGAATAAGCAGGGTAGTCCAGCTACATGTTGCGAGCATTCACTTCGCTGCTGAATCGTGAGGTGCGTCTGGGACGGGTTCTCAGAAACCCGACGGTGTCAGAACGTTCATGTCGCGTGGCTTGAGCTTGTGCGGCCACGTCGCCTGCTTCCCGCCGTCCATGCTGGGAATCTCCATTTTGGGTGGAGCTTTGAAGGTGGAGGGGTCCTCAGCCAGCCGAGTGGCCTGAACCTTCATCACCTCCATGGGAGTGGGTTTCTGAGCACCCTTATAGGACTGCAACGCAAAGCCCCCTGTGAGACAGAGTGAAAGAAGAGACTGAGGGTTAAAACATCTGAACCATGAGCAAACATCCAGAGGCTTTGGGGGACAGAGGGCAGTCGGTGTTGAGCGGCATTACAGAGCTGAACCTTGCTTTAAGTAAACAGCCCAAGAAAAATAAACATCACACTGTGTTGTGATCCATCAATATATTTAAAAGAAGTGGCTGACCATGCTAGATCATTATTTTATTGAGTCTAGCTAATCTAATTAACCTGGACCTTTTTAATCAGACTTGGAAGAGCACAGATAGGACGACAGTTTTTTTCATACCTGCAAAAAAGGTGACAGTGTCCGGGAGGGGGGGGGGGATAATGGTGACGCCGACGCCGACACTGAACTCAAGTAAGTGTTAAGAAATAAGAAAACAATAAAAGAACCAAAACACAAATTATATTATACTGAAAAACATTTATTTTTTCCTTCTCTAGCCTGGACAAGGGCTTCACAAACACTCTTACGCACACAAACACCATGGAGGGAAACTGAAAAACACTATTTTTCAGTATGTTTTGCATGAATAATGAAAATGAATGAATACCGATGCACGAGTTTTAAAGATCATAGGATGAATCACAGCTCCCTGTGCGTCTGTTTTGCAACAATGAGACTGTTGCGCAACATTTTATGTAATCTTGCAATGTTTTACTATCAGTGCGCGATTTATCAGCTTCAATTTGCCACGCTTTGTCACTAGTATATAAACTCTGTATAGTCAGCTGCTTCAGACCACCACTGACCATGGATGCTGCTGCACCAATACCTCCTCGCCGTCTATTGGGATTGCTGAATGTCCGAGTACAACTCCAAGAACTCCAGCGAAGACGTTTGGGCGTGCTGGCATTACTTATCCGTCGTCGACTCTAACCTGACTCGTACGTGCACTCGTACCATGGATTCGTTAATTGCACGAGCGCCGCACGTTCAATCGTCCAATTACCAGATGATTCGCGCCACCCTATCGCACTATCTTACAACACCTGCTTTCATTGTACAACAGTCGCAAGATATATCGCAAGATTTCATGCTTTTGCATAGGCCTGTAGCGACGCGTCGATGACGTCGACGAGTCGACATCAAAATATCGTCGACGTCATATTTAGTCGTCGACGTATCGCCACGCACACGTGAGTCAGAAAAACAAAACAAAGTTGGCACTCGGCAAAATGGAGAAGGAAATGGCGACCTCCTCAAAGCAAAAAAGCCCTGAAAAAAGCCCTAAGAAAACTGCTCGGCCGAGGTCATCGAAGGTATGGGAATACTTTAAACTCAGTACCAAACGCAAAGGCATCGTCATCTGTAGTCTTTGCCAAATCGAACTGGCATATCACACCAGCACAGCGGCGATGTTGGAACATCTAAAGCGGAGACACCCCCTTGTCTCTCGTGGAGGGGACAACAATAAGTAAGTAGCCTACTAACTTTGGTTAGCGTTAAGTTGATTTCACTTTTGTGTAGTGTGTTGTGCAGCTTGAGCTGTGAGCATTTCTGTAGTGCCAGCTAACTATCCATGCGATTGTATTGGCATTTATTGTTGGCTGGAATGGCAGCTAGCTTACGGCTGCAGAACACAGCTCTGCCTGGCCGCTACCGGCACAAACAAACTACGTTTAGACAGAGAGCTCATGTTGTGGTCATTTACAGGTGAAAGGTAACATTAACGTTAGCCAGCTTATTGTCATGATTCACTATGTTAATGTTAGTTCGCCAGGCCCAGTGTCAAACGGAGCCAAACAATGTCCAGGCAAGGGCCGTGCGCAGTGGTCATGAATGAATCAGTTTTATGAGCATTGAAAACATTAAAATTAACATTACATCCAAGTTTGATGTCGACTCGTCGACGTCATCGACGCGTCGCTACAGGCCTAAATTTTGTACAAGAGAGATTTTTGTTGAACTTTAAGAGAAACAGGCTGGCCTTTTTATTTTGTTTATTCCAATTCTATTTTATTCTATATTATTTATTTTACTGTGCAAAACAACAGTGCTGCTTAATAAACTATATTATTAAGATTTTTTTGGTATTTATTTGAGATACGAAATGGCTTTTATTAATCGAACAACAGAAAAATAATCGTTAGACTAATCGTCCAATTAGTCGTTAGATTAGTCGATTGATCGATAAAATAATCGTCCGATTAATCGTTTTAAAAATAATCGGTTAGCCCCAGCCCTACTTTTGCATTGCACAACGGTCGCTTTAGACGTGCAGGTTTTGCACGACTACTTTTTCATATGCGATTATTTCGGCAACAGTTAACGATCAATATGAAAATGTATCGGTCGCACGAATGTTTGGTCGTTTCCGATCGTGATCCAATTGTGAAACATGCTTTAGCAAACAAATGTCTGTTGTTTTAGCTCCAAAAAGGCTGACTTACCTTCAATTACCATCAGAGTTTCCACATTAGGTTCAGGGGTCTCTTAACAAGCGCGAACATAGATGGCAGTGTGTTTCAAGATCCTGAGGCAAAGGCTGAGATTCCGATTGGTCCAGAAAAAATGTCAATTATAAGAATTGTCCAATAATGGCCTATAACATGGCAGCAAGCCCACCCCCCCTCTCTTGACAGGCGCGAGCTCAGTTGAGATTACGATCGGCCCAGATGCCGCCCCCCCAAAAAAACCTCTCCGGTTCTACACGATTCACGTGAATGACCCAATTGACAATGAAAAAGGTGACTGTCGCCAAAAAGCGACAAGTTTGCAGGTATGTTTTTTTTTTTAACACATCAATTGACTGAGACGTACAGAAAATATTTCTTTAAAGGGCTGATGACACGAACATGACTCTATGCAATTTCTTAAATAAACTATACAACATGGCAAACATGTTAGATTTCTGTTATAATTACGTGAAAAGAAGCTGTTGTTACGCGAATATCCAACTTTTAATTGCACAGCGCAAGAAAACTGGGTCCGTGGC
Organism: Neoarius graeffei; assembly: GCF_027579695.1. Lineage (NCBI taxonomy): Eukaryota > Metazoa > Chordata > Actinopteri > Siluriformes > Ariidae > Neoarius > Neoarius graeffei. The sequence goes on from NC_083580.1 coordinate 73,062,392, forward strand.
TCGCGGCCATGTTGTGACGTCAGCGGAAGAACACGCTGCGGTTCACTGGCTGTTCTACTCAATGGAAATGGCGCATGAAAACGCCGGTGAACTCTCTAGTGCTAGCTCTTCAACAACCAAATACTGGTACTTTAAGCAATGATCATGATGGCATGATTTTAAATAAGTGAGACTGAGAATAATGTGAATGTTCACAACTAGTACATACAAACTCTGCAGCTTCTGATTCAGCAGCTGCGTCATACTCCGCAAAAACAGGAAGAACCTACAATATAAATGGAAATGCAATACACTAAGCTCAAATGACTTTTGGAAAGTATAATTTCTACATTTTTTCTACATATTCTTGAAGTCGGTCATCGGGGTACTTGCTACCGTTCCCTAAGAACGCCTGGCAAAGGGTAAAGTGTAGTGTTGCTACGAGTACTTGCTAAAGCCTCCGGTGGAAGATCCTCGATGTGCTGATAAGACGTACAGTTCTATATAACACACAAGTGTCACGATAATCACAAAACAGATGCAAATTGTTAAAATACCTAATTTTTAAGCAATCATGTGTTGATCTCTTCCGAATAGTATCTATGATAGCCTACCCTCTTTACCCTTTGCCTCTCGTTGCTAGGCGGCAGTTACATGAAAGCCGCAAGCTTTCACGAGCAAATACATGACTGATATCACGCCGACTTTATGATTACATTTATGATTATCATGAATGTGTACTCTATGATGTGTACTCTATGAGCGCTCTGGAGCGAGTCACTTCCAAGATGGCCGCGCAGACCGCATGGTTACTATTTTTAGCATCACGTCGGAGCACTCTATAGCTCTACGTACCTTTATCTTATGTCGTTTCTCAACACGTTCTGACAGGAGGACTGTCTTTGGAGGAGTCGCCTTGTCCCAGGCGACTGCTGGATCCGGCATAGCTACTAGTAGACCCCCTCTGGAATACTGTAGGCACTGCTGATGGTAGCAACACACGTTTGTGCTGAACTGAACACCCAAGAGATTCTTTTAAGCTGGGAAGGGTGTCAAAACAATCCAAATCAAAGTGTTCAGAGCACAGGACGGATGTTGGTGAGGGCTCCCACTTGTCACGAGTGCGCCTGACTTGCTTCACCCACTTCGCATGCAGCTCGGGATCTCTGGGAAACTTGAATAAACTTACCCCATCCTTGTGGGTTTTGGAGCAAAAGTCGGCAACACAACGCGAAGGCATAATAACTATATATATATAATAATAATGTATAATAATAATAATAATGATAAACTGAACACCTGCCGCATCAACAACAAACTGGTAAGTTAGGAGGAAGGTTCTTTCGCTGACGTCATATAGCCCCTCCTCCTCCTCTTTCGTCTCCTGGGTGCTGCAGCCCCGTCAAATTTGCCCAAATAGCCGCGTTTATCATAACTTGTAAAATAGGCGCCTTCGTGAATTAATATATGGATCATCGGGAATTACTTTTTATGTTATAAAACATCGCCAAAGATGTCAAAAAACGTGTCATCAGCACTTTAACTCCCAATGAAACGACCTGAAAAGTTGCGATTCATTTCCAAACAGGAAGAAAGTCACCATGATGGTGTGTCGAAATGGTTTTGAAGCTGCCTTCATATCCTGTCAGAAATATCATAACTATGACCTGAGTGCACTTGAACGCCACCATGTCAGAATCTTGTATTTTTTCAAGGAGCCATGGCTTTTCCAGGTTTGGGGGCATGTTAAAATAAACACCCCGACCAAATTAAAACACACTTCGCTAGCTCACTTAGTGAATTCTCTGAATATGGACAACAATGAAGAGTTGAGACAGTAGCCAGGTTTTCGTTACGGTTTTCCGCAAAATAGAAGCAATATTTAAAAATAAATAAATGTTTTTTGATAAAACAATTGTGAATAATTCATTTCTCCACCGAGTGAGCTGATGTGATTAAAGCTGGGTTTTCTCCTCTTATAGAATGCTCTTTTTTCAGAAAGGGAGCATTTCCTTTTGTGCTTCGTCATGTCACGTGACTTAAATATGAAAAGCATGTTTCCATTTCAATTTTGCAAAATGCTGTTTTATCGAATTGTCTGAGAAATGAAGAGGAAAAAAAAAAGCCTCAATGAGGCTGGAGCTCATACCGGCTACTGTTGTGTGCGAGTCTGAAAACCGATCAGTTCTGTAAGAGGCGCGGCAATTTTCATGAAATTGAACATGACCCTCGTGTAGCCGTATCCATGCTAGGTGGCGCCACCTGGTGAACAATTCTTGTTGGAATACATGTCTTTAGAGTCTTCTGGGTGAGATTCAGTGAAAACGTCCTCACAGTGTACGAAGAGTCGCGTTTAATGTGACGAGCCACTCAAAAAAATTTTCAAACACCCATAAAATCGTAAATATGACAGGTGGCGCTACCATCTTGACAACTTTTATACATCGCAACGTGGGGAACATTGTATGCGAGTTTGATCAAAATCTGATCAGTCCTGTAGGAGGAGCAACGATTTTCATGAAATTGAATATGACCCCTATGTAGCTGCATTCATGCTAGGTGGCGCCACCTGGTGAACAATTCTTGTTGGAATATATATATGTTTTTAGAGTCTTCTGGGTAAGATTCAGGGCCCGTTTACACGAGGACGCTGTCGGGTAAAAACGACTAAATATTTTATCGGAAGTGCCTTTCGTCTACACGGGGACGGCGTTTCCGAGGCTGAAAAACGGAAAAAATTGAAAACGCCTTCCAGAGTGGATAAGTTAAAAACGGCCCCCGTTGCATATCCGTCTAAACTACCCAATACGCGAAACTCTGCTCGGATCTGCTCACGTCGGGTACGCGTTTACGTCATATACTGTATATGCCAGCCCGGGAAGTAAGAAAGTAAGTAAAAAAGTAAGAGCATGTCTGATTACATCGATCCAACGGACCTTCAAGCTGCTCTGGCAGCTTTAATAAACGTCCAGGAGTCCTTCGAACATCTATACCGAATCTGCACATATACCGTTAATGAACAGACGCGGGTATAGTATGCTCTTACTTTTTTACTTACCATAGCCAGAGTAGTCAAAGTTTTCGCGGCGCAGATGTGCAGATCAGACAAGACGGAAGATGTTGCGCATGCGTGCAGACATAGCGGAGGTCTTTCACAGCACCACCTAGCCGCCTGGCATGCACATCCAATTGAATTCCACACATTTATGCGTCACCGTATAGACGCAGATTTCCTCCTTGAAAATGGTCATGTAGACGCGGAAAAAAGTGAGAACGAAAATGGACTTTTGCGTTTTTGTTTCAGACCGTCCCCGTGTAAAGTGGGCCTCAGTGAAAATGTCCCAGCAGTTTACAAAGAGTAGCGTTTAATGTGACGAGTCACCCAAAAATTTCAGACGCCCATAAAATCGTAAACATGACAGATGGCGCCATCATTTTGATAACTTTTATACACGCCAACCTGGGGAACATTATATACGAGTTTGACCGAAATCTGATCACTCCTGTAAGAGTAGCAGCAGTTGTAAATTGTGGATGGACGACGACGCATGATTGCATAAGCTCATCCAGCCTGGCCTACAGCCAAAGGAGTTAAAAACCACTTCGTGTGTGTGTGTTAATTTTTTTTTTTTTTTGCGTGACAGAGCGTTTTCTGCATTAAGCAGGTAAATGGAAACATAGCTAATGAGATCTTTATTCAGCTCCTGCTAACTCTAGCAAACTGCTCCTATTGAGGAAATGGAGCTTCTGGAAAGCATTTAATTGGAGAAATACTAAGATTTGCATAATATGCATCATAGCCCTGAGAATTGAGAACTATTAAATAAAACAAATAGTCTCTCCAAAACTGTTTTGTAAAGTGTACAACAAGGGATGGTTTTAACTCAGCAGGAAGAATATTCACATTATTCGCAGTAAAGAGGATTAAACCGGTGTATATGCCGAGAGCATTGACCTACTGCAGGTATTCAGTGACGGCTCAGCAGTAACGTTGTGTACAAGCGACTCAAAGAACAGATTGTGGTTTCACTTCCAGAGAGTCATCGCTGGACTTTTCACCGTCAACAGCTCAGCTTGCTGAACACAATGCCTGAACTGTACTCTGCCTCATACACAAGCTGCACTGGATAAAATCTTCTGCCATGTCGTAAACGGAAATATTCCAAAGAACGTGAAATCGTTGACATTTTGAGAATTTGCGCAACAAACTTTCTAATCGAATGTATCCAAGTCTTGCTTGCCAAGTTATCATGAGTTCAGCGACGGGTGCACTTTGTCTATATTTTTAAAACATTTTATGGAGTTAATTACTCTCTGAATTGTTTAAAACTCCTGGAGTCCAAACCCAACATTAAAGGACATGGGACATGAAACATAAATGCACGCTATATCAGTTTCTTTCCATTAAAAATATGAAATAATTGCATCAACAAATACAAAATTATCTATTAAATTCAGCAAAATCGTTATATCCGTGATGATTATATGGCATTTCTGCTCGACTTCCGATATGCATATTTTACAACCGGAAGAGCCGCTGTCACGTGATCATACGTCACAAAAACTTTCGGGTACAGCACAAGCGGGTAGATGAATATGGAGAAGTGCGAATCGTGATGATGACGAATGCGACAAAATAGTTTTTGTGTCTTGGATGACAAGAAAATTGTTTCGTTTTTAGAGTGTTTAACGTACATTGAACATCATGGTGTATTGCGACCTCCCAGTCAGTCAGACGCGCTGTCACTCCTGTTAGCAATGTAGCTAGGCTCAGCATGGCCAATGGTATTTTTTGGGGCTGTAGTTAGATGCGACCAAACTCTTCCACGTTTACATAGGTTTATATGACCAGTGACATGAAACAAAGTTCAGTTACACAAATTGAAACGTGGCGATTTTCTATGCTATGGAAAGTCCGCACTATAATGACAGGCGTACTAACACCTTCTGCGCGCTTCGACAGCGCATTGATACCTTCACTCGGAGTTGTACCATTATATTTTAGACAGGGCGGACGGACCAGGGCATTCGCCCGCCTGGCCGTGCCCAACGAGGAGCGCTCTCGGCCGGCTTGGGAGGCAGACGGCAGCCCCTCCTGCAGGGCTCGAAATTAACTTTTTTTCTTTGTGTCCCCCAGTGGTCCCGAATTCTGTGTTGTATTGTCCCGAATGGAAGCAATAGTGTCCCCATTTTTTTCCTCTCTGAAATAACCAGTGGTTAATATTATCATATGAAGTTACTATTATATTTGTAACTATGCAATTTTGAACCCTTTATATCATTTTTACAATAAGTCACAAGACACAAGCGACACATGTCCAATACATCATCTACTTCAAAATTACAGTTATTGCATTTTCAGTTTATTAAACTTTGGCGATCTCACTGTATGAATAGATACCCGTTTATTTAAAGGGGCCAACTAGCTCATTCAGAAAATGTTTCAACTCCCTACATCTGCAGTACACTTTAGTTGAAAATAAGACCCCTTTTATGTTCATTTCATCTACTTATACCTTGAATATCTGTTGGCACTTATAAGGCCAACTTATAATTTTCACCATTACCGTTATCCATTTTTATGAACTTTCCGTTATCCATTACCGTTATCCATTTTTATGAACTTTCCGTTATCCATTTTATGAACTTTCGCTGCCGGGTGCAAACGTTAGCAACATCAGCATAGTGCCAGGGTCCGTGTATCATCCGATCATTCAAGTATTCCATTCAATCTGGAAAACGATGATACACGGACCTGCCAGGTCCGAGCCTAGTTGTGCTGCTGACTGACTAAACTTTCTGAACTAGAAAGACACCAAGAAAACTCACTTATTCTGTTGAACGGTATCTTCCGTCAATATCATCCACATCATTCCTGTTGTATTTTATAACGTGTCTAACAGTGTTCATTAAGTTCATTCAGTTGCTCGCGTTGCCTGCAGACCAGGCGATGACACTTTGGATCCTGAAGGTCCCGGAGACGTTATGTCTGGGCTTTCAGTTTCTTCCCCGCGGTCGGTCCGCTTCAACCACTTCAGCATTTTTGTTCTGGCAAGAGTCGGCGCAGCGTGTGCGGTAGCAATTCCATTCCAAGTCCATATAACGCGGACTCCGGCCGAAGATTCTAGAACAGAATGCGCTGCTCTGTAGCCTACGGATGCAGGTGCATCGAAAGTGTAGCTACTATGTATTTTTCGCTGTTAACGTTTTAAAATTAAAATTGACAAATTAGGTGAATGTCTACGTATGTGTTACGGCTTTGTAAATAATATTAATGTAGAACTTTTTTTCTAGATCTATTTTTTTCCATTGTCCCGGGATTGTCCCAGATATGATAATTTTGTGTCCCGATGACATTTTTTATGGTCCCCGGGACATCGGGACACCGTTAGTTTCGAGCGCTGCCCTCCTGGAAGTGTGGTTTTACCATGGGCCTCATGCGGTAAGGATTAGTATTATAATTTTGGGTGTATCAATTATTGATTATCATAATTCTGACTCGTTTCGCCATTTTGAATGTTTCCATCTCGGACTCTGGAAGCATTGTATCTCAATCAATCTCGAAAAATATCAGCAAAAAAAAAAAAAAAAACTAGCTTGCAACGGACTTTAGCTAGATCTATGATGAACTTCCAATGTATGATACAAAAATAATACTTCTTTCAACAGATCATTAGCCTTTGAGCAGAATTGTTTTTAACTTACCAGGAAGTGTTATCGAGCCGACCGCTTTCAGTTTCATGGGGATTGAATGAACTCTCACTCTCAGAATCATCTGACCCGTCAGAGTAAAGACAAGATCCATGTTCATGTGAATTTCCAGCTATCGGTTCGAATTGATAAGGTCTAACTTCACATCTCTGTGAAACATCGGGAATGTCACTGTCGATGGTGTCCATTTCGGTAACCTGTTTACATTAGATTCCCAAGCGCTGGCTCCTTGGAAAGTTTTTGTGACGTCACGGATCACGTGACCGCTTAGCTAATTAACGAATCATTGTTTTACGCTGATGTATAAAAAAGTTGAATAATGTGATGATTTTCACATTTTTGACGCCCTGCAGTGATTTAGATGGCATTTCTTATGTCCTTTATACATAATTATGCCCAGAAAAAAATCCATGTCCCATATCCTTCAAGTCATGCTATGATTTCTGGAAAGTCTCTTTCAAAACGATTAAAACAAAAAGTTTCTCTGGCTTTCATGTGCAGCTAATCCCGCATCTTAATTTCTGTTGAGTGATTTTCCCAGCCCAGTGTTACATTAACTGGAAATGGCAGACACCTGCAAGCAGGGTGTAACTTTAGAACTTCCTCAAAGCTGCGATATGGAAAGATGGGAGGACCAAAAAAAACAAACAAGTGTTGCCAGGCAAAACAAACCTCGCCCAGCAGCACGTTTACCATTATCAACTGTATGTTGATAATGGTAAACATCTAGCTATCATGAACCATTTTAAAAGTTATAGCCCTTTGAAAACCCATGACCGTCAGTTTCAAGGTCAAAGATCATAGTATTTTTAAGTTCGTTTCTTAGACAAGGATTTTAAGATCGTTACCTTGTTGACAGTTTCAGCGTGAATCTTCTGCCTTCCTCAGAACTGTCACCAGATGTCAGGTGGTGACGTGCCTTATCAGCTGGTGTTACGTTATGGAGGCGTGAACGTCCTGTCCGATTTGACAGGTAGTTCACGCCTCCTGCTGTCAGGTCGCTCCCCCAGGACGGCGCTCCAGGTTTGCGACAGCGCGTACGCTCCCTCATCCCGGTTTATCGTCCTTTGTGCCCGCTTGCGTATCTCCACTGCCTCTAAAATCCAACGCTGGTATCTATTTTCTTCGGCGCAAATGACTCTGGCCTCTTCCCAATTCATTATGTGATTTTGTCGTTTGCAGTGGTCTGAAATGGCTGATTTTAGGTTTTCTTGGTGTGCTTTTTCTTTTTCGGATCTTGTGTGTCTTTTTGTTGTTTCTTTCTCACATTCTATTTGGTGTTCTTTCCTTCGTGTATGGAAGGAAATGTATACCTGTCAAATCGGGCAGGACGTTCACACCTCCGTAACGTAACATCAACTGATAAGGCATGTCACCACCTGACATCTGGTGACAGTTCTGAGGAAGGCAGAAGATTCACGCTGAAACTGTCAACAAGGTAACGATCTTAAAATCCTTGTCTAAGAAACGAACTTAAAAATATCTTAAACAGTCAGACATAATGAACTTCCACTACATACAAAGATCATAGTGCCAAATGAAAGCCCATATGGCACTTCCTACAAGTTGATAATGGTAAATACAGTGGGGCAAAAAAGTATTTAGTCAGTCACCAATTGTGCAAGTTCTCCCACTTAAAAAGATGAGAGAGGCCTGTAATTTTCATCATAGGTACACTTCAACTATGAGAGACAGAATGAGGAAAAAAAAAATCCAGAAAATCACATTGTCTGATTTATAAAGAATTTATCTGCAAATTATGGTGGAAAATAAGTATTTGGTCAATAACAAAAGTTCATCTCAATACTTTGTTATATACCCTTTGTTGGCAATGACAGAGGTCAAACGTTTTCTGTAAGCCTTCACAAGGTTTTCACACACTGTTGCTGGTATTTTGGCCCATTCCTCCATGCAGATCTCCTCTAGAGCAGTGATGTTTTGGGGCTGTCGCTGGGCAACACGGACTTTCAACTCCCTCCAAAGATTTTCTATGGGGTTGAGATCTGGAGACTGGCTAGGCCACTCCAGGACCTTGAAATGCTTCTTACGAAGCCACTCCTTCGTTGCCCGGGCGGTGTGTTTGGGATCATTGTCATGCTGAAAGACCCAGCCACGTTTCATCTTCAATGCCCTTGCTGATGGAAGGAGGTTTTCACTCAAAAACTCACAATACATGGTCCCATTCATTCTTTCCTTTACACGGATCAGTCGTCCTGGTCCCTTTGCAGAAAAACAGCCCCAAAGCATGATGTTTCCACCCCCATGCTTCACAGTAGGTATGGTGTTCTTTGGATGCAACTCAGCATTCTTTCTCCTCCAAACACGACAAGTTGAGTTTTTACCAAAAAGTTCTATTTTGGTTTCATCTGACCATATGACATTCCTCAATACTCTTCTGGATCATCCAAATGCTCTCTAGCAAACTTCAGACGGGCCTGGACATGCACTGGCTTAAGCAGGGGGACACGTCTGGCACTGCAGGATTTGAGTCCCTGGTGGCGTAGTGTGTTACTGATGGTAACCTTTGTTACTTTGGTCCCAGCTCTCTGCAGGTCATTCACTAGGTCCCCCCGTGTGGTTCTGGGATTTTTGCTCACCGTTCTTGTGATCATTTTGACCCCACGGGGTGAGATCTTGCGTGGAGCCCCAGATCGAGGGAGATTATCAGTGGTCTTGTATGTCTTCCATTTTCTAATAATTGCTCCCACAGTTGATTTCTTCACACCAAGCTGCTTACCTATTGCAGATTCAGTCTTCCCAGCCTGGTGCAGGTCTACAATTTTGTTTCTGGTGTCCTTTGACAGCTCTTTGGTCTTGGCCATAGTGGAGTTTGGAGTGTGACTGTTTGAGGTTGCGGACAGGTGTCTTTTATACTGATAACGAGTTCAAACAGGTGCCATTAATACAGGTAACGAGTGGAGGACAGAGGAGCCTCTTAAAGAAGAAGTTGCAGGTCTGTGAGAGCCAGAAATCTTGCTTGTTTGTAGGTGACCAAATTCTTATTTTACCGAGGAATTTACCAATTAATTCATTAAAAATCCTACAATGTGATTTCCTGGATTCTTTCCCCCCATTCTGTCTCTCATAGTTGAAGTGTACCTATGATGAAAATTACAGGCCTCTCTCATCTTTTTAAGTGGGAGAACTTGCACAATTGGTGGCTGACTAAATACTTTTTTGCTCCACTGTATCTGTCTACCATCAACCGTTTTCAAGTTACAGCCCTCTGAAAATCCGTGACCTTGAGTTTGACCTTTCAAAGTCACTCAAGGTCAAAGATCATGATGTCTAATGAAAGGCCATATGGGAGTTCCTATATACTCATAATAGTGAACATTTGTCTATTGGCAACTGTGAGTTATAATGGAAAATGTTATTTTGACCGAAAGGTAGACCTTTCCAGTGACCTTCACCTTGACCCGATTACAATTTGACCAAAATTTAAAATCAGGTAATCTACGGACCATTGCCCAAAGGCCATTCTGACAACACGATGACATAGTGGTTATAGCCTCTATGAGGCAGTAGCCACAAAATGAGCTAATTAACATGCTACAACTTGACTGACTCGTTAAGCAGGTCAAGAATAGTCATTCTGTTTTTGATTCGTTAACAGACGACAGTGCAATTCTTATGATTCAGAATCAAAATGATCATGCTACACCTGATTATTCTTACTGAAATCAATAAAAGGTGTTTTGTTCATGGACACCAAATAAGTTCTTGTAGTCTTTGGTAACCTCCAGGGCTCCACCCGAGTTCTCTAATTAATGCAGGATGTGTAGTGGAAGTTCATTATGTCTAACTATTAAAGCTATTTTAAGTTCGTTTCTTAAGACGATTCTTCTTAGGAAGATTCTCGCCGAAACTGTCAACAAGGTAACATCTTAAAAAATCCTTGTCTTAAGAAACGAACTTAAAATAGCTAATGCAGGATGTGTTGGGTGATGTACCTGCTGTGCCATGATCTGCTCCAGGGTCAGTGATGGACTTATGGAACTGATGCCGGGGTCCAAAAATGCTCCAGCGCTCCACAGATCCCTCAGCGGATCCCAGATCCATGCTGGAGCTTGAGCTGAGCTCTGAGCCTGTGAGGGACGCCACTGAGCCCTGGCTGCTGAACCAGCTCCTGAGACACATACACACATCGCTAAATATTTTCCACAAGTTCTCCAGCATTGTCAGGTAATAAAACATAAGACCCACTGCATACCTGTGCTTCTGTTTGGGGGACGATTGAGGCGTTCCTGATGGTGTTGACTGAACAGAAGATGACTGCTTTTCCTCTTTAAAGTCGACGCTGTGCACGTGCAGTTTCTACAACGTTAAAGAAATAATAACGATACAGGTTCTAGAAAGCTGAATTGGCGACCTGTACGGCTCGGCTGGGTCTTATTTCAGAGACGTGGCTTGGAAACTGACCTGCAGCGACTGAGCCATGCGGTGGTAGTGGGTTTCTTCAGCAGCCAGGCCCCTGTGTGGTGTGTAGCCCTTGTCCGTGAGCCCTGCTCTCTTCTCAAAACTCTGAATGTTCTCCTGGGTCTGCTCTGGAACACAGGCACAAATTCTCCCACAATATTCAAACGAGCAACAAGGACACTTGAGGCAACAAAAGTAAGCACTGCTTTGATTTTTTGGGCTTAAAAACACTCCGCTGTCTTACTAATGATGGAGTTCATGAGCACTGAAGAAGCTTTGGCTTTGACCACAGGAACTGGAGGCTGGTGGGGCTCGAGTGCAGAGGGGTTCTTTATGCTGGGATCTGACTCAGCTTCCTGAAATCAAACAAAACACGACGAGCGTTGAATTCAGAATTCATTGCAGTGTTTACCGGCTTTCTTTCTGGGGTGTGGAGGGTGGTGGTGGTGGTGGTGGAGTTGCTGGATGAGGACGGTCACCTGCAGGAGCCCTCCCTCCCCGCAGCTCCTATTACAGAGCATTTGGACCTGAGACAACAGTTAAGACTCATATTTTAGTATTCACATTTATTTTTGAACAATTTTTGTGGCTACTGTCTCAGAGGCAGGAGCCACTATGTCATTGTGGCAACAGGGGCGTGGCCAAGAGGCAGTTTGTGAATGGGGGGCGGCAAGTGGCTAAGTCATTACACCTGGTGTCAATTAATGTGGGTGTGTGTTTGTTGCAGGGATGGAGCATAAAAGGAGGGGGAAAGCAGAGAAGAGTGGACTCCCGACCAGAACACGCACATGCGTCAGAGAGTCCACTCTTCCCTGCTCTCCCCCTCCTTTTATGCTCCATCCCTGCAACACACACACTAATTGGCACCAGGTATAATGACTTAGCCACTTACCTTCCCCAACCCTGCCCTCCATTCACAAACTGCCACTTGGCCACGCCCCCATTGCCACAGTCATTTACAATATACCCTTTTTTTTTTAAGAGACAAATCCTCAAAAGGGCTTAAGTTTTTCAGAGACTCCGATCTGAGGTCTGTCTGCTGTACTCGGATCTCTCTTCCAAAAGAAAGCTCGATCTCAATTAAATTACCTGATTGAATAAAGGCCGTATATAAACGAGGAAATATCTTGGAGGAAAGTTCATCCCTCCAATACAGTTCCACAGACTCGGCAAGGAGCGCTGAACTCCGGTTCAGCTACGCTCAGTGATTCCCCCGGAAGCTGTTGCGGCCATTTCCTACTCGGATTTTGGCGGACTGTTTGACGAGTGACCGATCCATTGACGGTAAACAAGGATCGAGTGGACTTCAGTGGCGACTATGATATTGAATTAATTCAACAAAGTATAAGTACGGGACAAATGTGTTGTATGTGTTGCAGTAGTACAAAATCCGAGTAGGAAATGGCCGCAACAGCTTCCGGGGGAATGGCTGAGCGTAGCTGTCAGTCAAACACAAGTTACCCAATGGGAATGCATTCCTGGACAGCCCGCCCACACGTGAAGTTTGTGCCAAAACTGAAAGCAAAAAGTCAGGGAGCGCAAACGAGAAAGCTGGAATCGCAACCAAAATAAATCACGTCAAACAAAACTGAGAAAGACGCGGAACAAAAATAAAAGGTTTCTGAAGAGTAATAGACTGATACAACCCCGATTCGAAAAAAGTTGGGACAAAGTACAAATTGTAAATAAAAACAGAGTGCAATGATGTGGAAGTTTCAAAATTCCATATTTTATTCAGAATAGAACATGGATGACATATCAAATGTTTAAACTGAGAAAATGTATCATTTTAAAGAGAAAAATTAGGTGATTTTAAATTTCATGACAACACCACATCTCAAAAAAGTTGGGACAAGGCCATGTTTACCACTGTGAGACATCCCCTTTTCTCTTTACAACAGTCTGTAAACGTCTGGGGACTGAGGAGACAAGTTGCTCAAGTTTAGGGATAGGAATGTTAACCCATTCTTGTCTAATGTAGGATTCTAGTTGCTCAACTGTCTTAGGTCTTTTTTGTCGTATCTTCCGTTTTATGATGTGCCAAATGTTTTCTATGGGTGAAAGATCTGGACTGCAGGCTGGCCAGTTCAGTACCCGGACCCTTCTTCTACGCAGCCATGATGCTGTAATTGATGCAGTATGTGGTTTGGCATTGTCCTGTTGGAAAATGTAAGGTCTTCCCTGAAAGAGACGTCGTCTGGATGGGAGCATATGTTGCTCTAGAACCTGGATATACCTTTCAGCATTGATGGTGTCTTTCCAGATGTGTAAGCTGCCCATGCCACACGCACTAATGCAACCCCATACCATCAGAGATGCAGGCTTCTGAACTGAGCGCTGATGACAACTTGGGTCGTCCTTCTCCTCTTTAGTCCGAATGACACGGCGTCCCTGATTTCCATAAAGAACTTCACATTTTGATTCGTCTGACCACAGAACAGTTTTCCACTTTGCCACAGTCCATTTTAAATGAGCCTTGGCCCAGAGAAGACGTCTGCGCTTCCGGATCATGTTTAGATACGGCTTCTTCTTTGAACTATAGAGTTTTAGCTGGCAACGGCGGATGGCACGGTGAATTGTGTTCACAGATAATGTTCTCTGGAAATATTCCTGAGCCCATTTTGTGATTTCCAATACAGAAGCATGCCTGTATGTGATGCAGTGCCATCTAAGGGCCCGAAGATCACAGGCACCCAGTATGGTTTTCCGGCCTTGACCCTTATGCACAGAGATTCTTCCAGATTCTCTGAATCTTTTGATGATATTATGCCCTGTAGATGATGATATGTTCAAACTCTTTGCAATTTTACACTGTCGAACTCCTTTCTGATATTGCTCCACTATTTGTCGGCGCAGAATTAGGGGGATTGGTGATCCTCTTCCCATCTTTACTTCTGAGAGCCGCTGCCACTCCAAGATGCTCTTTTTATACCCAGTCATGTTAATGACCTATTGCCAATTGACTTAATGAGTTGCAATTTGGTCCTCCAGCTGTTCCTTTTTTGTACCTTTAATTTTTCCAGCCTCTTATTGCCCCTGTCCCAACTTTTTTGAGACGTGTTGCTGTCATGAAATTTCAAATGAGCCAATATTTGGCATGAAATTTCAAAATGTCTCACTTTCGACATTTGATATGTTGTCTATGTTCTATTGTGAATACAATATCAGTTTTTGAGATTTGTAAATTATTGCATTCTGTTTTTATTTACAATTTGTACTTTGTCCCAACTTTCTTGGAATCGGGGTTGTATTTTGCACGATTACACGAATTTGTTTGCCAGTCTAAAAAAATTGACTTTTTTGTATTTTGATTTGTCATTTTTGTTTGATATTTCAAAAGTATTGTATGAACATTTTGGCACAAAATTGATTCCATATGTGGGCACCTCCCCAATATAATGGCAGGGGAGACACTGCATTGTAAGTGTGTTCCCACCTGAATCTGCATTTAAAAAAGAAAAAAAAAAAGGCATACACAGGGTGTTTCAAAAAATTTGATATCATTTCACAATCTAATAACTTTGCCAATTCTCATTCAGTTGACCTGAAATTTTAACAGCATGTGTGGAAACAGGTCAAAATTTTATGTTTTTATCTTTTTGGGTATAGAAATGCTATTCATTGGAAAAGAAAAGGCATTTTGTGCGTTAGAGTACGCTCGAACACAGTCGAACAAGACTGCAGCGTGCGTTTATGAGAGAATTCTCTAAAAATGCACCAACTGCAATGCGGATTTGGACACGGCACAAAAAGTTCAAAGAGGAAGGCTGTCTGTGTGCATGTGTTTGTCTCTCAGGTGGTGTGCATATTGAAAATTTATGAAATTGTTCATGGAATCCACATACATTTGAACTGCTCATTCAAATTTTGAGGAATAAATCTTATATTGCTCAACATTAAGCCTGTTCAGTTTCATTTGCCTGGACCATGTAGTTTCTGGGATATTTACATCTCAAATCTTTTGAAACACCCTGTACGTCGAGGTGCCAAGATTTTTGCCACCATTAGTAAGCATGAACAAAAAAGGCTACAACACAAACATCTGGTTAATTCGCTTAGACTCACACCATATATGTGATCCATCCTTTCATTGAAGTAAATTTAAATCTCAGAAAACGATAGCGTTGTGAAGTCGGCAAAATCCCCACGTCTATAATTAGATGCTGCCTCCGTGCCAAGAAACTATTTGCCAGAGGATGTCGAACCTTTGCCAAGAAGCTACGACTGGGTTGTGGTTGGACTTCCAGTACAATAATGATCCAAAACGTACATCTAAATCCAAACAAAAATGGTTCAATGACCACAGAATCAAGATTTTGGACATGGTTGTGCTCCAAACCCCTGACTTAACCATTTCATAGAGAAAGAAGACGGCGACCAAGAACCCTGGAGGCTCTGGTGTGATTCTGTTTTGAGGAACGATCTCAGATTGCTTGCTCTGTATTCGAAGGAACCGTGCTGTTCTTTTGGTAAAGGGAATTTGCATAAAAACGTCCTAAATTAAATACAGAAATGCCAATAATTATGGTTTTGAAAGACAACACTTCATTATCTTTTTACCCGCCTTTACCAAAGGCGCCAATAATTCTGTAGCGGACCGTAGCTCATCACAGAGACCTTATTAGATAAAACTAAAAGACGATCCCTCATCCAGAAATGAACAGACAAGGGACAAAGATCACTGGGACGTGAAAGTGTGTGCCATTTTGATTACTCACCACTCAACGTCAACTCAAAAAGTTGTCTAGTTTTCAAGCCTCATTACATGTCAACACAAGACTGTTATTATAGTCACGTTTCCTGCATTCCGTTAACAATCATCATCTTCTATATTACTCCGTTTGTTCTGAACATTATTAACTTCATCACAGCAGAAAAGGCAATGTCGATATTTACAGTTGTGGTCAGAAGTTTACATACAGTGACGAATGCCATCTTGGATATGAAGGTCATGGCAATATTTGTGCTTTCAGTAATTTCTTTGAACTGTTCTTTTTCTGTGGCAGAACGATTGTACAGCATACAGCTTTAATTTAAAAAAAAATAACCACTAGAATTTGATGCACAAGTTTTAATTTTCTTTAGGTTTTCTGAAATCAACACCATGTCAAAATTACACATACAGGGTCAAACATTTACATACGCTCACTTAGATTATTAATTTAGAGGCGTTGAAACTTCCAAAATGTCTCTCATCTTGCCAGGGCCGAGGTCTCTTAACTTCCTGTTAATGATCATGATTGACCACAGCTGGTAGCTTCTCTGTGCCTTCATAAAAAGGGTTTGTTTACAGCACTCATTGGATTGACCAACATACAGTAAAATGGGAAAGTCCAAGGAGCTCAGTGCAGCTCTGAGAAGGAGGATCGCAGATATACACAACTCTGGAATGTCTCATGGAGCCATTTCTAAACAAATTCCAAGATCAGTTCAAACAATTGTATCCAAGTTATTGTGAGGTGTAGTCACTTTGCCAAGCCACTTTGCTTCAAGAAAACCCAAACTGTCACCCTCAGCTGAAAGGAAACTGGTTTGGATGGTCAGGAACAACCTGGGAACCACCATGGCACAGTCCTGCCATGAACTGGAAGCTGATGGATCACTGTCTACAGTTCAGATCACCATGGACTAAGAGGCTGCTATCCAAGAAATAACCCCCCGCTCCAAAATTGACACCTTCAAGCTTAACTAAAGTTTGAAGCTGACCACACAGACAAAGGGGAGGGGGGGGCCTTCTGGAGGAAAGCTGTATGGGGTCAGATGAGACAAAAGATCGAGTTGTTTGGCCACAATGACCACCATGTACAGAGGGACACTGTACCAGCTGGTGGTGGTGGTAGGATCATCATGCCCTGGGGCTGTTTTGCTGCCAGTGGAACTGATGGAATAATGAAGGAGGACTACCTCAGAATTCTTCAGTATAAACCGTCAGAAACTTGAACACGACTTGGAACTTGGGAGTTACAACAGGACAATGAACCCAAACACGCATCAGAGCTGGTTGTGGAGGATAAAGCAGGCTAACATTAAGCTTAAAACAAGTCCTGACTTCAACCCTATTGAAAATATATGGACCGTGCTTATAAGTCGAGTCCATGCAAAGAAAAAAAGAAAAATTTAATTGAACTCTACCAATTCTACCATGGAGTTGTGAAATATCCAACCAGAATTCTGCCAGAAGCTTGTTCATGGTAAACAAAAATGCTTGGTCAAGATGAATCTTGAGAAGAGACATTTTACCCAAATATCAGGTGTGCTGTATGTATATTTTTGACCCTTTGTCGATTTCAAAAAACCCAAAGAAAATTAAAACTTGTGCACCAAATGCTAGTGGGTTTTTTTTAATTAAAGCTGTACGCTGTACAATCATTCTGCCACAGAAAAAGAAGAAATTACCGAAAGCCCAAATATTGCCATGACCTTCATATCCAAGATGACATTCATGTCACTGTATGTAAACTTCTGACCACAACTGTAGGTGAGTTCTCACGGGTTACATTTGATACGCATAGCTTTCGTAACATCAATTAAAATCTGTATTCAATTTCTGTGATAGAACCAACGTTAGAGATGGCCAGAAATACCAGAAACAAGAAAATAGCAGACGCTAGCCAATAAGTAATTTCCGTGGCCATGATAGAAGCCGAGATCCATCACACAGCGTCAGTCATTTATACTCAAACGATTAAGTCAATTTGTGACTGAAATCACAGTAACCTCAGCCAGTCGGGAGAACTTCCTCTCAGGGATGACGGGCCTCCTCCACAGGTTGGTGATGTTGATGTCACTGGGTGGAGAGGAAATGGGCTGCTCCAAGTTGTCATCATAGTTTAGGGCTCGACGAGTCATGCCCGTGGGGATGGACATGCCACCCAGTAGACCCTCACTCATTCCAGAGCCTGCCTCGAGGGCTGCAACAACACAACAACCACCACAGATTACGGGTGACTGTATAAACAAACTAACATCACTAGACAAGTGATATCCCTGGACTAGTCTTGGGTAACACCATCTGGTAACCTTGGGGTAATTCTGTGGGTCGTTCTAGAATTCGGGGTACAGTTCCTGTCTCGGAGATAAACCTTTTGTTATTTTCCACAAAAGAAATCTTTATTGAATCAGTTTTGAACAATAAGGCAAATTATGGCAAACTTTCACCAACAGCAATGCTTGATGTACATTTGACCAAATTTATCCATAAAACATTAAATGACTCCACCCCAAGTCTCAACACCAGGCATTGCCCAAAAATATTTTAACGAGTTAGGTACGTCCGGGTACATCTATGGTCGGCTTCTTTAAGCACAAAAATTATTTTCGAGTGAGTACGTTACAAAAAACAAGACGTATTAACCAGCATCCTCGCCTCTCCTGTGACTGCCGTTTTGTTTTTTTCTTCCCGATTTGTAACGACGATTCTGATTGGCTCGCTTCAGGTGTGCGTACGCATTTGTGATTTTCATCACTCCGAGTGGTCGCTGGCGCCCTCTACGTTTTCCCAGGTTGACTTCAGGACGTCCACATACTGTATGTATGTATGTAAAAAAAAAAAAAAGCTAGTGGTAAGTACATTCAACGAATGGAAAGCCATGCTTTTGTGTCTCAAATAGTAAACCACACCCTCTACAGTAAATATATAACCATTTACATAGTGAATTATCCCAAAGATAAATACATCTTACCCATCAAGACAGTACTGCAGTACAGACTCCTGTTTTATTAAGCTTTCAGTTTTATAATTCATCTTTGCAATATTGTTAGTCATTGTTAGGCAAAACAAAGTGCGTTTTGTGTCCTAAACTCTAAAGACATATTATGTACTAGTACCATACGCAAGTCTTAGACCCCGTCCACACGTAGCCGGGTATCTGCTAAATCGAAGATATTTTTCTACGTTTTGGCCTGTCAGTCATCCACATGAAAACACATCAAAAACGAATATTTAAAAAAACTCCGGGCAAAGTGAAGATTTTTGAAAACTCCATGTATGCCTTTTCGTGTGGACAGAGATAACCGGAGGTTTGCGTTTTAGAACGTCACAATCTGCGCCAAAAAAATGACAACAAATCTGCCCTGACGTCAAACGTGCGACCTTTGTTTACTGCAGAAGCCAGATTAAGCATGGACTTAAGCGAGCCGCACACTACGGCGATCCACGCGGTACCGAACCGACCCATTTCAGAGCCGACTCCCGACAGGGCACGCACATATCCCCCGACTGTTTACGAGTGCAGTTGCGATTGAAGCGACACGTGACAACTTAATAGCTTTGTGATTGGCTATTGGATATAGTTACTGTTAAATCCAACACTTGAAGATGCTACAGGCTGAATTACAAATGACACAACACGGAATATGTAGCGCACTATCTAGGCTGCATGAGCTATTATTCCCAACCTTAAATAGTGCACTTATATAGGGGAGTTAAAGCGATTTGGAATTCAGCCACACAACTTGAGCAGAGTGGCTTTCCAGCCCACTGTGTCTATGGATAAAGCTTCAGTCTATGGAATTACAGTATATACCTGCATTAGGTGCTACCAACACGTAGTTCTCGCGCTAGAAATTGTGTTTAATGATGTCACGTGTTATATGCGAAAGATATGATTGGCTATTGCTAGCGACTCTCGCCGATCAGTCTGGCTCCCGATTAGTTTTTCGAATCGGCTGTGAGATGAGTCGGTACCATCGAAAACTAGTCTTTACGCCTGACTCGCGACTTCAGTTGGCTCGGTACGCTGAAAATCGGCGTAGTGTGCGGCTAGCTAAAGAGTAATGGATCGGAGTAGTGCCTTGAAAGCGTTAATTATTGTGCAGGTGCTATTTACATCTTTAATTTTAGAAGCCCAACTACTGCTCCAAGAGCACAGGCGATGTGATTAGGGGGTAAGATTTGGGGAAATAATGCCATCTACAGGTTTGGAATGCTTATGAATGTGATTGAAAACGCAGATGTTCGGTTATGTGTGGAAGGGATTTTTTTCGAAGACGAGGTGGTGTGGATAAAACATTTTTATAAACGGAGGGGGGGAAAATGTTCGGTTTTAAAAATACCCGGCTACGTGTGTACATGGCATTAGATATATGATACTGATTTATGTTTCATGTTTTCATGGCTTGTCTTGTTCTTCTGTTGCAGAAATAAGTGTTTATATATTTAAAAAATAAATAAATAAATAAAAAGAAAAAAGGACCTTCATCTAAATGACTCAAATCACACCCCTTGAACCGTGTGCTTGAAAACTTGCCAAAATACCGAAAAATTTTAGGGCAAAAATTTGAGGCCATTAAGCCCATGTTTACATTAGACCGTATCAGCGGATCATCAGATTAACGTTTTTAAAACGATTAGTGTGCACACAGCAACACCAATACACGATTTGCGTGCACATAGCAACGCCAATACACGGATACGCTCGGCTCTGCAGGCATCCTGCGCTCCAAATCACTCTACCCTGAACAGCGAGTGCCCTCTGGAGGGTGCGCACTCCGGCCCTGCGCAGCTCACACAGCGCGCGAGTGAAGTGCACAAGCCACGATTCGGGACTGAGCCGCTGTGTGTGTGATCCCAGCGCATATCACTTACTACTTGCAAGTGGAAGGATGGCAAGCCTAAAGACAATCATAACTACACAATGGGCAGTATTTGCATCAGTATTTGCAGTATTTTCATACTTTTATACTCTTTAATGAAAGGTGATACAAGGCGGAAGTCCGCGCCGTTTTTCAGCAGTCGCGTCACATGACCAACACCAGCGAATCAGGAAGGTGGATGTCACAGTGACGTTGTCCAATGAGACGCCAGCTAGAGCTCAGCACAGCATATCCGCGTATTCTGAATGTTTATACAGCACCGGAGCTGACACGATCTGGATTGAATACGTGGACGCTGGCGGATTCCCGTTTCCTGGCGTTTCCAGGCGGTTTAATGTAAACGGACAGTGCATCCACGAAGAAAACGAGACAGATACGGTCTAATGTAAACGTAGCCTTAGGTATGAAAAGTTAACACTGAGGCCTGCACCCCTCCCCCCACATTAAAGTGCATATCACGGGTAAATTCAGGAGCCAGATCAATGTAATTCTCCTATTTTATATTAAACTTTGGTCAAATATCTGTAACATTTTGCATTTTGTGCAATTTTTTTTTACCTTGCGCAATACCAGAAAAATTCACTTGAAATCAAGCCATTTGAGGTGAATTGGTCCGCCTCTGAAAAAACTTGGCATTTGGATTTCACGGCAAACATTGATTTTTGTGACGTCGCGTGCGGGACGCCTCCTTCTGAATCCTACGTCGGCGCTGGTTTGTTTATGAGAAAACGACCTGGTGGTTTTCTGCAAATTTCTTCAACGTTATCGTGTAATTATTAAAATGGTTAACAGACGTATCGTAGGAGGGTGTAGCAACACCAATCTTGATGGGATTAGTACTCATCGTTTCCCAAAAGACCGGACAACGAGAGAGAAATGGAAGCGCTTCGTGCGAGGCACCCGGAAAAATTGGCTACATGCTACAACATTATTTGCAGTGCTCACTTCACAAGGCCTGATGACTCGGAACTATTTGCAGTGGGAAATGGGCTTCGCGAGGCAACTTGATCTGAAAAAAGACGTAGTTCCATCTGTCAGAATGCTCAAAGCAACACTGTCTCCCATCTGTGTCAGCGTCACCCAAGGAGCCAGCTGTGTTCGTCTCCCCTGGCAGAAGGCGAAGTGCCGCGTCCACTGAGGCCCTCGAAGCCGAGGACCAAGCAGAGCCGAGAAAAAGACCAAGAAAATCGGCAATTCACAAGTTGACTGTTGCCAGGGTAAGAAATAATTCTGACATCTCATTATATTCTTCATCCAAAGGTGAAGTAACATTGCGCTCAGGTGATAATTCCATATTTCAATGCAAAATCGCTAGCTGCTAAACTTGGTCTACACAGGCTGTGCACTGAAACTGTGCAAGCTCTCGCAGCCTGCTGGCGCTTCCGCAGGTGAGGTCACGAATCTGGCTCCAGACTCCCTTGGGATTTTTCCAGACGCGTTTTTTTTTTCTGCTGTAGACAGATGGCCTTGTGCAAAATTACCCTTCTGGATGAGTGTGTAAAGGGACATATTTTCATATAAAAACAAACAAACAAAAAAATTGGTCCAGGATATGCACTTTAATGGCTGTCTTCGACTCCTGATTCATCCACTCAACTCGAATAAACACGAAGTGATTTAGTCAAACAGTCCGTTTTTTTTGGCACTTATTCTATTAACAGTTATAAAATCAATTGCATACAAAGTCTATTTTCTGCATTATGTGAAATTTAAGTCATTAAAACAAACAAAAAAAAACCCCACTTTTATCCGTCCCAATGGTCTTGTCAACTCTGTTATAAATCTGCATAAAACCCACAAAGACTTTTAATAACACGCGTGACACCTGCACCGAGTGATGACACTTCCTTTTGCGGGAAACTTCAGAAAGGCGGTGAGGTACGTTTCTTCGGTCATTAATTTGAACAAAATGTTGAGGCTTTTACACCAACAGTAGATTAATTATTCATCAACTCTGTTAATGTGATATTGGACTGAATCTCTTTTTTTTTTTTTAAAACGATAACACTATTAAAATCCATAAAACTGTTTTAGTGCATGCCGTGTGGGAGCTAGTTTGAGGTTAGCATGTGGAGTCAAAGCACAAAATGGTGGGAAAACGTCAACTCTGTTATCATAAATTCTGTTCATGGGTTGCCCAGTTGAACTATAGCAGAGTTGACGATGACTGGCAGAGTTGACGCTTGAAATTACAGAACGGCCCGTGTCCAATCAGCTGTCCTTCTGTCTTCATATAGCTATCTTGACTCGGGTGTGCAATTTTCACCTTTACAACAAATGATCATTTCTAACAACAAATGATCATTTCGGACTTGTATAACTCACTCCCTGGGTTCCATCGGACCAGGTTCCTTTGTCCCTGCCTCTAGCATGGCTTGCCTTGTTTCACGATCTCTCATACCCCTTTTCCACCAAATCAGTTCCAGGGCTGGTTCGGGGCCAGTGCTGGTGCTGGTTCACAACTCATTCAACTTGCGAGCCAGCAGAGAACCAGTTTGCTTTTCCATAGCTCGCGGTGCTAAGGGAAGCCATGTCATTACGTCGCTGTATACGTCAGTTACGTCGCTACGTTTGCATAAACCTTGGCGCGAATTTCGAAGCAAAAACAACACGGAAGAAGCAGCAGCAACAACAACAATAATAATAATGGAGGACTTCGTGTTTGTACAGCTGTTGCTTCTTGTCGCTTAAAAATGGCGATCTTTCGCGGTCTTGTTATTGTTGTTGGTCTTAACAACTCCGCCCCCCCGCTGACGTAAGCGGTTCTTTCCTCTGGCCCAGCAAAGAGTTGGTGCTAGCCTGGAACCAGTTTTTCTGGCCCCAGAGCCAGTTCTTTGTCAGTGGAAACAGAAAACCCGGTTCCAAACTAAGCACTGGCCCTGAACCAGCCCTGGAACTGCTTTGGTGGAAAAGGGGCATCAGAGTACCAGGAAGACATGCATCAAGACTCGCACCCAGGTGGTGGAATGAACTTCCCCCTGGCTGTCTGGACAGCTGAATCACTGACCGTCTTCACACGAAGACTAAAGACCTACCTCTTCACCAAGCGCTTATTCAAATCAATAAATAAAATAAAATCGATCATGGACTGATGTGCTTTCTTGCTGTACTAACATCTCTAACAGGGCTCCAGCTTGATTGTGTTCTTAAACCCTGAACTATTTGTACGAGCAAATAGTTAACCTGGATAAAATGCTGTGAATGTATAATCGTCGTAAAGTGCCATGTCAGCATCTGACGTTGGCGACCAATAATCTGAAAGCACTACGATCAGCAGCCAAATGCAGCAGGTCAATGATCATCTTTCCTGTCACCAATGTCAGGTCTTCTGTGAAGGCTTTCCTAGGTCTGCCTCTCTTTCTTTTACCTTCTATACGTCCTTCGATACACAGTCGTTCCAGTTGGTTCTCTCTGACAATATGGCCCATAAATCTAAGTTGTCTCTGAAGGATAGTTCTCAACAGGCACTTTTTCTCCTGGACCATTTTCAAAATCTCTTCATTGGTTTTCTGATCTATCCATGATATTTTCATCATGCGCCTATAAAACCACATTCCTGCAGCTTCTGACTGGTTCTTTACTGCCGCGCTCATAGTCCAGGATTTGCATCCATATAACAATACAGACCAGACATAACACTTTAAGAATCGTTTCTTTGATTTGGTTGGGAGGGTTTTATTTGTAAAGATATTCCCTTTTTCCACGAATGCTTGCTTTGCCATGGCGATACGTCTTCTAATTTCCACCGTGCTTCTACCATCATGGGCAAGCATGCATCCCAGGTATTCAAAAGACTCCGTCTGTTGTAGTTTTTGTCCATCTAGAACAGGGGTGGGCAATTATTTTTTCCATGGGGCCACATGAGAAACAGAAAATTTTGTAGAGGGCCGGACCAAAAGGCTGAACTAAATTCTGCATAATATTAATTGTATTTCTTTATATAAAGCAATAAATATCATTGTTTTTACAAGCTGCTAAGACTGGTAAGAGTATGGAAAAAACGAGGTTGCCTTACAAAAAATGTCATTTATTCAATCAAATTTCCCAAATCAATGGTTAACAAAATGTGAACGTCTGTACCATTTTTTTTCAGTCACATTCACCCCAAAACACAATAAAGACACCACAATATTGTCTTTCTCCTCCAAATATCAAACAAGATGCATCATATTATAATAATGATGCCCACATTTGTAGTCTAATCACCTCATTTGGTGTTTTTTATTTGTTCAGTGAGAGAAATCTCGTCTCTGTTGGTCTTTAACGAGTGCGTCAGAGTCAGGTTGAATGTCTGAGGTGGAGATGCGAAGCACAGCTGACAGATGATCATCAGTCCATTCGGTGTAGGAATCAGATCTACAGATCGGCTCGGGCTCCGGCGCCTGCTGGTGACGTCACACTATGTGATTGGCTGGACCGTTTGAAGGATGACGTACAAGTTTGTGGTTGGTCTGGACAAATTACGGAAGTAGTTATCGCGGGATTAGGTTTCGTGGGATTTCATGTCATGTTCATGTCGCGCGCATTGCGTTTTTGTTGAACACAACTTCAAAATAAAAGCAATGCACATTCAGTCCATGCATGAGGTAAAATTAGAAAATACGTTTATTTTGTAATTTCTAATTAACCTTACGCGGGCCGGTCAGAATGAACCAAAGGGCCGGATGCGGCCCGCGGGCCGGAAAATGCCCAGGTCTGATCTAGAATGATTTCACACTTTGGGTTTTCAGTATTTGAAGAGAATACCATAGTTTTGGGCTTCTTTTTATTTATAAAAACAGTCCTCTTTTTTCACCTTCAGATTTCAGCTGCTTTAACATTCTTTCAAGACTGTCCTTGTCTTCAGTTAAAAGTACCGTATCATCTGCATATCTGATACTCTTCACCAGAACACCACTTATCTTGATTGCACCCTCTTCTGTTATTTTCCTCATAATGATCTCAGAATACAATGAAAAAAAGATCAGGTGACATGACACATCCTTGTCTGACACCTCTTTTGATAGGAGCCCAGTCACTAAGGTTTCCATTAATTGACATGGCAGCAGTCTGGTGCCAGTATAAGTTTTTCAATATTCTTCTGTCTTTGTAGTCAATATGTAGTGCTTTCAAATCTTCCATGAAAAATTCATGCTTTACTTTATCAAATGCCTTCTCGTAGTCTATAAATGCGCAGTAGGCATTTCAATGGCTCTTTCTATTAACATGTGCATGACAAAGATGGCGTTCCGAGTTCCTTTGTTCTTACGAAATCCAAATTGTTCCCATGCTATTTCTGGTTGGAGCTTGTTTCTTACTCGATTCATTATCAGGGTTTTTTTCTAGAAAAATTTAGTATGAAGGCACTCACCTTGGCGAGGGAGCGAAGCGGGGGGGGAATGGACAACCGGTTGTCCATCCCCCCCCTCCGCCGTGCGAAGCCTTTGAAAAATTGAGGCTACAATGGGACATTCTGAGGCTATCTGAGAGGGAAATTGTAACAAATTGTCTGTCAACATTGAAAAAGAAAGCAGTTATCTTCTTCTGCCCCGGATAGTCTTTGGCTTTCTTCCGTTTCGTGCCGCGGGATGACATCTTTAAATGCCCAAGTGTCAACAA
Source organism: Neoarius graeffei (assembly GCF_027579695.1). Taxonomy (NCBI): domain Eukaryota; kingdom Metazoa; phylum Chordata; class Actinopteri; order Siluriformes; family Ariidae; genus Neoarius; species Neoarius graeffei. The sequence continues at coordinate 73,088,693 of NC_083580.1, forward strand.
AAACAGTTCGCGAACTACTTCTGTCAAAAGCTCCCGCGCCGGTGGGTGAAAGGCCATTCAGTCTCGAGAAATCTCGCTCTACAAGTCAGCCGACCTTGTATGTAACCCATGTCAAATCTCGCGAGAGCAGCCGCGACAAGTAAACATCTAAACAACATGGCGCCTCAGTCTGGAAAACGCCAATTCGGATTGTTTTTGCACCGTCTGGCGGTGTATCTACTATGATTGGAATATTTTTGGAGTAATTATAACGTATTTGATGATTAGACACATTGTCACGTGGTGTTGCTGGGATGTTTTCACGGAGAAAAAATCATTTTGAGAAAGATTGCATGTTGTGCAGTAGCATATGTGACTTGGGGTTCAATCGGCATTTCGGTAAGGGGGCGCACGCCGAGAGTAAGAGGGCGCAGCGCCCCTGTTCCCCGGTTTAGACGAAAGCCTGCATTATTATTCTAAGCATAATTTTTGTGATAGGACTCATTAGGCTAATTAAATCTGTAATTAGCACAGTTGAGTGGGTCTCCTTTTTTGGGAATTGCTATAAAAACTGATTCTCTCATTTGATTGGGGATATGTCCATTATCGTAAATCTTGTTTAGGAGAGCACAGATTTTCTTGATGCCAAAGTCTTCACAAGCAGTGATTGTTTCTTTCAGAACTTTGTCATTACCTGGTGCTTTGCCATTTTTCATTTTCCGTAAGGTCTCTTCAACTTCTGATTCTAATATTTTCCCTGATTCGTTAGCATCATCATCATCATCTTGTACCATAACATTCTCAGTTCTGCAGTCATCAAAAAGCTCTTTGATGTATTCTACCCAACGTTTCTCAATGTCTGATTGTTCAATGATCACATTCCCATTTTTGTCTTTCAAAGCTGTATTTGCGGGAACTTGGTGTTTGTTGGACATTGTTTTGATAACTGTGTACATCATTCGTATGTTCTTTTTCTCAAGGTCTTTTAGCTCTTTGCATTGATCATCAATCCATTTCTCTTTTGCTTTTCTGCATTCTCGGCGAATTTTGTTATTTAATTCTAACAAAAATTCGTATTATGTATAATACTGCTTTTAATTAGCCTTCAAATGCTACACCAACTAATATATCTAAAGACCAGCTTTATTCCAATTGAACAAATTTGTTGATACAAACAATGGAACAAAACGGCAGCAAAATCAGTCCACTCTTACCTGGAATGTCTCCAGGTCTGGACACCATGGCCACTTGGGACAGATTGTGTTTCGCAGAAATGTGGAAAAAGGCAGGAACTGGCAGACTGGCTCCAACCTGTGTGGGTACAGGAGACAAAATGTTAAACTTTCCAGTGCACCATGCAGAGCAAATCATCTCCGGCACGTTTTTAACAGCTACTGAATTAGTGCCGAGTGCAATCAGCAAACCTGCTTCAAGTAATCACTAATCAGCTAAACGACCGCTACAAACACACACTTATGTACAATTCAAAAACATTCACTGCTCGTAGCCGAAATCAGAACAGGACTGATAATCACATTTCACTCAGTGCGTTTACATGCACATCCAAATCGAGCTACTGTCGGTAATCGAGCTAAGGGTCCCAGCAGGGGTGCCAGAGAAATCCAATCCTACATGCACACAAGGAAATCGAGCTATTGTGTGAGGTACATTGTGCACCCGAGCCACAGGTGGCGCAACACGCCCCATCGTGTTGGTACACTTCCGGTTGTCGTCATGAAGAAGAGCTATTCAAGAGTATAAATAAGTTATCAGTTCTGTGTTCACAAGAAGAACGACGACAAGGACAGCAACATCGAGATATATTATATATATACACTGAACAAAAATATAAACGCAGCGGTCCATATTTTATGAAATACAAATGTTCAGATAGAAATTCATTTTCATTTTCTATGTGCCCGAGCCCAGTCCAGACGAGAACGTCGTCGCCCAGCAGTCAGGTCCAATCCTCGATGAGGTCTACGTGCATGGAGGCCAGCTTCTCTGAGTCGGTTTCTCACAGTTTTGACTGCTGACCCTGCGATTGTGTCTCCCCATGGTCTCATCTGCGGTCCGTGTTGCAGTCCGGCACCGATCACGCAGGTGGGTCAGATGGATATGCCGGTCTTGTGCTGGAGTGGTGACACGTGGCCTGCGTGCATGCGGCATGTTGTCTGTGGTGCCATGCTGCTGAAATCGTCGTCGGAGGCGGACTATCGTGGAATTATGCACCCCCAATTGACGCCCTACAGCTCTGATGGACATTCCAGCCTGCAGCATGCCAATGGCTCGTTCCCGGTTGATTCTGGTCATCTGTGGCATCTTGACATTTGAACATTTTTGTCATTTCAGGGTGGCCTTTTATTGGCCCCACATAAAGGATGGTCATGACATGCATTACTCAGTGAAATTTTTGTCTGCAATGGTCACACCCGACTGGATCATGGATTATCTCAAGTCTGGGCACTGCTCAGAACTTGAGTAGAGGGACACTTTTTTTTTTTTTTCAAAAAATGTTTACTGGTATGCTATACTATCATTTGATGTGGGCAGAAAAAAAAATCAGTATCGGATGTACAAAATAAATAAAATCTTTAGGTGCTGCGTTTATATTTTTGTTCAGTGTATATTCAACTCCTTAAGCTGAATGAGCATGAACTCTATCTCCTCATTGCTTCAGAAGTGCACGTTTCTACTACTGTTGTCATGCCGACCGAGGCTGTTGTGTTTCCCGCTTGTGGTCTCGTCACTCGTCACTTCCGGAAGGGGCAGTGCTGAAGTAAGTAGCTCGACTACGTAGCTCGGCTACAATCGCATAATCTAGGTCGCGTAGCTCGATTACGAGAAATCCAGTTGGGTTTGATTTCAGCCGAGCTAAGGTGTTTCCATGGCATTTAGAACTTCGATTTCAGTCGAGCTACGGCAGAAATTCGATTTTCTCTATGTGCATGCAAACGCACTGACTGTGAAAGGCAGATTACACACAAATCAGTACAATACACAACAAAATGAAGCCTAATGCAGGGGTTCGGAAACTTTTTGTAGCCATGGACACCTTGGGACAGGAAATCAGCCTGATTTTGAGTTGGCTGGTAAATTTTTAGCATCGGGCTTGAAAATGAACATCTGGAACGACGAGCAGGGCCGATGCAGTGTCTGGGACGCCCCGTGGCACCCTGACGAAAAGTCTAGCATGTCAATTTTTGCATTTTCTCACCTAATCTTACAACTTCTACGACATGTTCCTTGATAGCCATGATCGACGATTTCTTGACCCTCCTCCCTGACGACACACAAAGACATGAACGATGGCTGGTGAAGACCAAACTTGTAGTGTTGCAAGTCTCCTGACCAAGACATGGCAAGAATTTATGGCACTAATCTGACACGGTGACTATCGTGAAGGAAAAATATCGTGGTTTTATCTAGATGACATTAGCTATAAAATCAATTCCAGTACAGATTTATTTAAACGAGTATCGTGATACTTTGTCTGTTTATAAGAGCCGGCGAGAGGTTTTTAGTCCTTTTCCCACCAACACAACACATTCATAGGCTTGTTTTAGTTTAGAATAAATGTTAAAACCAAGTAAGGTATATAACCGCTTGGATATTGGGGTGTTGTGATTTCCACCACTATAAGTAATTTCCCAAAATAGCAGACCCCGTGGTTACTCTTCACAGACCCCTGGTGTTCCTGGATCCCATACTGACCTATAAAACCAACACGAATGCTCGTCTCGTCTTCTTCCGCTTATCCGGGGCCGGGTCGCGGAGGCAGCAGTCTGAGCATGGAAGCCCAAACTTCCCTTTCCCCAGACACCTCGGGAAGAACACCGAGGCGTTCCCAGGCCAGCCGAGAGACATAGTCCCTCCAGCGTGTCCTGGGTCTTCCCCGGGGCCTCCTCCCGGGGGGACATGCCTGGAACACCTCCCCAGGGAGGCGTCCAGGAGGCATCTGAAAGAGATGCCCGAGCCACCTCAGCTGATTCCTCTCGACGTGGAGAATTTTTATTGATGTTGTGTACATCAATAAAAATTCCTTTCTTATGAAATCTACAACATACCCCGTAAGTCCTTACTAATCTTGAAAATGTTTGTCAAACTCCAAAAGTCAGCGTTACTTTAACACGATTACTTATGGTTCAGTAGTGCTAAGTGGAATTCCGCTCCTGATTCCTGACGCTTGTATCAATAGTGATTAGCAGGAATATCACAAGTGCCGGGAACACGCCTGACAAAACAGTAAACAACAGTTGCAGGAGCGATATGTTATCCCAGATAGTGACATCATCATCCTGTAAAAACTGTAGACAGGACACTGAGATGTTCTATGAACGATAAGTAACTCCTGAACATCGACCCTCTCTCAGAAAAAAAGGTGATCCTGTGCCGAAGCGGTCGTCCAGGTACAGTATGTGCGGCGAAAGCAACAAAGTCAGTAGTGTGTATTTACCAGTGCAGGGGGTTGAGACCTGAGGTACTGCTGCTGCTACAGGGAAGGATCCTGCTGAGTCAGACAAGCTGAAGGTCGCACACTGAGCATTGTGGGATAATGAAAGGACTGCAAAAGAGGCAAGTCGTTAAAACTGCACTAAACTACATTATATGATGTTTAAAATGATTCCTTATCAAAGGGGTGTTTTTGCACAGATCTGACAGCAATATAACCTGAATGACTAACATCATGTGAGAACACTAGACGAACATTGACCTGCCCTCCCCGCTTTAACAGCACACCGCCCGCTTCCATACCCTTCTCCGATTACAACCACACCCTTCAGTACAGGCTAAGCTGCAAATTAATGGTAGTGATGGTATTTCAGTGTGGCACGACTGCAAAAACACGGATGAAAGTGAAATACGATGCGATGGGAATTACGTTTGTTTCAAACACACACTTTAGTTCTGTTACCCAGATACCAAGACGGGTGAATTAACAGACAGCAGAATGTTAATTCAATCTTTTAATGCGGCGGGGCTACTACTTGTGTTTAACTCACCAAGTACAACGAATCCAAGTCAACATCTTAGAAATGCCCAACGGCAGCGAGCGGGGAGAGGGGGAGAGAGAGAGAGAGAGAAACCATGCCACCAAACAATGTAACCACTGACTCTTTTATTCATCTTCAGTAACTGCTTTATCCTGGACACGTTTGGTGTGGTTTAAATTATTTATTTTTTAAAAATAAAAATATATTATTTTAGGGAATTGATCAAGCGTCAAACTTCGCGCAGCACTGGGCGGGACGGACTGGTCAAACTTCGCGCAGCACTGGGCGGGACGGACTGGTCAAACTTCGCGCAGCACTGGGCGGGACGGACTGGTCAAACTTCGCGCAGCACTGGGCGGGACGGACTGGTCAAACTTCGCGCAGCACTGGGCGGGACGGACTGGTCAAACTTCGCGCAGCACTGGGCGGGACGGACTGGTCAAACTTCGCGCAGCACTGGGCGGGACGGACTGGTCAAACTTCGCGCACCAGTGGGCGGGACGGACTGGTCAAACTTCGCGCACCAGTGGGCGGGACGGACTGGTCAAACTTCGCGCAGCACTGGGCGGGACGGACTGGTCAAACTTCGCGCAGCACTGGGCGGGACGGACTGGCCAAACTTCGCGCACCAGTGGGCGGGACGGACTGGTCAAACTTCGCGCACCAGTGGGCGGGACGGACTGGTCAAACTTTGCGCAGCACTGGGCGGGACGGACTGGTCAAACTTCGCGCACCAGTGGGCGGGACGGACTGGTCAAACTTCGCGCAGCACTGGGCGGGACGGACTGGTCAAACTTCGCGCACCAGTGGGCGGGACGGACTGGTCAAACTTCGCGCACCAGTGGGCGGGACGGACTGGTCAAACTTCGCGCACCAGTGGGCGGGACGGACTGGTCAAACTTCGCGCACCAGTGGGCGGGACGGACTGGTCAAACTTCGCGCACCAGTGGGCGGGACGGACTGGTCAAACTTCGCGCACCAGTGGGCGGGACGGACTGGTCAAACTTCGCGCACCAGTGGGCGGGACGGACTGGTCAAACTTCGCGCACCAGTGGGCGGGACGGACTGGTCAAACTTCGCGCACCAGTGGGCGGGACGGACTGGTCAAACTTCGCGCACCAGTGGGCGGGACGGATTGGTCAAACTTCGCGCAGCAGTGGGTGGGACGGATTGGTCAAACTTCGCGCAGCAGTGGGCGGGATGGATTGGTCAAACTTCGCGCAGCAGTGGGTGGGACGGATTGGTCAAACTTCGCGCAGCAGTGGGCGGGACGGATTGGTCAAACTTCGCGCAGCAGTGGGTGGGACTGGTCAAACTCGTATGAGAGCTGGAGGGACCGGGGTTTATAGCACAGTCCCATTAGTTCCTCCTCCTATTTGTTTGCTCTGGAGGTGTTACACAGATGGAGTGGCATCAAAACACTCAGGACAAACCATTCAAAACATAAAAAACTGTAAGCAATTAATCTACTAGAAAACAGAAACTAGACAAATAATAAAATAAAGTCAAACATAAATACCAAACCTACTGACAGCAAATTAGCCACATACATAATTTAACAATAATTAATAAAACAGACAAGTTACAGTAAATCCAACCACCATTTTGGCAAAAATGAAGAGAATATCAGGAGTAAACTCTCAGTGCTGAACACTGCAACGACATAGAATAACCTTCATGGTCTCTACTGATGAGGCCTTCAATTATTTCATTTCATCATTCTAACAGTTTCAGAAATGGTTTTCTGTCGCCTGTGCTGGAGCTGAGTGAAACCCAGAGAAACAAGTGCAGCTCTTTAGTGTAACTGTTAGCTTAGCCACCGCTAGCAGCTCACAGTGCAGTATGATGTCATGTTATAGCTCACAATGACATTAGTAAAAACAAATATGGTGGTGATAATAATTAACAATACAACAAACTTGTTAATGATTCGTGTTAATCTCATGAGTGATTTGAGGTTAAGTGAAGGATAAACGTGTTGTTTTGCCGCTGAACCCAAAACCACAACAAACCGCACAGTGCCATTTTGCTCAGTTACCTGGCCCGGGGCTTCAGGAGTTAGCGACCTGATCACTTCGGCAGCTAACAATTCAAAACAAGCGGCGAGACCAAACTAAATCGGGCTATTATTACACTCAAACAAGGTATTTGCAAAGCACCGCTTTTTATCTCCGCCATAACTTCCCTTAGGTGCGTGTGTGCATGTCATTGAAACACAGTCCAGTATGGAGTACTTCGCGAACTCTCGCGATAATTCGTGTTGCTGCTGATCCAGCTGTAGTACTGCAACCTGCCACAGGAGGCAGTAAGTGGCTGTTACAGATGTCCTACCGCGTGAAGTCAAGCTTACTCAACTCATCATCAGCACATCAGCTCCAGTACAAAATAAATAATTACACACAGTTTTCTGAAGCAGTTTAGTGTCTTTAATTGGTGTATTTTAACAGTTGTACCATGTAACCTGCAAAATTAACACACATACAGACATATAAACACGCACAAATGGCACCATGCGAGTGGCAAGCTGTTGCAGCAATCACATTACACATTGTCATTATTTATCAAATGACTTTACTTATTCTTTCACTATCTATCTATCTATCTATCTATCTATCTATCTATCTATCTATCTATCTATCTATCTATCTGTCATCTCTCTATCTGTCTGTCTGTATCTATCTTTCTGTCTGTCTGCCATTATCTATCTATCTATCTATCTATCTATCTATCTATCTATCTATCTATCTATCTATCTATCTATCTATCTGTCTGTCATTATCTCTCTCTATCTGTCTGTCTGTCTATATCTATCTGTCTGTATCTATCTTTCTGTCTGTCTGCCATTATCTATCTATCTATCTATCTATCTATCTATCTATCTATCTATCTATCTATCTATCTATCTATCTATCTATCTATCTATCTATCTGTCTGCTCTCTATCTGTCTGTCTGTATCTATCTTTCTGTCTGTCTGCCATTATCTATCTATCTATCTATCTATCTATCTATCTATCTATCTATCTATCTATCTATCTGTCTGCTCTCTATCTGTCTGTCTGTATCTATCTTTCTGTCTGTCTGCCATTATCTATCTATCTATCTATCTATCTATCTATCTATCTGTCTGTCATTATCTCTCTCTATCTGTCTGTCTGTCTATATCTGTCTATATCTATCTTTCTGTCTGTCTGCCATTATCTATCTATCTATCTATCTATCTATCTATCTATCTATCTATCTATCTATCTATCTATCTATCTATTTTTCTGTCTGTCTGTCATTATCTCTCTCTATCTGTTTGTCTGTCTATATCTATCTGTCTATATCTATCTTTCTGTCTGTCTGCCATTATCTATCTATCTATCTATCTATCTATCTATCTATCTATCTATCTATCTATCTTTCTGTCTGTCTGCCATTATCTATCTATCTATCTATCTATCTATCTATCTATCTATCTATCTATCTATCTGTCATTATCTCTCTCTATCTGTCTGTCTGTCTATATCTATCTGTCTATATCTATCTTTCTGTCTGTCTGCCATTATCTATCTATCTATCTATCTATCTATCTATCTATCTATCTATCTATCTATTTTTCTGTCTGTCTGTCATTATTTCTCTGTCTGTCTGTCTATATCTATCTTTCTGTCTATATCTATCTTTCTGTCTGTCTACCATTATCTATCTATCTATCTATCTATCTATCTATCTATCTATCTATCTGCCTGTCTATCTATCTACCTACCTGTTTGTCTATCTATCTGTCCGTCTGTCCATCCATCCGTCTATCTATCTATCTATCTATCTATCTATCTATCTATCTGTCTATCTATCTATCTATCTATCTATCTATCTACAACCCCAATTCCAAAAAAGTTGGGACGCTATATAAACTGTAAATAAAAACAGAATGCAATAATTTGCAAATCATGGAAATCCTATATTTCATTGAAATAGTACAAAGACAACATATCAAATGTTGAAACTGAGAAATTTTGTTTTTTGAAAAATATATGCTCATTTTGAATTTCATGTCAGCAACACATTTCAAAAAAAGTTGGGACAGGGTCATGTTTACCATGGTGTTGCATCACCTCTACTTTTACCAACATTCTCTAAACATTTGGGAACTGAGGAGACCAATTGCTGTAGTTTTGAAAGAGAAATGCTGTTCCATTCTTGCCTGAGATACAGTTTCAGTTGCTCAACAATTCGGGGTCTCTTTTGTCATATTTTGCGCTTCATAATGTGCCAAATGTTTTAAATGGGAAACAGATCTGGACTGCAGGCAGGCCAGTTTAGCACCCAGACTCTTTTACTACAGTGACACAGACAGATAACTTCAACACAATGTCAGAATTTTGTTTAATTGATTATGACAGGGGTTTTCAAAGTGTGGGAGAGTGAGCCCCCCCTCAGAGAGCAAATAAACAACAGCGCCCCCCCTTACAATTTTTGTTGTTGCTATACTTAATGTTCCATTCGTATTTTAAAAAAATGGTTGTTGTACACATTTTTCTTTTTTTCTTTTTCACATTTTAAACATCTGTGCTTTTTAAAACATCTTGTTTTACACATTTTAAACATCTCATAGCATTGTTAGCTAGCACCTCTTGGCAGACAACACACTGTGGCAGTGGAGCATCTTCAGATCCAGTCCATGAAAATCCAAACTTTAAATAATCGTGGTCATACTTCCTTCTTTTTCCAGTCCCCCCAGGATCTCGCGGGCCTTTTTTGTGATTGTTGCGGACTAAAATGTCTGATGTTGTGGGGGTTTTCCAAAAAAATTGCGATGAAAGTTGCGGTGTTTTTTAGGTTTTTGTTGCGATTACATTGCGGGAGGAAGTGAAAGTTGCGAGAAATTGTTGCGATTTTCTCTTTTTGTGATTAAAATTGAGTGATATGTTAAATATTAAGTTATTACTGAAAAACTATTGATTAAAAAACAAAGACACTGAGAAATGGTCCAATAAACAACTTTACAAATATAAAAGATTAGCAGGACTACAAAAATGCAGAAAAATAGGCTTTACTTATCCAAATGCACCTGTTGGTTCAAAAGTTAAAGTGCATAGAACCTCACAGTACAACATGAAGTTACCTTAAAATATAATATAAATGCCTCAGCTTTCATCTCATCTCTAGCCGCTTTATCCTGTTCTACAGGGTCGCAAGCAAGCTGGAGCCTATCCCAGCTGACTACGGGCGAAAGGCGGGGTACACCCTGGACAAGTCGCCAGGTCATCACAGGGCTGACACATAGACACAGACAACCATTCACACTCACATTCACACCTACGGTCAATTTAGAGTCACCAGTTAACCTAACCTGCATGTCTTTGGACTGTGGGGGAAACCAGAGCACCCGGAGGAAACCCACAGGGAGAACATGCAAACTCCGCACAGAAAGGCCCTCACCGGCCACGGGGCTCGAACCCGGACCTTCTTGCTGTGAGGCGACAGCGCTAACCACTACACCACCTCAGCTTTCATGTAAGAAAAAAACTTTTAATACTAGTACTGTGTGCAGTCAGTCTCTCCTGAAGACTAAATTAAACAATAATTATAAACTAATAAAATAAATGGCTCAGGCTTCATAGAAGAAAAAAACCCCAATTTGAACAGAATCTCACAGTATGATGCTGAAGCTGCCTAAACAATGGAAAATAAAATACCATTTTGGCAAAAATGTTGGCATCCATTAATTTCTTGTATTAAGTAAAAAAAAATAAAGTGCACACAGTCCTTCACTGTAAACATACACTTTCAGTAACAGAATTTAAGCCTACATAAACACTGACTCGCACATCATGCAATGTTGCCAGATAATGCAGACGTTTTCCAGTCCAAAATATGTTCAAAATGCACTTAAAACCAATCTGGCAACACCGCTTCTCTTGAACGTAAACACGGAAGTAAGGCGGAAGGTAGTTTGTCGACGTCACCTCAAGACGACGCCAACGATTGATCAAATTTGCGGGAAAGTTGCGGTGATTGGATATAATTGCAACACCGCCCTGAATTCGCGGGGATTGGTTGAATTTGTGCTGAAGTTGCAAATCGCAACATCCTGGAGGCTCTGGGTTTTTTTGCTTGGCCCAGACTCTGTCTCCTCACTCACTGTAGCTTTAGGTACTAAAAATCGATCCATTTTGTTTCTGGTAAAGGCTCCTCACGTTGCGCCCCCCCTGAAGAACTCTGGCGCCCCCCGGGGGGGGGGGGGGCGCGCCCCACACTTTGAAAAGCCCTGGATTATGAGACTCTTGAAAAAACTGTACAAAATCTCAGTTCCTCAACATCTGAATTGGACATTCTGCCCACCAACTTTTTTAAGTCTGTTCTACATCTTATAATTACAGATGTGCTTCAAATCATAAATACATCCCTAGAGACTGGCATTGTTCCTGTGTCCTTGAAAAAAGCCACTGTAAAGCCCCTACTTAAAAAGAATAATCTGGATGCTTCAGTATTAAATAACTACAGGCCAATATCAAATCTACCATTCATCGGGAAAATCCTTGAAAAAATTGTCTTCAATCAATTAACTGCCTTCTTGATATCAAACAGCTTTTTTGATAACTTTCAATCAGGATTTCGTGCCAATCATAGCACTGAAACAGCGCTGATTAAAGTTATAAATGACATACGCCTTAATACTGATGCAGGCAAAACATCGGTCCTGGTATTACTGGACCTCAGTGCAGCTTTTGATACTGTTGATCACAACATACTGCTATATCGACTTGAACATTGGGTTGGGTTGACTGGTGAAGTTATCAATTGGTTAAAATCATACTTAAAAGATAGAAGCTTCTTTGTTACCATGGGAAATTGTACCTCAGCGTCAATGTCCTTGACCTGTGGTGTCCCCCAGGGGTCGATTCTTGGACCATTACTATTCAACCTTTATATGCTCCCACTTGGGCAAATTATCAAGAACAATTCAATTTTATATCACTGCTATGCAGATGATACCCAAATTTATCTTGCTCTATCACCTAATGATTATGCCCTCCTTGAATGTCTCTACCAGTGTATCGATCAAATCAACAACTGGATGTCACAAAATTTTCTTCAGCTGAACACAGATAAAACAGAAGTAATTCTATTTGGAAAAAAAAGATGAAAGAATCAGGATTACCACTATTCTTGGCACAAAGGGGATTAAAACAAAAGAAATGGTTAAAAATCTTGGTGTTTTCATTGACAGCGAGCTAAACTTTGAGAGGCATATGAAAGCAATCATTAAAACGGCATTTTATCACCTAAAAAACATTTCCAAACTAAGAGGACTTATGTCAAAAAATGATCTGGAAAAACTTATACATGCCTTCATCTCTAGTAGGGTTGATTACTGCAATGGCCTTTTCACAGGCCTGCCAAAAAAGACCATCAAACGACTTCAGCTGGTTCAAAATGCAGCGGCTAGGGTTCTCACACGAACAAAAAGAACAGAGCACATTACTCCAATTCTAAGGTCCCTTCACTGGCTTCCAGTAAGCTACAGAATTGACTTTAAAGCATTGCTGCTGGTGTACAAATCTCTAAATGGTACAGGGCCCAGTTACCTCTCTGATATGTTGCGGCAGCCTAACCCAATCAGATCTACCAGATCGCAGCAGCAAAATTTACTGGTAAAACCTGTTGTTAAAACAAAGTGTGGTGAACCAGCTTTTAGCTACTATGCAGTACAGCTATGGAACCAACTGCCAGAGGACATCAAAAATGCTCCTGCTGTTGGCAGCTTCAAATCTAGACTAAAGACCAAGCTGTTTTCAGATGCTTTCTGCTAAATTATTAATATTGCCATTTCTACATGTTTTAAACTCTTTACTTTTACAGTCTCTCCATGTTTTAAATTTTACTTAACTTTTATTCTATTTTATTCTGCTGTTTTTTTAATTTAACTTTTATCTCATTTTATTATTTTATTTCTACTATTGTTTAATTCTTATTAATTTTCTTCCCCATTTATTTTATGTAATTTTATTTTCTATTGTTTACTGTTTTGCTTTTACTTCTGTAAAGCACATTGAACTGCCACTGTGTATGAAATGTGCTATATAAATAAACTTGCCTTGCCTTGCCTTACAGAACCATGCAGTTTTAATATGTGCAGAAAGTGGTCTGGCATTGTCTTGCTGAAAGAAGGAAGGCCTTCTCTGAAAAATATTTTGTCTGGATGGCAGCATATTGCTCTGAAACATGTATATATCATTCAGCATTAATGATGCCTTCCCAGATTTACAACCCCGATTCCAAAAAAGTTGGGACAAAGTACAAATTGTAAATAAAAATGGAATGCAATGATGTGGACGTTTCAAAATTCCATATTTTATTCAGAATAGAACATAGATGACATATCAAATGTTTAAACTGAGAAAATGTATCATTTAAAGAGAAAAATTAGGTGATTTTAAATTTCATGACAACAACACATCTCAAAAAAGTTGGGACAAGGCCATGTTTACCACTGTGAGACATCCCCTTTTCTCTTTTCAACAGTCTGTAAACGTCTGGGGACTGAGGAGACAAGTTGCTCAAGTTTAGGGATAGGAATGTTAACCCATTCTTGTCTAATGTAGGATTCTAGTTGCTCAACTGTCTTAGGTCTTTTTTGTCGTATCTTCTGTTTTATGATGCGCCAAATGTTTTCTCTAGGCGAAAGATCTGGACTGCAGGCTGGCCAGTTCAGTACCCGGACCCTTCTTCTACGCAGCCATGATGCTGTAATTGATGCAGTATGTGGTTTGGCATTGTCATGTTGGGAAATGCAAGGTCTTCCCTGAAAGAGACGTCGTCTGGATGGGAGCATATGTTGCTCTAGAACCTGGATATACCTTTCAGCATTGATGGTGTCTTTCCAGATGTGTAAGCTGCCCATGCCACACGCACTAATGCAACCCCATACCATCAGAGATGCAGGCTTCTGAACTGAGCGCTGATAACAACTTGGGTCGTCCTTCTCCTCTTTAGTCCGAATGACACGGCGTCCCTGATTTCCATAAAGAACTTCAAATTTTGTTCCATCTGACCACAGAACAGTTTTCCACTTTGCCACAGTCCATTTTAAATGAGCCTTGGCCCAGAGAAGACCTCTGCGCTTCTGGATCATGTTTAGATACGGCTTCTTCTTTGAACTATAGGGTTTTAGCTGGCAACGGCGGATGGCACGGTGAATTGTGTTCACAGATAATGTTCTCTGGAAATATTCCTGAGCCCATTTTGTGATTTCCAATACAGAAGCATGCCTGTATGTGATGCAGTGCCGTCTAAGGGCCCGAAGATCACGGGCACCCAGTATGGTTTTCCGGCCTTGACCCTTACGCACAGAGATTCTTCCAGATTCTCTGAATCTTTTGATGATATTATGCACTGTAGATGATGATATGTTCAAACTCTGCAATTTTACACTGTCGAACTCCTCTCTGATATTGCTCCACTATTTGTCGGCGCAGAATTAGGGGGATTGGTGATCCTCTTCCCATCTTTACTTCTGAGAGCCGCTGCCACTCCAAGATGCTCTTTTTATACCCAGTCATGTTAATGACCTATTGCCAGTTGACCTAATGAGTTGCAATTTGGTCCTCCAGCTGTTCCTTTTTTGTACCTTTAACTTTTCCAGCCTCTTATTGCCCCTGTCCCAACTTTTTTGAGATGTGTTGCTGTCATGAAATTTCAAATGAGCCAATATTTGGCATGAAATTTCAAATGTCTCACTTTCGACATTTGATATGTTGTCTATGTTCTATTGTGAACACAATATCAGTTTTTGAGATTTGTAAATTATTGCATTCCGTTTTTATTTACAATTTGTACTTTGTCCCAACTTTTTTGGAATCGGGGTTGTACAAGCTACCCATGTCATGTGTACTAATGCACCCTCATGCCATCACAGATGCTGGCTTTTGAACTGTGCACTGATAACATGTCGGATGGTCCCTCTCCTCTTTAGCCTGGAGGACGTGGTGTCCTTGATTTCTAAAAAGAATTTCTACTTTTGATTCATCAGACCTTGAGAGAATTTTCTACTTCGCCTCAGTCCATCGTAAAAGAGCTCAGGCCCAGAGAAGGTGGCGGTGTTTCTGGATATTGCTTATATCGGGTTTTAACTTGCATTTGTGGATGCAGTAATGAACTGTTTTCACAGATGATGGTTTTCTGAAGTGTTCCTGAGCCCATACAGTGATTTCCACTACAGACGTGTGTCTGCTTTTAATGCAGTGTCGCCTGAGGACCTGAAGATCACAGGCATCCAATGTCAGTTTTCAGCCTTGTCTCTTGCATACAGAGATTTCTCCAGATTCTCTGAATCTTTTAATGATATTATGTACCATAGATGATGTAATCCCCAAATTCTTTGCAGTTTTACACTGAGGAACGTTATTCTTAAATTATTGCACTATTTGTCCACGCAGTCTTTCACAGAGTGGTGAACCCCTCCCCATCTTTACTTCTGAGAGACTCCGCCTCTCTGGGATGCTCTTTTTATACCCAGTCATGTTACTGACCTGTTGCCAATTAACCAAATTAATTTTATTAAGCATTACACAACTTTTTCAGCCTTTTGTTGCCCCTGTCCCAACTTTTCTGAAACGTGTTGTTGACATCAAATTTAAAATGAGGATATATTTTTCAAAAAACAATAAAATTTCTCAGTTTCAACATTTGATATGTTGTCTTTGTACTATTTTCAATGAAATACAGGGTTTCCATGATTTGCAAATCTTCACATTCTGTTTTTATTTGTTTTACACAGTGTCCCAACTTTTTTGGAATTGGGGTTCTATCTATCTATCTATCTATCTATCTATCTATCTATCTATCTATCTATCTATCTATCTATCTATCTGTCTATGTGTCTGTCTGTCTGTCTGTCTGTCTGTCATCTGTCTGTCTATCCATCTGTCTGTCTCTCCACCTGTCTATCTATCTATCTATCTATCTATCTATCTATCTATCTATCTATCTATCTATCTATCTATCTATCTATCCTGTTACGGACTGGTATGCGGTTGTTGATCCCAAATCCACATCATATTTTCACTCATTGCTTTTATTCTCCGTGGTCTATTTTACATCTTCACTGAATCTCACTGAAGGCGGTCCATGCAGAGAACACGTACATTTCTTATCCCAATTATGAAAAATGTACATTTTCTACATTTAAGCTACTGTAAGAGATTCTTCCCTGCTGAAAAATCCTGCATGGTCTGTTACCAGCTTCCAAAACACGGGCCGAGCTGTTCAAGCTTGCAAGTCAGTAAGTTGGTGAGTCAATTTTATTTATAAAGCACATTTAAAACTACAACTGTCGACCAAAGTGCTGTGCACTGATACGATCACATGTGACATGGTTAATACCGTATATAGTCCTTAGACTATCTTTATCAGCTGGTAAGTGCAACACTTTTAGGGGGAAAAGTGGATAAATATCATCAGATGATGTCAACAACTAATTTGCATATTCTTAGAATCATTATCATTTTTTTTTCCAGTAACACTGCACCACACAGTGTTTTATTTTCCTTATACCACCGCAATCTGCGGACAATTGAATTTTTAGCTTATTTACTTTTTTGATGATGATGTCATCAATGAATTTGCATATTCTTAGAATCATCATAATTATTTGCAAAACAAAACTTTCCTTTTACTCGTTTGGGTTTCTGTGATTTAAATGAATTCTGCTGTCTGTCCTACTTATGCCACTCCTGCCATGCTTTCTCTTTTTTCCCCTCAATTTATACTGATCATATTCTTCTTGCATGTTTTATGTGTTATGTGTCCTTTTAACTTTTGCTTTTACAATGATGTGTATTTTTTAGGCACATCTGACCTTTTAACATCAGTCCATGGACAACAGATGCAAAATAGCCATTTTAACCAATGCTATCATTTCTCTCAGTGTGAGGTGGTATGAACGAGCTCATTTCATTGGAAACAATGAAAATTATTGATTGGTAATTTGGACCAAGGGCAATCAGTGATTTTATCATTGGTCATTGGGAGCATTGGTTATCAGTAATTGGTCAGTGGGAACACTGGCGATCAGTTATTGGTGGTTGGGACCAATCGTGATCAGTGACTGGTCATTGGGTACAATGGTGACCAGTGATTGGTCATTGAGAGCAATGATGATCAGTAACCGGTTGTCGGGACCAATGGTGATCAGTGATCGGTCATTGGGACCAATGCTGATCAGTGATTGGTCATTGGGAACATTGGTGATCAGTGATTGGTCGTTGGGAACAATGCTGATCAGTGACTGGTCATTGAGAACAGTGGTGATTTTTGGTCATACAGAACAAGGGTTTTCAATGATTGGTTGTTGGTACCATTGGCTTGCAGAAGTGCAGAAGGCTTTTTAGTGATGAGTCTACCAAACCTGCTCTTTTGACTCATATCATCAGCAGCTGTGATGGGAGTTGGAGAGCCGTAACAAGTGCAGGATAGTTGCAGATTTTGAAAGCTCATTGCGGGCGCGGACATATGCGGTGATAAACTGCAGTCCCGCTAACTAAAAACATGCTTGAAATAAAATTTATAAATT
This sequence comes from Neoarius graeffei, assembly GCF_027579695.1. NCBI lineage: Eukaryota > Metazoa > Chordata > Actinopteri > Siluriformes > Ariidae > Neoarius > Neoarius graeffei. Next base: position 73,106,226 of record NC_083580.1, read on the forward strand.
ATTAATTTATGTCTATCATGTATAATTTGTGCTGATATTTTATTTAGCATTAATAAAAACATTTTAAGATGCCTAAATTTACAGAGAAAGTCAGATTTAGTGAAAAATGGCATCTTAAACTTGCCATTGAACACTCTAATGACTCGCAGTTCACACCGAACTAGCAAGAGAACCATGAGTAAATTGATTTACTTATTGCATTAGTCTACAACTTTAATCAGAGAGACAGGTTACACAGTGATGGTAGGCTTGACTCAATGCTATCCCAGAAATCCTTCCTGTAATATACAAATTTGGCTGTCCAATCAGAGGCGGCCAAATTTGCATATTACAGGAAGGATTTCTGGGATAGCATTGAGTCAAGCCTACCGGCACTGTGTAACATGTCTCTCTGATTAAAGTTGTAGACTAACGCAAGCAGTAAATCAATTCACTTCTTCTATTAGCTCTGTTTTGCAATAAAAAAAAAAACCATTAGTACAAAGCAAGCCCATTCACTTTTTTATGCTGATCAGAGAATTACAATGGTTTCTCATGTGATGAAAATTTGTGATTAAATATTTTAATTGTTTGACAGCACTAATTATTATTATTAGAGATACTACATGCTGAATTCAGAAACAAGACAAACAATAACAAATGTGAGCTGTGTTCAAATCCACTCAAAGTAGGGGGAGGGGCACCATCACGCTGTGTCAAGACAAGAACTTTCCTGAGAAATAACGCGAACGTCTGCATCATGCGGGATTTGCGGGCGGGAGCGGGACTGAAAATCATAATTTTTTTGTGGGCGTAGGCGGGAGCGGGACAAAATATGGCAGGCACGGGCGGGAGCGGGACTGAAAATCATAATTTTTTTGTGGGCGCGGGCGGGAGCGGGACTGAAAATCATAATTCTTTGCGGGCGCGGGCGGGAGTGGGACTGCACAATGCGGGCGCAGGCGGGAGCGGGACTGAAAAATCCGACCCGCGCAGACCTCTAATGGAAACAATCTCTGAATAAAACTGAATCATGCTTCATCATCTCATCTCATTATCTCTAGCCGCTTTATCCTGTTCTACAGGGTCGCAGGCAAGCTGGAGCCTATGCTTCATCATAGACAAGTTATTTTTAAGAAGATAACACAACAGTAAGGCAATTAGAAACTGCCCAGTCAAGTAATGAGAGGCTGGAAAACACTGGCAGAGATAGTTAACCAGAATTGTGTACCAGATTTGCCAGTTCATCATGCAGCATGTTTTGGCATACAGCTGGTAACTCGTCACGCCAAACTGGGTATTTCCACCGAGTTAAACTGCCATAACATCCTAATAGCCATCACTGAAAATATTTCTTTGGTTGACCCAATGTCTGTAATCATTCATTCATCTCCAGGAATCACTCAGTCCTGGTCAGTGTTGTGGTGGATCTGGAGACAGGCGTACACCGTGATGAGATGTGTGTCCACTGGGGGGCACCATGCACACACACATTCACACACTCAGTTACACATAGGAGAAATTTAATGTCACCGGTTCACCTACTGGGCGGCATGGTGGTGTAGTGGTTAGTATTATCGCCTCAGCGCAGGAAGGTCCTGGGTTCGAGCCCAGCAGCCGACGGGGGCCTTTCTGTGAGGAGTTGCATGTTCTTCCCGTGTCTGTGTGGGTTTCCTCCCATAGTCCAAAGACATGCAGATTAGGCTAATTGGTGGCTCTAAACTGACCGTAGGTGTGAATGTGAATGGTTGTTTGTCTCTGTGTCAGCCCTGTGATGATCTGGCAACTTGTCCAGGGTGTACCCCGCCTCTCGCCCATAGTCAGCTGGATAGGCTCCAGCTTGCCTGCAACCCTGTACAGGATAAGCGGTTACAGATAATGGATGGATGGTTCACCTACCAGCATGTTTTTTAGACGTGGGAGGAAACCGGAGAACCCAGAGGAAACCCGGACAGACATGCAAAATTCACAGCACAGACAGTAACCTGAACTCAGGATCGACCTGCTCTGGTCTTTCATTAATGTATGATTTCTGATTTAGTCTGAATACCAGAACAAACACTAGCTTTGATTTTCACTCATGATTCTCAGCAATCTTTCTTTATCAATCTACAAATAAATATTATCGAGAAAAACCCCCACCAACAGATCAAAACCAAAGACATAAAACACAAAAACTTTTTATTTAAAAAGTGAAAAAAAATGAACACAATTTTAAAGACGTACAAATAACATATTCTACTTTCCCATTTGTTATTTTTATTCAAAGGCGCGGCATCCATAATAATAATTTACAACATTTCAACAAAGCATAAATAGAAAATCATTTACAAAATCCATGCAGCAATTTCTTCTATGGTTCATCATTTAACAGTTAAATTACCTGCAAACACTGGAAATGCCAAATCAGTGCTGGAATCTTTTTTTTTTTTTTCCAAGGGTCTGTGAGTAAGAACAGTCATATAAGGATAACAGTACAGCGCTTCATTGGCTTTTCTTGACATAAATGCTTCTGATTTGAAATGGGCTTTGAAGTGCAAGGGTACAATTTATAAAAGTATGGTATACTTTCTAAGTAAAGCTAGATGGCCTTTCGATTTCATAAAATCGGTGAAATTTACTTCCCTCTGAAATGTGGTCACTGTGATTGTTTATTTCTGTAATATCTCATAAAATAACAGGCCATTCTGTGGCTGGGAAGTTATTTAATTTGAGGGGATTAAAGCAAATAATGTGCATGAAATCGCTCGCTTCGTGCAGTCAAGCAGACAGAGGAAGTCCGTGTGCGCATGCGCAGGTTTACCTTCTTCTTCTTCTTCTTTTGCGTTTTACGGCAGCTGGCATCCACAGTGTTGCATTACTGCCATCTACAGGTTTCCCTTTGAACGTGCACTGACAGTTCCATCATTCTGTCGCTAAACGAACAGCTGATCACACCGAGGTGCTCGCTGACCGCCGATATTTATTAGTTTGATATTTCCTGCGTTTCCTTTCCTTCGTATATAACATAACGTCTTTTCTTCTCGCTTTCTTTCCGTTACTGTAGTCGGTCTTTCATGTTTCATTCGCACACTCACGTCCTCCATTTTTCTCTCCTGTTGCAAATGTGTATCCCACAATGCCTTGTGTGAACGGGGAAAGCCCACCACATGATGCGTGATGTAGTATCTTGAATTGGGTCATGGTGAAGCAGGAAAAAATAGCAGAGAATTTAGGGTCACATGGCCCTAAATTCATTAATTGTTCTCTTTAAAAAAAAAAGAATAAAATTTGAAATCTGATTCATATTCAGTAGTTTTTGGTCCACTAAACAAAAATGACTGAGTGTCAAGGAAAATTCTTTTGAAAATTTTTTACACTTGAAAAATCTGAAAGGCAGTCTACCTTTAATTTTGGTTTAACATATCGGTCTCCAGTACATCCATCTCAGTGAGTGCAAAGACATTGAAATGATATGAAAAAGCCATCTTTGCCTAATGTTTATGGGACATAGATAGATTTTGGGCAGAAATAAATGATGTTATATCCTTTAAGGGCATAGAAACGATATCTGTTGTGATCATGACGTCAGAATGAATAGGGACTGACTGACTTAAAATTGACAAATTTCAACATGGGCCAATTACAGATGTTCACAAACATCTGTGGAGGCAGCAGATGGCAGCGAGTTATTGCTTGTGTGATACCACAAGCTTTGGGTTAGTGTTAAATTAAATTATAACCCCTTTCATTTGGTTGTTTTTATTCATTCAGCAGTTGGATTTTTTTTTTTTTTTGCCAAGCAAACTCGGCAAAACCGGATCTCTTTGGGAATACCATCATTCATAAATATATACACCCAGAGATTGTCTTTCTGATATGTATGGTTCTTCCAGGCGGGTATAAAAACAGCATTTTATATTATATTAGTTTCCTGTAGCCATGGGTCGGAATAAATTTGTTGTCTTGAATTTCTCTGAAATATCATGGGATGTCTTTGTCAGAATTGCTTTTAATGATCTGTTTTGCCTTAGCTGCCATATATATGACTTGCACAAACAGGACTGTACTAAAAAAAAATGCAAATAAATCTTATAATAAACACACAGTGATATCTGTTTGTGCATTGTCCTGACATTGGATCATTTTCTACCATCTAAAATGTAAATACAGACCATTCTATTTTAGTACTGCAGTTTTAATATGTTTTTTTTTTTCAAATCACCAAACAATGTTAAAATCGTCCAACAACCAACACAGATATTGATCACAACTGGACATGACTGGACTGACATTGACCAGTTTTATCACTGACAATTATTTAGTGTTACTTTACACTGTGGTGTGGCATTAACACGTCACCATCTATAGGGTCACTTTTGATTAGTTTACACCTAAAAATGGTTAGGTATTTAAATAAACCTGAAACCGTGAAGTCACATCATTCGTCTATGTAGTTGTGATATTGATAAATGTTTGTAGACAGCGAGTGGAGATGCAGCTTGCAAGAAATGGAGCAGGATTACTTCTCGGCAATGGCGGGCAGCATGCAGGCACGGATACGGGCTTCCCTCCATGCGCTCCGGCACTCAGAGATCCAGTGCGACACAATTGTTTGTTTGTCCATGCTGCGGCTGCTTTTTGCCCTCCAACCACAATGGGTGCCATCGACCTTGGTGCCGTCTAGCTTCTTTCTGCTGATCGGCGAACGCTGTGGCACGACAGGAGAAGGGACGGACTCTGGTAGACGCAGATCAGGGCAACTGCTTTTGCTCTGGATATCAAGACCAGGGCAGGGCACGCTGCATGCCCTACGAAGAGGAATGTTGCCCCTTTTGGTGGAGGAAGATGAAGCTTGTGCTTCTCTGTAACCATAGAGGTACTCCAGAGGGTCAGTGGAGGTTGGGCAGTCCTGCTCTGAGCCTTGGGCTTGCTCTGGCTCTGAGGAAGAAGGCCCCGGCATCTCTACCTTGGGTGACTGGGTTGTGGAAGTGTCAACGGGGCAGGTTAGGGGAAGCTGCGCAAGCTGGCGTAAACGGTGCGGGCGCAAACATGGCTTTGGAGAGTCCAGCCTGCCAATGGACAGGATGTCACGGTCTGGCTCGTGCAAGGGAAAAGTAGGCCGGGCCAGCTGGCAGATGGAGTGGAAGTAGTCCTGCGCACTGCTGTGCTGGCTGTTGGTCTGGTTCAGGTCATGCACGAGTTCCTCCGAACCCTCGCGGATGGTTGGGAGGCCTCGCTTAGCCAGCAGTCTAGACCTGGGCCGCATCACTGCACAGACAAACATGGCTTCGTTACTGTCTGCTCATTCATTCATTCATTCATACTCTTGAGTACGTGTTCATATACTGTATATAATGATGTCACCCTGTTTACATACGTTCTCCATAAAGTATGTATGCACATAAAGCTTCTTGGTGCAAGTAGTAATCTAATTCATTCCATCTTGCCCTCTCTCTAGTGTAACTGCAAATAATCAATGCACATAACGTGAGACATTGGTTACGGGAAAATGTGCAAGCCCAGTCTCCATGGTAACTCCTCTTCCCGTTACATCTCAGATTTCATTTCGACCGAAGAGTGCAGACACGCACAAAGCACACATATACAGAAAAACACGTACACACAAATAAACACTCACTCACGGACACGTATACTAATATTTATATCGAGATGTATACACTCAAAGGCTACAAGCTCTCCTCTTCAACATTAACACAATCCTAGCACTTGGGTGAAAGAACAAAGTAAATAACCCGACACCCCATACAGTACATCTCTCCCTCCCTACCCCTTTCTCTCCTAATGTTTACTACCTAATCCTGGCAAACGCTTCCTCAGATCCTGAGAACCAGAGGGCGAAAAAACAAGGCACAAAAAGCACCCTTTTTGCTCCCCAAAGCCTCGGCACAATGCACACCTGGGAGCCCCAGTGTCCGAGCAGCGGCGGCTGAATTGAAGAGAATCCCTTCAACTTGCAGTCTTCTCCTGTGCATTTATTAAACTCACATGAGCATGGAATCTAATTTACTGTCGTTCGTTTTCATGATTATATTATAATCTTTAAAGCCTTCAATTCTGCTTCCATTCTCTGAATATTCACCAAACTGGAGAAGCTGAGGTGAAGATTGAGGAAAATCAATATTCTGGAATATCGAGATGCTCCCACCTCTACTACGTCTCTGGTACCTGGGGGTTTCTGAGGGTCTCCTCTTCTCTCCTTGTTCTTCACACTGCTCCCTGCCACAGCCTAGCACTCAACTGCTGCTCCACGAGGAAAAACAATGCTTCCCCCACCTCACTCTCCTTCTCTTTCTTCCCTATGTATGTGCTCTCCTGCACTCAATCTCTCTCTCTCTCTCTCTCTCTCTCCCCCTCCACCCTCCTTTGGCTTGGGCTAAAAATAGCACCACTGGTTCATTCCCGTCCCCTTAGCTGTGCACAATCATTTGCAAAATGGATTCGGCTGATGCGAGGAGAGTGTTGATAGAGGGAGGGTGGGAGCGTGGAACGAGGTGAAGAGGCAAGCCAGTAGGAGGATTAAGAGGAGGATGAGGCGTAGGAGAAGAATGAAAAAAAGCCTTTGTCGTTGTATTCATACTGCATACACTGTATGGCTTATAGTTGACACCAGGGCCGTCATCGTTAAATGACAGAGCAATGTCACTTTGAAAACACTCTTGTTTCTGGTTCAGATGATCTAAACCTTGCGACGCTTTTTGGAAACTCAGCCCAGATTCGTCAGCGTTCGGTTGATGCTGTTTGTTTCATCAACTGTATCGAGAGACTCATTACAGGATTATTAGATCATTTGTTTCCAGAATGAGAGATATTTAGCAAGCCTCGTCATGCCAGAATTCCTCCCAAGGAACGCTTACGTTCTCTGAAACGATCAACACTCTTTTTACGGGAAGCCATCTTAAATCCATCCTGGCCTGACTTAGCTCTTTGTTTTCTCTGTAATTTTCAAGATATTAACCCGAGCCAAGACAAGACAAGAAGCCTTTATTTATTCATCACACGTACACTCAAGCACAGAATTAAGTGTACGCAATGAAATTCCTCCTCTGCATTTAACCCATCCGAAACAGTGAACACGCATGAGTGAGTAGTGAGCACACACACATACCCAGAGCAGTGGGCAGCTATGCTACAGGACTCGGGGAGCAGTTGGGGGTTAGTTCTTGCTCAAGGGCACTTCAGTCATGATACAGAGGAAGGGATAAATGCTGTTCATTCACTCAGGCCCACTTTACACGGGGACGGTCTGAAACAAAAACGCAAAAGTCCGTTTTCGTTCTCACTTTTTTCCGCGTCTACACGACCGTTTTCAAGGAGGAAATCTGCGTCTATACGGTGACGCATAAATGTGTGGAATTCAATTGGATGTGCATGCCAGGCGGCTAGGTGGTGCTGTGAAAGATCTCCGCTATGTCTGCACGCATGCGCAACGCCTTCTGTCTTGTCTGATCTGCACATCTGCGCCGCGAAAACTTTGACTACTCTGGCTATGGTAAGTAAGAAAGTAAGTAAAAAAGTAAGAGCATACTATACCCGCCTCTGTTCATTAACGGTATATGTGCAGATTCGATATAGATGTTCGAAGGACTCCTGGACGTTTATTAAAGCTGCCAGAGCAGCTTGAAGGTCCGTTGGATCGATGTAATCAGACGTGCTCTTACTTTTTTACTTACTTTCTTACTTCCCAGGCTGGCATGTACAGTATATGACATATGTATGACGTAAACGCGTACCCGACGTGAGCAGATCCGAGCAGAGTTTCGCATATTGGGTAGTTTAGACGGATATGCAACGGGGGCTGTTTTTAACTTATCCACTCTGGAAGGCGTTTTCAATTTTTTCCGTTTTTCAGCCTCGGAAACGCCGTCCCCGTGTAGACGAAAGGCACTTCCGATAAAATATTTAGTCATTTTTACCCGACAGCGTCCTCGTGTAAACGGGCCCTCAGTATCTGGTTATTTAGCACAAAAGTCTTTTAGCACAGGTTCTGAAGTGTCTTAGCACAACTCAATGTTCTTGAGCATAACTCTGGATTATGGTCACAATAATCGAAAAAAAAAAAAAAAAAAGACAAGTCTCGAAGCTGTGGCTAGTTCGTAAATTGTAAATAATAAATGTGATATAATTTAAGCTTAGCACTTTAATAAAGACAAAACAACCCTGGAAGTTGGCTGTAGCGGTGTACTGTGTCAGGGTACGTGCTGTGTTCAATAATTTGGAGGGAGGATTGGTGACTACCATACGGGCTACATCAAACATGGCGGTTTCAAGATGGCGGAGTCGGGAAATACAATCGCTCGTTTACACTCGGAATCTCAGCAGTGTGAGAGGCACTGCCTTCAGCAAAAGGTGGATTTTTTTCCTAACCCTTTTTATTAATCTTTACAACTATGTGTGTGTGTGTGTGTGTGTGTGTATACAGTGGTGCTTGAAAGTTTGTGAACCCTTTAGAATGTTCTATATTTCTGCATAAATATGACCTAAAACATCATCAGATTTTCACACAAGTCCTAAAAGTAGATAAAGAGAACCCAGTTAAACAAATGAGAGAAAAATATTATACTTGGTCATTTATTTATTGAGGAAAATGATCCAACATTACATATCTGTGAGTGGCAAAAGTATGTGAACCTCCAGGATTAGCAGTTAATTTGAAGGTGAAATTAGAGTCAGGTGTTTTCAATCAATGGGATGACAATCAGGTGTGAGTGGGCACCCTGTTTTATTTAAAGAACAGGGATCTATCAAAGTCTGATCTTCACAATACATGTTTGTGGAAGTGTATCATGGCACGAACAAAGGAGATTTCTGAGGACCTCAGAAAAAGCGGTGTTGATGCTCATGAGGCTGGAAAAGGTTACAAAACCATCTCTAAAGAGTTTGGACTCCACCAATCCACAGTCAGACAGATTGTGTACAAATGGAGGAAATTCAAGACCATTGTTACCCTCCCCAGGAGTGGTCGACCAACAAAGATCACTCCAAGAGCAAGGCATCTAATAGTCGCCGAGTCCATAAAGGACCCCAGGGTAACTTCTAAGCAACTGAAGGCCTCTCTCACATTGGCTAATGTTAATGTTCATGAGTCCACCATCAGGAGAACACTGAACAACAATGGTGTGCGTGGCAGGGTTGCAAGGAGAAAGCCACTGCTCTCCAAAAAGAACATTGCTGCTCATCTGCAGTTTGCTAAAGATCACATGGACAAGCCAGAAGGCTATTGGAAAAATGTTTTGTGGATGGATGAGACCAAAATAGAACTTTTTGGTTTAAATGAGAAGCATTATGTTTGGAGAAAGGAAAACACTGCATTCCAGCATAAGAACCTTATCCCATCTGTGAAACATGGTGGTGGTAGTATCATGGTTTGGGCCTGTTTTGCTGCATCTGTGCCAGGACGGCTTGCCATCATTGATGGAACAATGAATTCTGAATTATACCAGCGAATTCTAAAGGAAAATGTCAGGACATCTGTCCATGAACTGAATCTCAAGAGAAGGTGGGTCATGCAGCAAGACAACGACCCTAAGCACACAAGTCATTCTACCAAAGAATGGTTAAAGAAGAATAAAGTTAATGTTTTGGAATGGCCAAGTCAAAGTCCTGACCTTAATCCAATCGAAATGTTGTGGAAGGGCCTGAAGCGAGCAGTTCATGTGAGGAAACCCACCAACATCCCAGAGTTGAAGCTGTTCTGTACGGAGGAATGGGCTAAAATTCCTCCAAGCCGGTGTGCAGGACTGATCAACAGTTACCGGAAACATTTAGTTGCAGTTATTGCTGCACAAGGGGGTCACACCAGATACTGAAAGCAAAGGTTTACATACTTTTGCCACTCACAGATATGTCATATTGGATCATTTTCCTCAATAAATAAATGACCAAGTATAATATTTTTGTCTCATTTGTTTAACTGGGTTCTCTTTATCTACTTTTAGAACTTGTGTGAAAATCTGTTGATGTTTTAGGTCATATTTATGCAGAAATATAGAACATTCTAAAGGGTTCACAAACTTTCAAGCATGACTATATCCCTCACTGAGCTCATGTTACTTAGGATTATGATTGGGTTGAAAAAGTAATGCCTGCAGAAACAAACAAACAAACAAACAAAAAAACTACAGCTGATTGTCTTCATGCTGCACCGTAGAAATGTGTGTGTCTGTGTTTTATGTAGTGCCAGAATAAACACATTCACTTTCTAACTGCTGTCTAAAAAGTGTTAACCTTGTCAGGCTTTTGTTCTAACACACACACACACACACACACACACACACACACACACACAGGCAAGCAAATTACTGATAATGCACTAATTTTACTTAACGCAGCTTCACTTGAAATTGCTGTCGTCAGGAGGATAAATAAGGAATAAAATATGACAGGATATACTGCTGTCAGAAACGAATCAATAAATAGGAGAGACCTGATGTGATAATTTTCCAACAGCAGGACATACTGGAGTGTTTTATTCCTCTTATGCGACAACGAACTTTCCAACAACAATGCTTATTTTCAATTTATTAATGAACATGTCAAGTGTAGGACATAAAAATAATTTTTCCTGACACCTAATTATTTTTGTTTAGTGGACCGAAAGCTACTGAATTCGAATCACAGACTTCCAATTTTATTCGGTTTAAAAAAAAAAAAATTTAGGGCCACATAGCCCTAAATTATCCGCTATTTCTTCCTGCTTCACCATGACCCAATTCAAGATACTACGTCATGCATGATGTAGTGGACTTTCCCTGTTCACGCAAGGCATTGTGGGATACAAATTTGAAACAGGAGAGAAAAATGGAGGATGTGAGTGTGCGAATGAAATGTGAAAGACCGACTACAGTAACGGAAAGCGAGAATAAAAGACGTTATGTTATATACCAGAGGTGGGCAAACTACGGCCCGCGGGCCACATCCGGCCCGTTGGCGTTTTTAATCCGGCCCACGGAAGACAATCATATAAACACGATTGAGCAGATCTATAAACTATAAGCATCAGTGTTATCACGTAGACAGGTGTTCTAGAGATCCGTCTTTCCAGTCAGTCGTATTCATGCGAGATTACATTTGCAGAGTGGTGCAGCGCGTGCCATGGAAATCATTCTGGCGCCCGTGCCACTGATGATCTCGAGAACACAGGATAAAACTTTACAGTGAGTGGTCCTAAAAAAAGGAAAGTGGACAGTGAGTGCAGGGTGTTCAATAAAGAATGGGCAACTAAATATTTTTTTGCTGAAGTCCGATCAAAGGCTGTATGCCTTATTTGCAAAGAAACCGTTGCAGTTTTAAAGGAATATAACATCAAATGGCACTTTTCCTCCAAGCATGCTAATTATGCTAACAACCAGTCAGCGCAAGCACGGACGAATACAGCTCAGCGGTTGCTGAGTGAATGTGAGTATTAACACTTTCTCTTTTTAAAACTATGTTGGAGCTGTAATAAGATGGTAGTCACATGTTTACAGACATAATAATATAAAAAGTATAACTCTTAGTAATTTAGGTTGTCGTGGGTGGCTGCTGTAGTGCTGGTGTTTATGTGTATATATTTTTTTATGTGCCAATCTATTGAACTGCAAGCATTTTCTGCTCTGACTTTGTTGACTGAGAACTAAAATAAATGTCAATCTGATCTGCATTTGGGTCTCTGTCAGTGAAGGCCTTACAATAACACTAAAGCTTTTCCGGTTTATGTTCGATATGTATGAATTTGATGTTGGCCCGGCCCGCCTGGCAAATTTCAAAAGTCAATGTGGCCCCTGAGCCAAAAAGTTTGCCCACCCCTGTTATATACGAAGGAAAGGAAACACAGGAAATATCAAACTGATAAATATCGGCGGTCAGCGAGCACCTCGGTGTGATCAGCTGTTCGTTTAGTGACAGAATGATGGAACTGTCAGTGCACGCTCAAAGGTAAACCTGCGAATGCGCGCACACACACACACACACACACACACGGACTTCCTCTGTCTGCTTGACTGTGTGAAGCGAGCAATTTCATGCACATTATTTGCTCGGGAATCACCTCAAATTAAATAACTTCCCAGCCACAGAATGGCCTGATATTTTATGAGATATTACAGAAATACACATATATCACACTGACCACATTTCAGAAGGAACTAAATTTCACCGATTTTATGAAATCGAAAGGCCATCTAGCTTTAAATAATATTGGCTGGCTTTTTTTGTGGTATATTAAATATATTCCATTCACCTAGCATGATACTGGATGAGTTGAAGACGAGTACCTGAATGGAATATATCTGGTATACCATAAAAAAAGCCAGCCAATATTATTATTATCTCATCTCATTATCTCTAGCCGCTTTATCCTTCTACAGGGTCGCAGGCAAGCTGGAGCCTATCCCAGCTGACTACGGGCGAAAGGCGGGGTTCACCCTGGACAAGTCGCCAGGTCATCACAGGGCTGACACATAGACACAGACAACCATTCACACTCACATTCACACCTACGGTCAATTTAGAGTCACCAGTTAACCTAACCTGCATGTCTTTGGACTGTGGGGGAAACCGGAGCACCCGGAGGAAACCCACGCGGACACGGGGAGAACATGCAAACTCCACACAGAAAGGCCCTCGCCGGCCACGGGGCTCGAACCCGGACCTTCTTGCTGTGACGCGACAGCACTAACCACTACACCACCGTGCCGCCCATTATTATTATTATTAGTAGTAGTAGTATATATACACATTGCTTTCGGGTGTTCAACGCGTCTTTCTCTTTCAAAATTCTCTCAAAATCTTCCATATTTAACAAAGCAAACCTGGCAGCCATGTTTGTTTACAAATTGTCACAGTCGCTCGGTAGCGCAAGGCAAGGCAAGTTTATTTATATAGCACATTTCATACACAGTGGCAGTTCAATGTGCTTTACAGAACTAAAAGCAAAACAGTAAACAATAGAAAATAAAATTACATAAAATAAATGGGGAAGAAAAATAATAAGAATTCAACAATAGTAGAAATAAAATAATAAAATGAAGTAAAAGTTCAGTCAAAGAAAAAAAACAGCAGAATAAAATAGAATAAAAGTTAAGTAAAATTTAAAACATGCAGAGACTGTAAAAGTTAAGAGTTTAAAACATGTAGAGATGACAATATTAATAATTTAGCAGAAAGCATCTGAGAACAGCTTGGTCTTTAATCTAGATTTGAAGCTGCCAACAGCAGGAGCATTTTTAATGTCCTCTGGGAGTTGGTTCCATAGCTGTACTGCATAGTAGCTAAAAGCTGCTTCACCACACTTTGTTTTAACAACAGGTTTTACCAGTAAATTTTTCTGCTGCGATCTGGTAGATCTGATTGGGTTAGGCTGCTGCAACATATCAGAGAGGTAATTGGGCCCTGTACCATTTAGAGGTTTGTACAAAAGCAGCAATGCTTTAAAGTCAATTCTGTAGCTTACTGGAAGCCAATGAAGGGACCTTAGAATTGGAGTAATGTGCTCTGTTCTTTTTGTTCGTGTGAGAACCCTAGCCGCTGCATTTTGAACCAGCTGAAGTCGTTTGATGGTCTTTTTTGGCAGGCCTGTGAAAAGGCCATTGCAGTAATCAACCCTACGAGAGCAGAAGTTTTACCTCTCTGATGTATGACATCATGTTGTCTTGACAACCATGCAATATCGTAAATCATATTCAGTGGTCATTCTCCATTGGGTAGGTGATGTAATACATGTAGGATAAGCGATATGCTAATAATATTGCATGCTATCAAACCAAATGAATGAAACCCGCTAGAAGGGAATAGAACACATGTTGTTGTTGTTGTTGTTTTTGCACCATTCTGTGTAGAGACTGTTGTGTGTGAAAACCCCAGAAAGGAGATCAGGAATACTCAAACCAAAATTACGCATCTGGCTCAAACCAACACCCACGCCACAGTGAAAGAAAGTCACACTTTGAGATCACAATTTTTCCCATTCTGATATTTGAACATCGTGAACATTAACTGAAGCTCTTGATTTGTATCTGCACGAGTTGATGCATCCAAGGGATCGGCTGATTAGATAACAGCACAAAACAGCAGATGGATGTATGGGTGTTCCTAATAAAGTGGCCAGAATAGTAATGAGTAGTATTTAAAAATCAACTCAAATCAAATCCAAATCCTGCACCTGTATAAAGTGATAACGTCTGCAGCTCCGTGCTGCCAGTCTGAGAAGGAAAGTCATCAGTGTTTTTACGTCTCAAACCTTTATGTTCCTGTTTATGATCTTATCCGAGAGAAGCAGAGCTTGTAAAAGGGGTGGGGATACAATTGGCTCGTTTGAGGCAGAGAAGGTGGAGCAGTTGCAGTTTGGCCCGTTTTCCTGACCAGACCTACTTAATGCAACACGATCCCTCGCCGTCCATCTCGCTGCCATTTCGAGCCTTTCTCCATGCGCTCTAATCGAATTCACAATTACAGGTGATTTATCACGTTAAGTACAAGAGCGCCTCAAAGAGAAGGATGGACTGAGAAAGAAAGACAAATACTGTAGACAGAAAGAGAGAGAAGGGAGGGGAGGTAGAGAGACAAAGGGGGAAGTGGGTCTCCTTGAGGCGTCTAAGTAGGTCACATGCATGAGCCAGGATGAAAAAGTGGATTGAAGGAGAACTTTATTCTAACCTGGTTAGTGGGTAAACGCAGGTAGAAAGCGATGACAAAATTGGTCAAATGAGATTTACAGGCAGGAATCTGGAATATTCCACTGAATTGGCACATTCAACAGGATTCGTCAGTCTTGGCCTTCAGCATAGAAGCAGAACTCTGCTGTGGAAAACCTCATGTGTGTTTGGTTTCAACCACAAAAATTCTATCAGGTCCAAGGGTTCATGGTTTCTTTTCAGGAATCAGTGCTCAGGTTTAAATAATATGGACTGTGCAAAGTTATACACCATCAACAGCTAGCGATAATTTGCTCAGCAGAATATTTTCTGAACGTTATATTGTTAGAAACTTTTGGTTCCAGTGTTCATTCTGTTGGTTTTTCTGGATATTCTAAGAACATTTTCACTTATTTTGAGTTAATCATGCATTGGAGGATTTAATTATACTGAAGCCCAGGGGCGCAGATAGGATTTTTGAACTGGGGGGGACTGAGCTGTCAGCAAATGATTCCATTTTGTGTGTGTGTGTATATATATATATATATATATATATATATATATATATATGTACTACCGTTCAAAAGTTTGGGGTCACTTTGAAATGTCCTTATTTTTGAAAGAAAAGCGCTGTTCTTTTCAATGAAGATCACTTTAAACTAATCAGAAATCCACTCTATACATTGCTAATGTGGTAAATGACTATTCTAGCTGCAAATGTCTGGTTTTTGGTGCAATATCTCCATAGGTGTATAGAGGCCCATTTCCAGCAACTATCACTCCAGTGTTCTAATGGTACAATGTGTTTGCTCATTGCCTCAGAAGGCTAATGGATGATTAGAAAACCCTTGTACAATCATGTTAGCACAGCTGAAAACAGTTGAGCTCTTTAGAGAAGCTATAAAACTGACCTCCCTTTGAGCAGATTGAGTTTCTGGAGCATCACATTTGTGGGGTCGATTAAATGCTCAAAATGGCCAGAAAAATGTCTTGACTATATTTTCTATTATTTTACAACTTATGGTGGTAAATAAAAGTGTGACTTTTCATGGAAAACACAAAATTGTCTGGGTGACCCCAAACTTTTGAACGGTAGTGTGTATACATGTTATTTCACCTCCCTCACTGCCATCACCAGGAACTACCTGCAGGCCAGGACAATGATAACATTTTAACATAGCCTATGGAAATCCAAAGTTTACACATTATCATCACGCACAGAAATTGCAAAACTGCAAAACTAGTTTTAAAACCGCTAAGTTCCAACTGTTAAACATAGCGAGAGGCTGGGCTACGCGTGTGTGTGTAAAGTGTAAACCAGTGCATCCTGACTTTCTAACTATGCCTGTGTGTTGCGTGAGCGGCAGTCAGTCAACAACTCTTCGCAAAGTTTCCTTATGAAACAATATGCTCGCTGAAATTATGGCAGGGAACGCCAGATTAAACATTAAAACTGCCTTCTGAGCACTGTATCTACAGGCTACCACCGAAAGAAGGAGGCTACCAGAAAGGCATCTCTACTCCGTACGATTTTACTTTCACTACGACATTACTTTGAACAGACTATCAAAAAATTGCAAGGTGATATGATAAAGTAAGGCACAGTTTACTTACAGTCGTTTTTTTTTTTTTAAACAATGCAATCGTTTTCTGCCTTTTGGCACCCTTCATCATGCCGTGTTGGGGTCCTGAACTAGGAGGAGCTGTCCCCGATATGCCTGTCAAACTTGTTGTGGGTAACCATAGCAACCAAGCTCGAGCTCGCAACCCATGCAGTCTGCGCAGTTGCAACTATGTATATACTGCTGTGCACCTCAATAAACCGAATGGTAATTAGTCTTTTGATTTTTCCGTGAGGTTTGCCTTATGCAAAGAAAGACAGCATAGACGTTTTTTCCTCCCTATAAGTGGGGGGGACCGAACGAGGTGAATTTAAATCTGGGTGGGACGAATCCCCCCCGTCCCCCCCTCTATCTGCGCCCGTGCTGAAGCCATAACTTAAGAGAGAGTTACACACGTGTGCTTATTTTCCAAAAAAAAAAAAAACCCAACAGACTTTTCCATTTTACTTGTGTGATATAATTAGAGTATTAAGTCCACACTGAAATGTATTTGGTGGACTTTGTAAACATATTAAAATATCTACAGAGTGCCACTGGAGCTTAAATACCTCCAAACAACACTATTAATTAATCATTATTCGATCCACATTCACTGTATATGAACAATCGCACTCTCTGATTGGCTACTCTACTACAAGGATATCAGCTCATATAGAGTAGAGTGGGGGAAAAGCCCCCCTTAAGGAAAATTCAGTTTTTCTCCAAGTTGAAATGAACCATGTGTTTAGTTTTAATCATAGTTTTTGACAACAGTGACATGAACAATAATGCCACCTAAAGTTTGCCTAAAGTTAATACTTATTTTTTTTTTTTAACAAAAACAAACGTTGTGCCAAGGGGCATTTTTCCCCCCAGTGGGGTAAAAGGCCCCCTGAGGTGGGGCAATAGGCCCCCTCACTCAAAAAAAGCTGTTTGGATAGCAAAAGTGTTTACTTAAGCCTATAATGTGAAAGAAACAAGAAAATATCCCTGAATTAATGAATAGATGCATTATTTTATTATATTTCGCATTTTAATTTCAAAAAAATTTTTTTATTTCAATTATTTTTAATATTAAGTTCAAATTACTTGCTTTACTCAACCAGGTAAGCGAGATGTTATTAAAAACTATGTATCTGCTATTCAGAAATGTATGAAATACAGTAATTATGATAAAAGGAAACGATGCCCCCTGGGGGCCATTTACCCCGCCATTAAGGGGGCGTTTTACCCCACAGACTACACTTTTACAAAAAAGGGTCTTACTTTCAAAAGGTGATTCAACTTTTTATACCTAATGTATTTTTTTTAACGTACTGACTTGTCTACTCATACCACATACACAGCTGTGATATCTGATGAAATAGCAGCTATCTAAATACAGTTTTACTGATATCTGAAAATTATATCACTTACCATGAAATTTGATTTCTCTCCTCTGCGTTGCTGATATGCGATCCACAGTGGATATTTATATATCCCCGTTGTCAAGCCAGTCCATAGCAACAATAGAAATGTAACTTTGCACCATCTGGTGGTTATTTTGGGTAAAACAGGCCGGGGGCGTATTACCCCACGGGGGCGTATTACCCCACTCTACTACTGTGAGTAGAGAAAAACAAAATGGCAGAGCGTGTTGCTGAACCAACCGAGGACGAAATAAAAACTCAACTCGAAGACTGTGGGTGGTAGAAAAGGGCAACTGGACTTGCTTGAAGATTCTTGAAAACGTTTCACCTCTCGTCCGAAAGGCTTCCTCAGTCTGACTAAAAGTCGAAGGGTTCTCATCCCAAAATGCATGGAAACATGTCTGTGAAGATTCTCAATCATCCAGGTTGATTGAGATTCTCAACCTGGATGATTGAGAATCTTCACAGACATCAACTCGAAGACAAAGCCCCCAAAAATAAAAAGCAACAAAATATGGAATGAAAGTATTTCATGGTAAGAACATATCTTTTTTGTTTAATTTTTTCAAGAATTATTACTATAGCATTTTTCACAAATTGCTCCTGTCATTTTGTTGGTTTGTTTACATTCTAAATGAAATTATTTTGTCGGACATTTTGTATAAAGTTTTTATTGATCGAATTTGCAAAAAATAAAAATAAAAATTCTCTGTTTTTCAAAATCCAGTGAATGTGGATAGAATAAAACAGTTATTCCACTCAATCTCGTCGTACATGGCTTATAGACAACTCGGTGCTATGTGCCTCATCGGCTATCAGCTCATGTACAACAAGATTGAGTGGAATAACTGTTAAATATTGTTATATTGTAATCAGAAATATATACAGTCGGTAGCTATATTCAAGATATTTCCACTTCCTAAGGTACATTTGTTGAATAGTAATATTAAACATAGACTGCCTTTCAGATTTTTCATAAAAGATAGGTCATAAAAAGAATTTTCCCCGACATCCAATTAGTTTTGTTTAGTGGACCGAAAGATACTGAATTCGAATCACAGACTTCCAATTGTATTCGTTTAAAAAAAAAATTTAGGGCCACATGGCCCTAAATTCTCCGCTACTTTTTCCTGCTTCACCATGACCCAATTCAAGATACTACATCATGCATCACATGGTGGGCTTTCCCCGTTCGCACAAGGCATTGTGGGATACAAATTTGAAACAGGAGAGAAAAATGGAGGACGCGAGTGTACAAATGAAACATGAAAGACCGACTACAGTAACGGAAAGAAAGCGAGAAGAAAAGACGTTATGTTATATACGAAGGAAAGGAAACGCAGGAAATGTCAAACTAATAAATATCGGCGGTCAGCGAGCACCTCGGTGTGATCAGCTGTTCGTTTAGTGACAGAATGATGGAACTGTCAGTGCACGGCCAAAGGTAAACCTGCGCATGCACACACACACACGGACTTCCTCTGTCTGCTTGACTGCGCGAAGCGAGCGATTTCATGCACACTATTTGCTCGGGAATCACCTCAAATTAAATAACTTCCCAGCTACAGACCGGCCTGATATTTTGTGAGATATTACAGAAATAAACATGTATCACAAGGACCACATTTCAGAAGGAACTAAATTTCACCGATTTTGTGAAATTTTTTCGAAAGGCCGTCTTGCTTTAATAAACAAAGATCTAATACATTTCTTGTGTCTATATATATATAAAAAAAAAAAATCTCCTTCTCACCCCCGGCGGGGGGGTGGTATCCATGTCATCCTCAAGCTCGGGTCCTCTACCAGAGGCCTGGGAGTTTGAGGGTTCTGCGCAGTATCTTCGATGTTCCTAGGACTGCGCTCTTCTGGACTGAGGCTTCAGATGTTGTTCCTGGGATTTGCTGGAGCCACTCTCCCAGTTTGGGGGTTACTGCCCCAAGTGCCCCCACTACCACGGGGACCACGCAACCCTTGACCTTCCACATCCGTTCCAGCTGCTCTTTCAACCCTTGATACTTCTCAAGTTTCTCATGTTCCTTCTTCCTGATGTTGGCGTCAGCTGGGATCGCCACATCTATCACCACCACCCTCTTCTGCTCTTTGTCCACCACCACTATGTCCGGTTGGTTAGCCAGGATCTGTTTGTCAGTCTGGAAGCTGAAGTCCCACAGAATCTTGGCCCTGTTGTTCTCAGCCACCTTCTGTGGTATGGCCCATTGGGACTTGGGTATTTCTATTCCATACTGGTTGCAGATGTTCCTGTATACTATCCCAGCCACTTGGTTGTGCCTCTCCATGTACGCTGATCCAGCTAGCATCTTACACCCTGCTACTATGTGCTGGACTGTTTCAGGGGCTTCTTTGCACAGTCTGCATCTTGGGTCTGATCTACTCTGGTAGATCCTGGCCTCTATGGCTCTTGTGCTTATGGCCTGTTCTTGTGCTGCCATGATTAGTGCCTCTGTGCTGTCTGTCAGTCCTGCATTATCCAGCCACTGGTAGGATTTCTTGATATCAGCCACTTCCTCTATCTGACGGTGGTACATGCCATGTAGGGGTTTGTCTCTCCAGGTTGTCTGTTCCTCCTCCTCCTCTGCACTCTCATCAGGGTTCTGCTGCCTGAGACATTCACTTAGCAGTTCATCCTTTGGGGCCATCTTTCTGATGTATTCTCGGATTTTTGATGTTTCATCCTGGACCGTGGTCTTGACGCTCACTAGCCCTCGGCCTCCCTCTTTCCGCTTAGTGTATAGTCTCAGGGTGCTGGACTTGGGGTGGAACCCTCCATGCATGGTGAGGAGCTTTCTAGTCTTGATATCTGTGGCTTCTATCTCCTCCTTTGGCCAGTTTATGATACCAGCGGGGTATCTGATGACTGGTAGTGCGTACATGTTGATGGCTCGGACCTTGTTTTTACCATTCAGCTGACTTTTCAGGACCTGCCTTACTCTCTGGAGGTATTTGGCTGTGGTTGACTTCCTTGTGGCCTCTTCATGGTTTCCATTAGCCTGTGGGATGCCAAGGTACTTGTAGCTGTCTTGGATATCACCTATGTTGCCCTCTGGTAGGTCAATCCCTTCAGTCCGGATCATCTTGCCTCTCTTTGAGACCATCCTGCCACACTTGTCCAATCCGAATGACATCCCTATGTCATCGCTGTAGATCCGGGTGGTGTGGATCAGCGAGTCTATTTCTCGCTCGTTCCTGGCATACAGCTTGATGTCATCCATGTAGAGCAGGTGGCTGATTGTTGCCCCACTACGGAATCGGTACCCGTAGCCGCTCTTCGTGATGATCTGACTGAGGGGGTTCAGGCCTATGCAGAACAGCAGTGGTGATAGCGCATCTCCTTGGTATATGCCGCACTTGATGTTGACTTGGGCAATGGGTTTTGAGTTGGCCTCTAGGGTTGTCTTCCACATTTCCATTGAGTTCTGTATGAAGGTCCTTAGGTTCCTGTTGATCTTATACAGTTCCAGACATTCCAGTATCCATGTGTGTGGCATTGAGTCGTAGGCTTTCTTGTAGTCAATCCAGGCAGTGCACAGGTTGGTCTGTCTCTTCTTACAGTCTCGGGCGACTGTTCTATCGGCCAGTAGCTGGTGCTTGGCTCCTCTGGTGTTACTGCCAATTCCTTTCTGTGCCTCGCTCATGTATTGAGCCACATGCTTACTCATTTTTGCCGCAATGATGCCTGACAGGGCCTTCCATATTGTGCAGAGACAGGTAATTGGCCGGTAGTTGGATGGGTCCCTTCTGGGGGTCCTTCATGATTAGGACTCTCCTGCCTTGGGTTAGCCATTCTGGGTGGGTTCCATCCCTCAGCAGCTGGTTCATCTGTGCTGCTAGGCGTTCATGGAGTGCAGTTAGCTTCTTCAGCCAGTACGTATGGATCATATCGGGGCCTGGTGCTGTCCAGCTCTTCATCTTTGACACTCTTTCTTGGACGTCTGCCATTGAGATGGTTACTGGTTCTTGTTCTGGGAGGTTGCTGTGGTCAGCTCTTAGCTCTTTATTCTCCTGGCCTCTCCTTCCTTGGTGTATCTCCTCAACCGGGTGGCCAGAGCTGTTAGTCGCTGTTTGGCAGTTTCGAGTGCCTCTGGTATGGAGAGTGAGTTGTACTTCCTGGGCGCCCCTTTATTCACCATGTTCCCTTTCTGTAGTTCAGCTAGCTGGCTAACTTCTCTCCTTGCTGCCTTTATCTTGGCCTCTAATCGTCTCTTCCATGGTGGATACTGTTTGTTATGTCCCGAGCCCACCTTGTGTCCAAGCATCTCCATGATTACTGTTGCTGTACTGTGTATCAGCTTGTTGGTCTCAGTGATGGTTCTTGTGGAGATTGTCTTCAGAGCAGCATTCACATCTACTAGTAGATCTTCTGAAGGTACTTGGCAACTCAGCTTCGGTATTCGTCGGGGGCTCCAGGTTTCCACGATCTTCCTTCTCAGGTCAGCAGCTCTTGTGTTGAGGCTGTTAGCTGTTGGGGCTTGGTACCCAATCTCTGGTTGTGGGGATGATGACATCTCCCTGCTGACCTGTCTTCCTGGCTCCCCCTTGCCGTAGCATCGTTGTTGTATTTCATTAATCTCTAGTTGTGATAGTAGATTTTGGATGTTAGAACACTGGGCTAATAGCTGTTTCTTTGTTAGCCTTGATTGTGGGTTTCGAAGTATCCAATGGTCCCACATTCTCTGCATGTATCCCCTCTCTCTGGGATTGCTTGTATAGTAGCATTCCAGCAAATCCGTATTTTCTGTCCTCGTCCATCGATGTCTTGTTCCAGTAGCCCATTTCTCATCAGTTTGCCCTGGTTCCCTAGCAACTGACGCAGACCTTGTTGACCCGGACGACGTCTGAGCCAGTATGACTCTATCAGTTATGTCTTCACTCATTCCTGAGGTAGGCTGATATATCATGAGGGGTTTTGCCTAAGGACCCTTACTGGATGTTTTGCCCCGACCGGGATTCGAACCCCGATCTCCTGCGTCATAGTCAGTGAGCATTACCACTGTACTATCCAGCTGATATATATATATATATATATATATATATATATATGTAACCAATTTTTATTTAACACCGAAAAGAGTTTGACATCACATCCACTTCTTCCACTGAAGTTGTAATTATTCAAAAAAAATAAATAAAAGTATTTCATTTTAAAAGCACACTACCGTTCAAAAGTTTGGGGTCACCCAGACAATTTTGTGTTTTCCATGAAAAGTCACACTTTTATTTACCACCATAAGTTGTAAAATGAATAGAAAATATAGTCGAGACATTTTTCTGGCCATTTTGAGCATTTAATCGACCCCACAAATGTGATGCTCCAGAAACTCAATCTGCTCAAAGGAAGGTCAGTTTTATAGCTTCTCTAAAGAGCTCAACTGTTTTCAGCTGTGCTAACATGATTGTACAAGGGTTTTCTAATCATCCATTAGCCTTCTGAGGCAATGAGCAAACACATTGTACCATTAGAACACTGGAGTGAGAGTTGCTGGAAATGGGCCTCTATACACCTATGGAGATATTGCACCAAAAACCAGACATTTGCAGCTAGAATAGTCATTTACCACATTAGCAATGTATAGAGTGGATTTCTGATTAGTTTAAAGTGATCTTCATTGAAAAGAACAGTGCTTTTCTTTCAAAAATACGGACATTTCAAAGTGACCCCAAACTTTTGAACGGTAGTGTATATCCACAATATTTCAGAAAAGCTTCAGCCCAATATACAAAACTAACAGTCCATGAGAAACTCCCAAAGCTTCAGTGTTTCATCTCAGCATACTGGAAATATTTTATTCACTATTTTTAGACAAATTCTTCTTTACATTACCTCATAAATAATAATAATAATAATAATAATAATAATAATAACATTGCCACCACTGACATTTGTTGAAATTCTTCTCTGTAGCTGCAGGTCCCATCTGCCCATGTGCATTACCCTCAGTTGTCTTTGTGGTATGGAATCCAGCCAAAGGGCCAAAACAAGGATGACTTTTGTCGGCAAAAGGGCACTTACTTCAGTTCTCAAAACATATTTTTCTCTCAGCGGGATCAAAATAAACACAGGTGACTTCTGGGGCACAGAGCAGTCAGGATGACCTCATGCTGGTATGAGTTTGTTATGAAGCCAGTCAGGCTGGAGGTGGAGGACATCACACAGGAAAACGAATGATGTTGCAGGTCAATTTGCTCTTAATATACACTCACCGGCCACTTTAACAAGAACTTGTTCTTGATTCTTGTTAGGGTTTTGCTGGGATTTGAATCTGGTTCATTGGTGTGATGATCCAGCAAACCCCCACTAGGCCACCAGGGGAATGACTCAAATGCAGAGGCGTGAGGCAGAAGTAGAAAAAGTAACAAAAGGTTTATTTATACTATGTACACTATATACAATCCAGGGCAAAACAAAAAAAACAAAAACAAAGAGTATAATTCAAAAAGAAAAAGGCAAAAATGCAAAAGCTCAGAAGATCCACAAAACACAGTACAAAGGAAACTGGAGATAAACATAACAGCACAAAGACTCCGTGACAAGAGGACTGAACTCAGGGGTATAAATACACAAACTAATTAAGGACACAGGTGAAGATAATTAGGACTAACAGGCAATTAACAAAAAAAAACACAAAACACAGGAACAGTGGCGGCCTCTAGAGGCCAAAATAAATATGACACGAAAAGGAAATAACAGCGGCCTCTAGAGGCCAAAACAGTCCAAGTCCTAACAATTCTAAGATTCCTGGAGTAGAACCCAGTGTGGTCTTCTGTTCTGCTGTTGCATGCTGAGATGCTTTTCTGCTCACCACCACGGGCGCAGATAGAGGGGGGGATGGGGGGGATTCGTCCCACCCAGATTTCAATTCACCTCGTTCGGTCCCCCCCACTTATAGGGAGGAAAAAACGTCTATGCTGTCTTTCTTTGCATAAGGCAAACCTCACGGAAAAATCAAAAGACTAATTACCATTCGGTTTATTGAGGTGCACAGCAGTACATACATAGTTGCAACTGCACAGACTGCACGGGTTGCGAGCTCGAGCTTGGTTGCTATGGTTACCCACAACAAGTTTGACAGGCATATCGGGGACAGCTCCTCCTAGTTCAAGACCCCAACATGGCATGATGAAGGGTGCCAAAAGGCAGAAAACGATTGCATCGTTTTAAAAAAAAAAAACGACTGTAAGTAAACTGTGCCTTACTTTATCATATCACCTTGCAATTTTTTGATAGTCTGTTCAAAGTAATGTCGTAGTGAAAGTAAAATCGTACGGAGTAGAGATGCCTTTCTGGTAGCCTCCTTCTTTCGGTGGTAGCCTGTAGATACAGTGCTCAGAAGGCAGTTTTAATGTTTAATCTGGCGTTCCCTGCTATAATTTCAGCGAGCATATTGTTTCATAAGGAAACTCTGCGAAGAGTTGTTGACTGACTGCCGCTCACGCAACACACAGGCATAGTTAGAAAGTCAGGATGCACTGGTTTACACTTTACACACACACACGTAGCCCAGCCTCTCGCTATGTTTAACAGTTGGAACTTAGCAGTTTTAAAACTAATTTTGCAATTTTGCAATTTCTGTGCGTGATGATAATGTGTAAACTTTGGATTTCCATAGGCTATGTTAAAATGTTATCATTGTCCTGGCCTGCAGGTAGTTCCTGGTGATGGCAGTGAGGGAGGTGAAATAACATGTATACACACTACCGTTCAAAAGTTTGGGGCCACCCAGACAATTTTGTGTTTTCCATGAAAAGTCACACTTTTATTTACCACCATAAGTTGTAAAATGAATAGAAAATATAGTCAAGACATTTTTCTGGCCATTTTGAGCATTTAATCGACCCCACAAATGTGATGCTCCAGAAACTCAATCTGCTCAAAGGAAGGTCAGTTTTATAGCTTCTCTAAAGAGCTCAACTGTTTTCAGCTGTGCTAACATGATTGTACAAGGGTTTTCTAATCATCCATTAGCCTTCTGAGGCAATGAGCAAACACATTGTACCATTAGAACACTGGAGTGAGAGTTGCTGGAAATGGGCCTCTATACACCTATGGAGATATTGCACCAAAAACCAGACATTTGCAGCTAGAATAGTCATTTACCACATTAGCAATGTATAGAGTGGATTTCTGATTAGTTTAAAGTGATCTTCATTGAAAAGAACAGTGCTTTTCTTTCAAAAATAAGGACATTTCAAAGTGACCCCAAACTTTTGAACGGTAGTACATATATATATAATATATATACACACACACACACACAAAATGGAATCATTTGCTGACAGCTCAGTCCCCCCCCAGTTCAAAAATCCTATCTGCGCCCCTGCTCACCACGGTTATAAAGAGTGATTATATGACTTGCTATATCCTTCCTGACAAAAAAGCTCAAACCAATCTAGTCATTTTCCTCTGACGTCTCTTATCAACAAGGCATTTGTTTCCACCCACAAAACTGTCAACCACTCACTCACTCACTCACTCACTCAATGTTTTTTGCACCATTCTGTCTGTGTAAACTCTACAGACTGTTGTGTGTGAAAACCCCAGGAAGGAGATCAGCAGTTTCTGAAATACTCAAACCACCAGTCCATCTGCTTCATACCAACACCCATGCCACAGTGAAAGAAAGTCACACTCTGGGATCGCAATTTTTCCCGTTCTGATGTTTGAACATTGCGAACAGTAACTGAAGCTCTTGATTTGTATCTGCATGATTTGATGCATCGTGCTGCTGTTAAGAGATCGGCTGATTAGAGAACTGCATCAAACAGCAGGTGTTTGCATGTTCTCCCC
Organism: Neoarius graeffei; assembly: GCF_027579695.1. NCBI lineage: Eukaryota > Metazoa > Chordata > Actinopteri > Siluriformes > Ariidae > Neoarius > Neoarius graeffei. The sequence goes on from NC_083580.1 coordinate 73,132,630, forward strand.
GTGTCTGCGTGGGTTTCCTCCAGGTGCTCCGGTTTCCCCCACAATCCAAAGACATACAGTTAGGTTGACGTGGGGCGGCCTTGGGCTGAGGCGCCCTTGAGCAAGGTACCTGACACCTGACTGCTCCCCGGGCGCTTTGGTGTGGCTGCCCACTGCTCTGAGTGTGTGTGTGTGTTCACTGCTTCAGATGGGTTAAATGCAGAGGATGAATTCCACTGTGCTTGAAGTGTGCATGTGACGAATAAAGGTTTCTTCTTCGTATGGGTGTTCCTAATAAAGTGACTGGCGAGTGTATTAGGTATCGTGGAATTGCGAGATGATATTTTTCACTTGGTTAAGCTGGTTTGCTCAGCTGCAGTCTTCGCAAAAGTGTATTATGTCTCTGAGAAAACTTGTTTGGAAAATACAACCCCGATTCCAAAAAAGTTGGGACAAAGTACAAATTGTAAATAAAAACGGAATGCAATAATTTACAAATCTCAAAAACTGATATTGTATTCACAATAGAAAATAGACAACATATCAAATGTCGAAAGTGAGACATTTTGAAATTCCATGCCAAATATTGGCTCATTTGAAATTTCATGACAGCAACACATCTCAAAAAAGTTGGGACAGGGGCAATAAGAGGCTGGAAAAGTTAAAGGTACAAAAAAGGAACAGCTGGAGGACCAAATTGCAACTCATTAAGTCAATTGGCAATAGGTCATTAACATGACTGGGTATAAAAAGAGCATCTTGGAGTGGCAGCGGCTCTCAGAAGTAAAGATGGGAAGAGGATCACCAATCCCCCTAATTCTGCACCGACAAATAGTGGAGCAATATCAGAAAGGAGTTCGACAGTGTAAAATTGCAAAGAGTTTGAACATATCATCATCTACAGTGCATAATATCATCAAAAGATTCAGAGAATCTGGAAGAATCTCTGTGCATAAGGGTCAAGGCTGGAAAACCATACTGGGTGCCCGTGATCTTCGGGCCCTTAGACGGCACTGCATCACATACAGGCATGCTTCTGTATTGGAAATCACAAAATGGGCTCAGGAATATTTCCAGAGAACATTATCTGTGAACACAATTCACCGTGCCATCCTCCGTTGCCAGCTAAAACTCTATAGCTCAAAGAAGAAGCCGTATCTAAACATGATCCAGAAGTGCAGACGTCTTCTCTGGGCCAAGGCTCATTTAAAATGGACTGTGGCAAAGTGGAAAACTGTTCTGTGGTCAGACGAATCAAAATTTGAAGTTCTTTATAGAAATCAGGGACGCCGTATCATTCGGACTAAAGAGGAGAAGGACGACCCAAATTGTTATCAGCGCTCAGTTCAGAAGCCTGCATCTCTGATAGTATGGGGTTGCATTAGTGCGTGTGGCATGGGCAGCTTACACATCTGGAAAGACACCATCAATGCTGAAAGGTATATCCAGGTTCTAGAGCAACATATGCTCCCATCCAGACGACGTCTCTTTCAGGGAAGACCTTGCATTTTCCAACATGACAATGCCAAACCACATACTGCATCAATTACAGCATCATGGCTGTGTAGAAGAAGGGTCCGGGTACTGAACTGGCCAGCCTGCAGTCCAGATCTTTCACCCATAGAAAACATTTGGCGCATCATAAAACGGAAGATACGACAAAAAAGACCTAAAACAGTTGAGCAACTAGAATCCTACATTAGACAAGAATGGGTTAACATTCCTATCCCTAAACTTGAGCAACTTGTCTCCTCAGTCCCCAGATGTTTACAGACTGTTGTAAAGAGAAAAGGGGATGTCTCACAGTGGTAAACATGGCCTTGTCCCAACTTTTTTGAGATGTGTTGTTGTCATGAAATTTAAAATCACCTAATTTTTCTCTTTAAATGATACATTTTCTCTGTTTAAACATTTGATACGTCATCTATGTTCTATTCTGAATAAAATATGGAATTTTGAAACTTCCACATCATTGCATTCCGTTTTTATTTACAATTTGTACTTTGTCCCAACTTTTTTGGAATCGGGGTTGTAGACTCTTGGTCCAGAATACTTGTTTGTGTTTGGATTCGCTGACTGTCAGTCACGATACAGACACTCTACAAGGGTCGGGTGGGGTATTGTCTGAATTTTATCAATTCAGATTCCAGTTTTTGTCAATTCCTCATTTTGATTTTAAAATAGTATGCTTAGATAATAAAAATATCTTTATTCTTGGAAGTGTTAGTTGAGCATTCACACTGTTGTAGTGTTAAAGCCCGGTCCCACAATCTCAATAACTATAATTGTAACGATAATGATAAATAAATGATGTGATTGGTGCTCACACCAGACTGATAACGATACCTATAGCTCAGGGTTCATCCGTATCAGTGAGTTTGCTTCTGGAGCCATTTTTCCAGGCCTGGACCTGATACAATAAAACATCTGACCAATCAGCTAATTGTTTCCGTGTGACATTGTCTGAGCACGTGCTATTTTCATCGACCCTGGGCATCTTTGTACATCCTTGTTGCATCATGACATCAGGGAATACGGATTCACAGAAAATAAAAATATAATACAAAGCACGGATCTTTTATTCACGGATATGTGATATTTTCCATCAAATATCAATAATAAATTAATAAACATAAAAATGTTGAAGATATTTGAATTATGAACTTCACAAGTCCAAACATCTGTTTTAGACTTCTTAATTTTTTATCCGTGATGTATCATCTGTATGAAATCAGTAACCAATCTGTAATATACTGAAACATCCGTGACCAATCTGTAAATTATTAGCATCCGTGATGCATCTGTATTAAAATCCATAACCATTCTGTATTTTGTACTATTTTTTATTATATTTCCGTAATCCGTGACCTATTCGTAGTATATCAACCGAGTGTGTGCATGGGTTGTTTTGGAGTCCAGGCTGTACAGTATGACCTGGAATAATGTGCGACTACTTGGAAAAACCTTCCATGACTATTCTGAAGTTGCATGAGTTTATTTCCCTGAGTATCAGGACCAAGCGATATTATAGTCGGAATTATAGTTGTGGTGTTTCTGCTCTAGACTGGAACTAAATTCAGGCAGAGGGATCGTCAGAGTTGGAGTTATAAGTAGAGTTATAGTTATCGGTGTTGTGGGACCGGGCCCTGATCCATGCATGCTAGTTTGTATTTAAACAAATGGATACAGTAGTCATGTAGACAAGTCCTGGCAGATATGTAGCATTTTTTTCCCCAATAATAAAGGTCTGTCATGTTTAGGAACAAGCAGAACCAAAATTCAATTCAATTTTTTAACATGTATCAGGCACTTAACATTTCGGACTCAGTTCTAACTTGGAACCGAGTTTTAGTTCCCAACCCTACACTTTACACATCACCTAACGCTTGGTTCACACATTGGTATTTCGGCCTTGCGTATGTACGGCATATCAGGATACGTGGCAGTAAGAAAGGAACGTTACAGCATCGCCAGATTATGTAGCTAATACTCTCGGATGCGTAACATGATCTCCTTGCATGCTAGGGTGCGGCGTATTTTTAAGTCCGCACTTAAAAATCCGTAGCACATACGTAGCAGCTTTGATAGGTCACACATATGTCACGTGTACGCTGTAAAAACAAAAGCTACACAGCAGTGACGCAGCGGGAACAATGCTTGAACACCTATTGCGCCGTGCGAACGCTTTAGTTGGCATGTGTCTGATGAAGGTGGCTCCGTAGGGTGGATGCGGCTGATGTTTTCCCTCTTCCCTTGCCCTTCTTGGATCCTGACTTCTTCGCTGGCATGATGCTTTCTTGACTGTGACGAATGACAACGAACGCAGCGTGGGGTTCCCTTTTATACCCACCTGTGAATGCCGCAGATACGCCAACGACAGCAACAAAATGGTTATGCCGCAGCAACACATCATACGCCACAGATACGTCTCAGTACGCCATAACTTTACGTCCCTTGAACCCCATACAAACCTCAGATATGCCACAGGAACGCCACATGTACGCCATGTACATCACAGGACTTTAATTTTGGACAAAATATGCCTCATTTCTTGGCGTTTGACCCACACGCTGCTTACGTGGCAAGATACGAGACAGTATGATAATAGCCTAAGGTTCTGGGGGTGGAGCTTCATGAACATGGGTTGAAATCATTCAAATGTTGAACCCACCTAACTGTTAGAGTCTTCATCTTGGAAAAAAAAAAGACTAATGTTGCATCTTGCCTAATGTACCTTTAACCAAATCTGTCAAAGCGGCCCGCTCATGCTGTCGGAGAAAACAAATGAGATCGTTTACATCTGACCCAGTTATGTCTTTATGTGTTGTTATGGCTCGCAAGGAGCCGTTGCTATATTAGTTCAGGAAAGCAAGACACGTTAGTTGATAGGAGTCAATACTGTAAACAGGGAAAGTCACAAGGACAAGCATTTCTGTATAAACACCTGAGAGAAATTCTCATGGATTTACCAATCTGTGTCAAAAGTCCAGGAATGTCAGAGCCTTCGAATAATAAACCCCACATTTCCTCAAATTAGATTAATTAATAACAAGCCAGGGTTTTTGAAAAAAAGATACTAATATGAAGGAAATGTTTATAAGTGTCCACTGTGTATATTGCATGCCAGGTGTGTGACTCGATTTTCACAAGAAAAGCAAACACACAGAGCGCTACTTTAAACAGAAATTCTGGTTGATGATTAATGACTTGACACACAAACACACCACATATTGCCTTCATATCCTTGTCCTTCATATCGCCTTCCCTTTATGGCTACAGAAATGATAATAGAGCATGTTTAATTATTGTGATTGCTTTAGTGAGTGTAGCAAAGCAAACAGCTCCAGAAATATTATTGATCATCCAATCTCTATCATCCTGTTACATTCTCATCCAAAGACAGGACACGTCAAATATACAGGCTTCAGGCCAAAGTTGTGCCCACAAACAGGAGACCTGAATGCTAATAATATAAAGGTCGAGCTTTCAGGCAACATGACTGACAGGCAAGTAGAGATACTGGACTTTTTTTTGTCTTGAGTGTTTGTATTTTTGTGATCCACATACACTGTCAGAAATAGGGGTACAGTCGGAGTCTATTTCTGTTCCCCAAGGTACAGTCTACACTAATATACTGCTTAGGGCTCATTATTGGGCCTCAAGGTAACTATTGCCTCTTTTCCACCAAATCAGTTCCAGGGCTGGTTCGGGGCCAGTGCTGGTGCTGGTTCACAACTCGTTCAACTTGCGAGCCAGCTGAGAACCAGTTTGCTTTTCCATTGCTCGCGGTGCTAAGGAAAGCCATGTCGTTACGTCGCTGTATACGTCAGTTACGTCATTGTATATGTCATTACGTCGCTGTATACGTCAGTTACGTCGCTACGTTTGCATAAACCTTGGCGCGAATATCGAAGCAAAAACAACACGGAAGAAGCAGCAGCAACAACAACAATAATAATGGATGACTTTGCGTTTGTACAGCTGCTGCTTCTCGTCGCTTAAAAATGGCGATCTTTCGCGGTCTTGTTATTGTTGTTGGTCTTAACAACTCCGCCCCCCCGCTGACGTAAGAGCGGTTTTTTCCTCTGGCCCAGCAGAGAGTTGGTGCTAGCCTGGAACCGGTTTTTCTGGCCCCAGAGCCAGTTCTTTGTCAGTGGAAACAGAAAACCCGGTTCCAAACTAAGCACTGGCCCCGAACCAGCCCTGGAACTGCTTTGGTGGAAAAGGGGCATATGTGCACCTTTTCAGGGCCAAAAAGGTACACACCTGTTCCTAAGCAGTATATAAAGTGTACAAATAAGTACTTTAGAGGGAAAAGTGACAAGCCATTGTACCCCTGCTATCCGGTTATTTAGCACAAAAGTCTTTTGGCACAAATCCAAAGGCTTTTAACAGAAGTTCTGAAGTCTCTTTGTACAACTCTTTGTTGTTTAGCACAACTCTGGATTATGATCACAATAATTGAAAAAGAAAAATACTCATCTTGATATATGAAGGGGTTTATTATGATTGCTCAGGGACTGGAAGCCGGAATTTCTGCTGCTGTCTATGTTAAGGATCAGTTGTTGATCCCTGAAATGTGGACTGAAAATCCAATTCTTTGGTGTCTTTGGATATTTGTACTGTAGTTAAGCCATAACAAACATTAAATCATAGGCACCTTCATAGATAACTTCAGTCACTTCTGATCATATCACAAATTCAACTGACTGTCAATAATTACGCCTTTGCCGAATTAATTAACCAGGGGATTATATCTCTTTCCCTGCTTGACAACATGTTTTGCGGACTAAGAAGTTACCAACAGTTGTGATATGTAAACAAATGAAAGAATCTTCTCCTAAAGTATCCTAGAATGAATGGCAATTAAATTAAAGTGCAATATAAGCGTTCAGGAATGACAAAACAACCAAAACTGGTGTTGCCAGGAAAAACAAATCTCGCCCGGCAGCACTTATTTTATATCTATATGTTGATAACGGTAATATTTCCCAATCATCAGCTGTCAGGTTATAGTCCTATGAAAATCCATGACCTTGAGTTTGACATTTCAAAGTCATTCAAGGTCAAAGGTCATGGTGCCAAATGAAAGCCCATATGGCACTTCCTATAATCCTATAAGTTGATAATGGTAAATATCCGTCTACCGGATTACCTAAACTTCTGTGCAGACGTGGTTTCCCCCGCTAAGACTGTACGGTGTTACCCTAATAACAAGCCATGGGTAACACAGAAAGTCAAAGCTGTCCTCAACAGGAAGAAGGCTGCCTTCAGGAACAGGTTACAGGAAGGTGATGAAAGCAGCACAGCAGGAGGTGAAACGCTGCGTGAGGGAAGTTAAGGACAGCTACAGGAGAAAGGTGGAGCAGAAGCTGAAGGAGAACAGCATGAGGGAGGTCTGGGAAGGTGTGAAAACCATCACAGGCCACAATACAAAGGCCAAGTTTACATTAGACCGTATCTGTCTCGTTTTCTTCGCGGATGCACTGTCCGTTTACATTAAAACGCCTGGAAACGGGAATCCGCCAGGGTCCACGTATTCAATCTAGATCGTGTCTGGTCCGGTGCTGTGTAAACATTGAGAATACACGGATACGCGGATACGCTGTACTGAGCTCTAGCTGGCGTCGTCATTGGACAACGTCACTGTGACATCCACCTTCCTGATTCGCTGGCGTTGGTCATGTGACGCGACTGCTGAAAAACGGCGCGGACTTCCGCCTTGTATCACCTTTCATTAAAGAGTATAAAAGTATGAAAATACTGCAAATACTGATGCAAATACTGCCCATTGTGTAGTTATGATTGTCTTTAGGCTTGCCATCCTTCCACTTGCAAGTGGTAAGTGATATGCGCTGGGATCACACACACAGTGGCTCAGTCCTGAATCACTGCTCGTGCGCTTCACTCGCGCGCTCTGTGAGCTGCGCAGGGCCGGAGTGCGCACCCTCCAGAGGGCACTCGCTGTTCAGGGCGGAGTGATTTGGAGCGCAGGATGCCTGCGGAGCCGAGCTTATCCGTGTATTGGTGTTGCTGTGTGCACGCGAATCGTGTATTGGTGTTGCTGTGTGCACACTAATCGTTTTAAAAACGTTAATCTGATGATCCGCTGATACGGTCTAATGTAAACCCCACCAAAGACCAGAGTCGTTGAGGGGACAGTGGAGAGGGCGAATGAGTTGAGTGACTTTTTCAATTGGTTCAACCAGCCCACGTCCCCCCACCCTCTCCCTCACTGCAGCCATCTCTCCTTCCCTCAACACACCTGCCCCCAGTCATCACAGCAGCCCCCTCCTCCCCCACCTCAACACAGACTCCTGCATGCATTACTGCAGACCAGGTCAGAGGTCAACTGAAGAAGCTTCACCCCAGGAAAGCAGCAGGCCCGGACAAGGTGTGTCCCTGACTACCGAAGACCTGTGCTGCTGAACTGGGTGAACCACTCCAACACATCTTCAACCTCAGCCTGCAGCTGGGGAGAGTGCCGACCCTCTGGAAGACATCATGTATCATTCCAGTTCCCAAAAAGAATCGGCCCATCGAGCTGAACGACTTCCAACCGGTGCCACTCACTTCACATCTGATGAAGACGTTGGAGCGGCTCTTCCTCAGCCTCCTCAGACCCCAGGTACAACATGTCCAGGACTGTCTGCAATTTGCATACCGGGCAGGTGTCAGTGTGGAAGACGCCATCCTCTACCTGCTACACCAAGCCCACTCGCATCTGGATAAGGGAAATGGCACAATGAGGATCCTCTTCTTGGACTTCTTGAGTGCCTTCAACACCATCCAGCCCCTATTGCTTCAGGACAAACTGAACAGGATGCAAGTGGACCCCTGCCTGGTCACCTGGATCTCCAGCTACCTCACTGACAGGCCGCAGTATGTCAGGCTGAAGGACATCACATCTGACACTGTGATTAGCAGCACCGGAGCACCCCAGGGCACGGTGCTGGCCCCTCTTCTCTTCACCCTGTACACCGCGGAGTTCTGCTACAACCCAGAGCTGTGTCACATTCAGAAGTTTGCAGATGACACAGTCATCGTTGGGTGTATCAGTGACGACAGAGAGGAAGAGTATAGGAGCCTGGTGAGGGACTTTGCTGTGTGGTGGAACAGGAACTATCTGCAGCTCAACACCTTGAAGACCAAGGAGCTGGTCATTGACTTTGGGTGGTCGTGACCAAGGTCACGACCAGTTCTGATCGAGGGAGTCGAGGTGGAGGCTATGGATTCCTACAAGTACCTCGGGCTGTGGCTGGACAGCAAGCTGGACTGGACTTGCAACACCAAACACTTATACAGGAAGGGACAGAGCAGGCTATACGGTACTTCCTTAGGAGGCTGCGGTCCTTTAACATCTGCAGGAAACTCCTGTGGATGTTCTATCAGTCTGTGGTTGCCAGTGTCCTGTTTTACACCGTGGTGTGCTGGGGGGCAGCACATCCAAGAAGGACACATCCAGGCTGGACAAACTGATCAGGCAGGCCAGCTCTGTGGTCGGCATGAAGCTGGACTCTCTGGTGACAGTGGCAGAGAGATCTATGGACAAACTATTGAACATCATGAATGATGCCAGTCACCCTCTGCACACTTTGCTGTGTGGTGGAACAGGAACTATCTGCAGCTCAACACCTTGAAGACCAAGGAGCTGGTCATTGACTTTGGGTGGTCGTGACCAAGGTCACGACCAGTTCTGATCGAGGGAGTCGAGGTGGAGGCTATGGATTCCTACAAGTACCTTGGGCTGTGGCTGGACAGCAAGCTGGACTGGACTTGCAACACCAAACACTTATACAGGAAGGGACAGAGCAGGCTATACGGTACTTCCTTAGGAGGCTGCGGTCCTTTAACATCTGCAGGAAACTCCTGTGGATGTTCTATCAGTCTGTGGTTGCCAGTGTCCTGTTTTACACCGTGGTGTGCTGGGGGGCAGCACATCCAAGAAGGACACATCCAGGCTGGACAAACTGATCAGGCAGGCCAGCTCTGTGGTCGGCATGAAGCTGGACTCTCTGGTGACAGTGGCAGAGAGGTCTATGGACAAACTATTGAACATCATGAATGATGCCAGTCACCCTCTGCACACTGTCATCAGCAACCAGAGGAGCCTGTTCAGTGACAGAATGCTCCTTTCCAAGTGCAGGACGAACAGACTTAAAAACTCCTTTGTCCCTCACGCCATTAGACTGTACAACTCCTCTCTGGGGGGAGGAGGGGTAACAGGAGGACAGAGGACAGGAAGGAGCAGTAGCCTAGCCTAACAATAAGCAATACCGGACAATGTGCAATATAATGTGCAGTATAAAGTGCAATATCTCTCCTGCCACCGCCCCCCTTCCCCCCCTCTTCTCCATATCTTATTCTTTTTATATTTGTATATGTAAATAATTTATTTTAATTTATCTAGAAGTTTTCTCTATTTATTTTCTCTGTTTATCTGTAGTGATGCTGCTGGAATCTTAATTTCCCTGAGGGAACCCGCCCCAAAGGGATCAATAAAGTTTTATCTAATCTAATCTAACCTAATCTAATCTACCATCGACCGTTTTCAAGTTACAGCCCTTTGAAAACCCATGACCTTCAGTTTGACCTTTCAAGGTCACTCAAGGTCAAAGGTCATAGTGCCAAATGAAAGTCCATATGGCACTTCCTACAAGTTGATAATGGTAAATATCTGTCTACCATCAACCATTTTCAAGTTACAGCCCTCCGAAAATCCGTGACCTTGAGTTTGACCTTTCAAGGTCACTCAAGGTCAAAGATCATGGTGCCAAATGAAAGGCCATATGGGAGTTCCTATATGCTCATAATAGTAAACATTTGTCTATCAGCAACCGTTTTTGAGTTATAATGGAAAATATGTTATTTTGACCGAAAGGTTGACCTTTCCGGTGACCTTGACCTTCACCTTGACCTGATTACGCCCAAAATTTAATCAGGTAATCTACGGACCATTGCCCACCTACCCTGAAAATTTGAAGTCAATCAGTGTAACCATTTAGACACTAGATTGTTAACAGACACACACAAACAAACAAACAAACAAACAAACAAACAAACAAACAAACAAACAAACAAACAAGGTCAAAGGTCATGGTGCCAAATGAAAGCCCATATATGACTTCCTATATGTTGATAATGATAAACATCTCTCTATCGCTAACTGTTTTCGAGTTATAATGGAAAATATGCAAATTTTAGCAATTACCCCCCCCCCCCCCCCCCCCCCCCGGATGTTTGAGCCCCAACCGCTAAGAAAACTATGAAAGGTACCCTATCGTGTAGCATATCAATGGAAACAAAATTGAAAGATGAACATTTTGGAATTGGTTTGAAGTAAATATGATGAATATGAAGGAAGATATCATGAAAAAATGATTTTGACCTTTTTGGTGGCCTTGACCTTGACTGGATGACCCTCAAAATGTTGGAGGTTCTATTTGAGATCAATGCCCACCTATCCTGAAAGTTTCATGAAGAGTGGTCCAACTGTTTTCCCGTAATGTTGCTAACAAAAAAATGAAACCCCACCGAAAAAAATACCTCGCCCCCTGGTGGACTCTGTCCTGGGTGAGATAATTCATATATCAATTGTTTATAATACGGCAATCGTGAAGCAAGAAGGAGATGAAGAAGAGGAGATTACGCTAAGATGTAAGGGTTGTTTGATCATCAAGACAAGCCTTGAAGGTGTGGCTGGTTTACAGGGAAATCGCTTGTTTTCGATTGGAATCTCGGCAACTTTCATTAAAAAATCCATCAAACATCTTTAAACAAGATAAGTAAGTCTTCATAATAAAGATTAAGCGTTCTTGGATCTTATGCTAAAGAACTTAGAGTTGTGCTAAAAGACTTTTGTGCTAAATAACCGTAAACCATACCCCTAAAGATACAATAATGTACTTTAATTCCTGAGAGTGTACTAAACCGTGCTTTATGTACAGTACACTTTATATTTACACTTTGCTTATAATTGGTACTGAACTATATAATAATAATGTTTACACGAGTGTGCAGAGTAAGAAATTACTCAGGTGAAATAGTGTACAATGCAAAGATACACCGCCCGCTATGAAAAAAACACCAATATTTTTCCATCAATATTTTCCGTGAAATGTGTTCGTAAATAATCCTATGTTATTTAAAAAAAAAAAGAAAATAAAAAATAAGCACTGGATAAAAACCCATCAATCTTATATAAATAAAGATACAAATTTAGTGGTCTGGTGGCCAAGTGTTTCTGCGAGACGTTGCCTTGGACTTGCAATCGGGTTCCCTGTGGTGGTACATGGACGTTGTTCATACATGCGGACGCAAAAGCCATCAAAAATCAGGTTGATGCATTACCATATTCTCTGAGCTTCGTTCCATGTGCTTCACACACGAGGAGCTCTGCAAAAAGAGGAAAATCATTGAAAACAATGTGTGTATGAAAGATCAGGATAAAAACAGCACCACAAATTCCACTTTCACGTCCAACCTGATTCTGTCTTCATTGAACTGCCATCCTGTTTTGCAGTCACTTTACAGTAATTATGTGGTCATTGTTTCCTGCTTTTTTCACCCTGTTGTCATGTTCTCATCTGTTTCTCATTCAGACTCATTCATTGGCCAGTGTGTATTCATACTTGCCTATGCCTGTCTCTTTGTGTCCAGGGTCTGGGAAAATACTCCTCATGGTGAAATTTTATACTGTATGAAACCCTGAAAGCGACATATTTTCCTGACATAAAGACATTTTTTTTTTTTGCACGTGCAACCATTAAAAATTCTTCAAATTCATTACAGTGGTGCTTGAAAGTTTGTGAACCCTTTAGAATTTTCTATATTTCTGCAAAAATATAACCTAAAACATCATCAGATTTTCACACAAGTCCTAAAAGTAGATAAAGAGAACCCAGTTAAAGAAAAGAAGAAAGAAAGAAAGCACAACTTTATTCATCACACACTTGTGAAATTCCTCTGCATTTAACCCATCTGAAGAAGTGAACACACACATACCCAGAGCAGTGGGCAGCCATGCTAACAGCACCCAGGAAGCAGTTGGGAGTTAGGTGCCTCTCTCAAGGGCACCTCAGCCCAAGGACATCCCATATTAACCCAACCTGCATGTCTCTGGACTGTGGGGGAAAACAGGAGCACCCGGAGGAAACCCACGCAGACACGGGGAGAACATGCAAACTCCTCACAGAAAGGCCTTTGCTAGCCACTGGGTTCAAACCCAGAACCTTCGTACTGTGAGGCACCCGTGCTAACCACTACACCACCGTGCTGCCCGAAGAAATGAGACAAAAATATTATACTTCGTTATTTATGTATTGAGGAAAATGATCCAATATTACATATCTGTGAGTGGCAAAAGTATGTGAACCTCTAGGATTAGTAGTTAATTTGAAGGTGAAAATTAGAGTCAGGTGTTTCGAATCAATGGGATGACAATCAGGTGTGAGTGGGCACCCTGTTTTATTTAAAGAACAGGGATCTATCAAAGTCTGATCTTCACAATACATGTTTGTGGAAGTGTATCATGGCACGAACAAAGGAGATTTCTGAGGACCTCAAAAAAGCGTTGTTGATGCTCATCAGGCTGGAAAAGGTTACAAAACCATCTCTGAAGAGTTTGGACTCCACCAATCCACAGTCAGACAGATTGTGAACAAATGGAGGAAATTCAAGACCATTGTTACCCTCCCGAGGAGTGGTCGACCAACAAAGATCACTCCAAGAGCAAGGCGTGTAATAGTCGGCGAGGTCACAAGGACCCCAGGGTAACTTCTAAGCAGCTGAAGGCCTCTCTCACATTGGCTAATGTTAATGTTCATGAGTCCACCATCAGGAGAACACTGAACAACAATGGTGTGCATGGCAGGGTTGCAAGGAGAAAGCCACTGCTCTCCAAAAAGAACATTGCTGCTCATCTGCAGTTTGCTAAAGATCACATGGACAAGCCAGAAGGCTATTGGAAAAATGTTTTGTGGACGGATGAGACCAAAATAGAACTTTTTGGTTTAATTGAGAAGCGTTATGTTTGGAGAAAGGAAAACACTGCATTCCAGCATAAGAACCTTATCCCATCTGTGAAACATGGTGGTGGTAGTATCATGGTTTGGGCCTGTTTTGCTGCATCTGGGCCAGGACGGCTTGCCATCATTGATGGAACAATGAATTCTGAATTATACCAGCGAATTCTAAAGGAAAATGTCAGGACATCTGTCCATGAACTGAATTTCAAGAGAAGGTGGGTCATGCAGCAAGACAACAACCCCAAGCACACAAGTCGTTCTACCAAAGAATGGTTAAAGAAGAATAAAGTTAATGTTTTGGACTGGCCAGTCCTGACCTTAATCCAATCGAAATATTGTGGAAGGACCTGAAGCGAGCAGTTCATGTGAGGAAACCCACCAACATCCCAGAGTTGAAGCTGTTCTGTACGGAGGAACGGGCTAAAATTCCTCCAAGCCGGTGTGCAGGACAGATCAACAGTTACCGCAAACGTTTAGTTGCAGTTATTGCTGCACAAGGGGGTCACACCAGATACTGAAAGCAAAGGTTCACATACTTTTGCCACTCACAGATATGTCATATTGGATCATTTTCCTCAAATAAATGACCAAGTATAATATTTTTGTTTCATTTGTTTAACTGGGTTCTCTTTATCTACTTTTAGGACTTGTGTGAAAATCTGATGATGTTTAAGGTCATATTTATGCAGAAATATAGAACATTCTAAAGGGTTCACAAACTTTCAAGCACCACTGTATATGTAGATAACCCAGATTTGAGTCCTGAATAACACTCATGTAATCTCGAAATTACCTCTAAATTTATTATGTAATGGTCTCATTCTGACTGAATATTATCCTGAAAACAAAACTTAAATCTAGACTGCCTTTCAGATTTTTCAAGTGTAGGTCATAAAAAGAATTTCCCCCAACACCTAATTATTTTTGTTTAGTGAACCGAAAGCTACTGAATTCGAATCACAAACTTCCAATTTTATTAGGATTTTTAAAAATAATACAATTAATGAATTTAAAGCCAAGTGGCCCTAAATTCTCAATTTTTTCCTGCTTCACCATGACCCGATTCAAGATACTACATCATGCATCACATGGTGGGCTTTCCCTGTTCGCACAAGGCATTGTGGGATACAAATTTGAAACAGGAGAGAAAAATGGAGGACGTGAATGTGCGAATTAAATGTGAAAGACCGACTATAGTAACGGAAAGCAAGAAGAAAAGACGTTATGTTATATACGAAGGAAAGGAAAAGCAGGAAATATCAAACTAATAAATATCGGCAGTCAGCGAGCACCTCGGTGTGATCAGCTGTTTGTTTAGTGACAGAATGATGGAACTGTCAGTGCACGGCCAAAGGTAAACCTGCGCATGCACACACATGGGCTTCCTCTGTCTGCTTGACTGTGCATTGATTATCTCTAGCTGCTTTATCCTGTTCTACAGGGTCGCAGGCAAGCTGGAGCCTATCCCAGCTGACTACGGGCGAAAGGCGGGGTACACCCTGGACAAGTCGCCAGGTCATCACAGGGCTGACACATAGACACACACAACCATTCACACTCACATTCACACCTACGGTCAATTTAGAGTCACCAGTTAACCTAACCTGCATGTCTTTGGACTGTGGGGGAAACCGGAGCACCCGGAGGAAACCCACGCGGACACGGGGAGAACATGCAAACTCCGCACAGAAAGGCCCTCGCCGGCCACGGGGCTCGAACCCGGACCTTCTTGCTGTGAGGCGACAGCGCTAACCACTACACCACCGTGCCGCCCACACATGATAGTATATCACGCCTCATGGCCTGATATTTTGTGAGATATTACAGAAATAAACATAATCACAATGACCACATTTCAGAGGGAACTAAATTTCACTGATTTTATGAAATCGAAAGGTCATCTAGCTTTAATGAGACTTCATCAAAGATTAAAAGTCTGTGATAGAAAATCCACACTTTCTACTCTTAACTCAACTAACAGTATCACTGTTTGTTCATACATCAGTGCTGAATTTAAATCCTGCTCATTAATCAGCTCATTTGGCTAAATATCTCACATTTGTTGAATTCAAATCCTACACATTTGGCCACTGCAATCTGGAGCTTTGCAGATCATTTGACAGCTGTTCAGATCATGTACAAGTGAATCTATTAAGCTTATGTACATTTCTCCATGGCACACTTCGCTATCAAAAAGCAGAAAAGCATCTCAACATGCAACAGCAGAAGACCACACTGGGTTCCACTCCTGCAGCCAAGAAATCTTCGAATCAAGAACAAGTTCCTATTAAAGTGGCCGGTGAGTGTGTATCATTAAGTGACTTGGGAAATCCAGCAGGACACTGAGCTACAAAGCTGGTTGTCTCAGATTTCCAGCATACAAAAAAAATAAAATAAAATAAAAGTTCAAAATATATATCAATCATTGACAGCTCTGGTAGTATTTACATTTTCTCCTTACTCTGATCTACAAAATGAGATTTCCTTCCTTGTGCACTTTTAGTGTAGTTAGAGGTCAGTCAATAAAATGCCAGATGACAGATGGCACCATTGTTGTTTGTTAGCCACATGTTTAATCTGTCAGCTTTCCTTTCCTGGGAGGTGCTCCATGATGAAGTGGGTGCCAAAATTTGTTTGTCTTTCACCACCTGCATGTCAGCTTGTTCTGCTGTTGTCTGTTTTGACATGACGGGAATCGGGTCGGTTTCCGGTAATTATTTACATCCTATTTTCATCCTCTTGAGTAACACCCGTGCTTGATTTACGGTGTCTTGCAAAAGTATTGATCCCCCTTGGTGTTTGTCCTGTTTTGTCGCATTCCAAGCTGGAATTAAAATGGATTTTTAGAGGGTTAGCACCATTTGATTTACACAACATGCCTCCCATTTTAAAGGTGCAAATTGTTGTTTTATTGTGACACAAACAACAATTAAGATGAAAAAAAACAAAATTCTGGAGTGTGCATAAGTATTCACCCCCTTTCGTATGAAACCCCTAAATAAGAGCTGGTCCAACCAATCTCATCTCATTATCTCTAGCCGCTTTATCCTTCTACAGGGTCGCAGGCAAGCTGGAGCCTATCCCAGCTGACTACGGGCAAAAGGCGGGGTACACCCTGGACAAGTCGCCAGGTCATCACAGGGCTGACACATAGATACAGACAACCATTCACACCTACGGTCAATTTAGAGTCACCAGTTAACCTAACCTGCATGTCTTTGGACTGTGGGGGAAACCGGAGCACACCCACGCGGAGAACATGCAAACTCCACACAGAAAGGCCCTCGCCGGCCCCGGGGCTCGAACCCAGGACCTTCTTGCTGTGAGGCAACAGTGCTAACCACTACACCACCATACCGCCCCTGGTCCAACCACTTCACTTCATAAGTCACATAATTAGTTCATTAAGATCCACCTGTGTGGAATCAAAGTGTCACATGATCTGTCACATGATGTCTGTATAAATCAACCTGTTCTGGAAGGACCCTGACTCTGCAACACTACTAAGCAAGTGACATGAATCCAAGGAGCTGCCAAACAGGTCAGAGACAAAGTTGTGGAGAAGTATAGATCAGGATTGGGTTCTAAAAAATATCCCAAATTTTGAATATCCCATGGAGCACCATTAAATCTATTATAGCAAAATGGAAAGAATATCTCACCACTACAAACCTGACAAGAGAAGGCCGCCCACCAAAACTCACAGACCGAGCAAGGATGGCATTAATCAGAGATGCAACAAAGATATCAAAGAGAACACTGAAGGAGCTGCAAAGATCCACAGCAGAGATGGGAGTATCTGTCCATAGGACCACTTTAAGCTGTACACTCCATAGAGTGGGGCTTTATGGAAGAGTGGCCAGAAAAAAGTAATTGCTTAAAAAACACGTTTGGAGTTTGTACAACAGCATGTGGCAGACTCCCCAAACACATGGAAGAAGATTCTCTGGTCAGATGGGACTAAAATTGATCTTTTTGGCCATCATGGGAAATGTCATGTGTGGCACAAACCCAACACCTGGAGAACACCATTCCTACAGTGAAGCATGGTGGTGGCAGCATCATGCTGTGAGGATATTTTTCATCTGCAGGGACAGGAAAGCTGGTCAGGACTGAAGGAAAGATGGATGGCACTAAATACAGGGCAATTCTGGAGGAAAACTTGTTTGAGTCAGCCAGAGGTTTGAGACTGGGACAAAGGTTCATGTTCCAGTAGGACAATGACCCTAAACATACTGCTAAAGCTACACTGGAGTGGTTTAAAGGGAAACATTTAAATGTCTTGGAATGGCCTAGTCAAAGCCCAAACCTCAATCCAATTGAGAATCTGTGGCATAACTTGAAGATTGCTGTACACCAATGCAGCCCATCTAACTTGAAGAAGAAACCTTTATTCGTCACATGCACACTTCAAGCACAGTGAAATTCATCCTCTGCATTTAACCCATCTGAAGCAGTGAACACACACACTCAGAGCAGTGGGCAGCCACACCAGAGCACCCGGGGAGCAGTCAGGGGTTCAGTACCTTGCTCAAGGGCACCTCAGCCCAAGGCCACCCCACGTCAACCTAACTGCATGTCTTTGGATTGTGGGGGAAACCAGAGCACCCGGAGGAAACCCACGCAGACATGGGGAGAACATACAAACTCTACACAGAAAGGCCCTCGCCGGCCGCTGGGTTCGAACCCGGAACCTTCTTGCTGTGAGGCGACAGTGCTAACCACTACACCACCGTGCCACCCATGAAGGAGTTGGAGCAGTTTTGCCTTGAGGAATGGGCAAAAATCTCAGTGTCTAGATGTACTAAGCTAATAGAGACATACCCCAAGAGACTTGCGTCTTGCAATACGTCTGACCACAATGAAGGATTTGACGCAAAATGCCTGCATCCACCTGCAATTGGTCGCCACCTGACCGATTACAAGTGGACGCAGGTATTTTGTGTCAAATCCTTCGGTGTGGTCAGACGTATTGCAAGACGCAGAGTTTTTAAGCTGAATCTGTGCCAATCGTAGGGTGTTCCAGAGTGAATCATTCAAGCGTTGCACGATCCGACGTACGATTGGCTGCTTCTACCTGCATCTACCTCTGAGTGTTAAAGAGTAGAGGCAGAAGTCCCTTGCAAATAGTCTGCGATTCTATCAGATTTGATGCAACGTAGCTCTGCATATCAGTATTTCCATTATTTATCCTGCCTACTACTACTGGCGTCTACTTGCCTCTACATGAGACGAGTAGCAAGTAATCGCACGAGTAATCGCACTACCACCTGCAAATCGCACAGGGTATATATAGGGGCCAGTGGCAGGAACAGCATCATCAGCCTAGTTACAACCGGTTGAACCTAGTCTTGCAACTAGTTACGACAGGACGCAACTAGTCGGAAGCAGACGCAGCTAGACGCAGGTTGATGCAGCGCACAGAAAACCTTTAAAAAATATAAGGCCATAAGACTGCTCTCAGGTTTTTGTAAACTATTTGCAGGTGCAGTCTGCATCTACCTGCAATGCATCGCAACCACCTCTAAAGACTTGTCTTCCTCTGCGTCAGCCTGCGTCTAGCTGCCACTACCTGCTTCAACCTGCGATTGATAGCTCAAGCATTGCATGACTGCCTGGCTCTACAAGGGTCAACCTGCTGTTTGCACTGATTGGAAGTAAATCGCAGCTGAAATGCAAACAGGTCGTGATCCACTTGCATCAACATGCCTCTTCTAAAGACCCTCTGCAACACTCTGCCATTATCTGCGTCGTCGTGTGTCGACGCAAGACCAGTCTTGCATCTACCTGCGATTTTGTTATCGCAGGTAGATTCAAATAGTTAAAAACTAGTTGCAGCCTGCCATCTGACCTGGGCATGACATAACTAATTCTTTTAATCTCCTCAGTAGCACAAAAACAGTGAATAGACATGCAGCTACTCTGAGAGAATATGCTACAACTAAGTGGCACCAAACGAGAGCTTAAAGAACATAATTACAAACTACTTAGCATTGTGCCTCTCAACACATCAGATCAATTACAAGGGAACAAATTAGAAGCTAAATTGCTTTGTAAATAGTGCTCAAGGTTGTCACTCAGAGCAGCTGATGAACTCCAGAGTCTTCTGGCGGAGAAAAGCAGGTGCAGAGTCGCATGGAAAGTCAAGTCATTTACTGTCATATGCTGAGGGTAAGGGTGAGCTTAAGAACACTGACAAACTCTTATCTTGGGTTGCACTCGTCTATGTGCCATATGGGAAGTTTGGGACAGGAAGAAGAGAGGAAGTCAGAAAAGAAGGGACTATTATGCATTGTTGACACTAGTTTCAAACAGAAGACTTGCTGAAAAGTGTGGGAATGGCAGGAAGAAATCAATACAGCCTGATATGCAATATACAGTAAATTCTCAGAACATAAAGTACATAATTGTACCTTGAGGCTACTATCACACTGTCTCGTATCTTGCCACGTAAGCAGCGTGTGGGTCAAACGCCAAGAAATGAGGCGTATTTTGCCCAAAATTAAAGTCCTTTGATGTACATGGCATATGTGTGGCATTCCTGGGGTTTGTATGGGGTTCAAGTGACGTAAAGTTATGGTGTACTGAAGCGTATGCATAGTATATAATGAGTTGCCACAGCGTAACCGTTTCGTTTCTTTTGTTGGCGTAGCATTTCTTTCTTACTTGTGATGTTGCTGATGTGTATCTGCGGCATTCACAGGTGGGTATAAAAGGGGGCCCCACGCTGCATTTGTATGGGGTGCCAAGTGTCACCGGGCCCATTTCATGGACGAAATGCATTTCATCCATCACAGAATGCATTTCATCATCACAAAATGCATTTCGTCGGACGAAATGCATTTCGTCCATCACGAAATGCATTTCGTCGGACGAAATGCATTTCGTCCATCACAGAATGCATTTCGTCCATCACAGAATGCATTTCGTCATCACGAAATGCATTTCGTCCATCACGAAATGCATTTCGTCCATCACGAAATGCATTTCGTCCATCACGAAATGCATTTCGTCATCACAAAATGCATTTCGTGATGGATGAAATGCATTTCGTGATGGATGAAATGCATTCTGTGATGGACGAAATGCATTTCGTGACTTACCATACTGCATTCTGTGGACGAAATTCATTTCGTGATGGACGAAATTCATTTTGTGATGTACGAAATGCATTTTGTCCATCACAGAATGCATTTCGTCATCACAAAATGCATTTCGCCCATCACAAAATGCATTTCGTCCCACAAAATGCATTTCATCCATCACGGACGAAATGCATTTCATGATAACGAAATGCATTCTGTGATGGACGAAATGCATTTCGTCCACGAAATAGGCCCGGTGACACTTGGCACCCCATACATTTGTTGTCATTTGTCACAGTCTAGAAAGCATCATGCCAGCGAAGAAGTCAGGACCCAAGAAGGGCAAGGGAAGAGGGAAGACATCAGTCGCATCCACCTAGCCAACCCCGGAGCCACCTTCATCAGACACATGTCAACTAAAATGTTTGCAGAGCATAATAGGTGTTTGAGCAACGTTCCTGCTGCGTCACTGCTGTGTAGCTTTTGTTTTTACGGCGTACATGTGACGTATGTGTGACGTATCAAAGCTGTTACATATGTGCTACGGATTTTTAAGTATGGATTTAAAAACACGACGCACCCTGGCATACAAGGAGATCGTGTTACACATCCTAGAGTATTAGCTACATAAGCTGGCGAGGCTGTGACATTCCATTCTTACTGCCACGTATCCTGATACACCGTACATACACAAGGCTGAAACGCCAATGTGTGAACCAAGCATTAGTGATACAACGGCTTGTCACTGGGGCAGTACCCTTCAAGGTACTTATTCGTACCCTTTATATACTGCTTGGGAACATATATGTACCTTTTTGGCCCTTAAAAGGTACGCATAGTTACCTTGAGGTCTAATAATGAGCCCTAGGGGGTACAATAGTGTCGATTGTACCTTGGGGGACAGAAATGGACTCCTACTGTACCCCAATTTCTAACAGTGTATGTAAGAATTAAAGTATGACAAGGTATACAGCTAATTCATGACTGGATATGCAGTTACTGTTATCACTCTGAGGTTGATTGGTTTGATTGTCCCAAAGTGTTTTATTCATCTTAGAACACAGCGACTTGCCAAAAAAAAAAAGAAAAATGTTTTTGAATTTATTAGCAAACAGCACATTACAGACATTTAGCAGACGCTCTTATCCAGAGCAGCCTAGGGAGCAGCTGGGGGTTAAATGCCTTGCTCAAGGGCATTTCAGCCATTCCTGGTGGTCCAGAGAATCAAACTGATGACCTTTTGGTCCCAAAGCTGCTTTGTTAATCATTAGGCCATGGCTTCTCCTGGCATACTGTTAACCATTTATAGTTACATTTCATATTATGGACATCTAAGCAGCAAGTTAGTTCCTGTTACAAAGAGCTGAAATCTCTTGAGACTCCTTCCATAAGTGTTAAATAAACAGCTCATTTGGAAAAAGCTTCAGCAATCAGCAGTTACTGTTTTGTTTTGGGGTTTTATTGTTAAAGCTAGACGGCCTTTTGATTTCATAAAATCGGTGAAATTTAGTTCCTTCTGAAATTTGGTCATTGCGATATATGTTTATTTCTGTAAGATCTCACAAAATATCAGACCATTCTGTGGTTGGGAAGTTACTTAATTTGAGGGGATTAAAGCAAATAATGTGCATGAAACCGCTCACTTCGCGCCATCAAGCAGACAGAGGAAGTCCATGTGCATATGTGTAGGTTTATCTTTGACCGTGTACTGACAGTTACATCATTCTGTCACTAAACAAATGGCTGATCACACCGAGGTGCTTGCTGACCGCCGATATTTATTAGTTTGACATTTCCTGCATTTCCTTTCCTTTGCATATGACATAACATCTTTTCTTCTCGCTTTCCATTACTAAAGTCGGTCTTTCACATTTCATTCGCGTCCTCCATTTTTCTCTCCTGTTTCAAATTTGTATCCCACAATGCCTTGCACAAATGGGGAAAGCCCACCATGTGATGCATGACAGTATCTTGAATTGGGTCATGATGAAGCAGGAAAAAATAGCGGAGAATTTAGGGCCACATGGCCCTAAATTCATTAATTGTTCTATTTTTAGAAAATGAATAAAATTGGAAGTTTGTGATTCAAATTCAGTAGCTTTCGGTCCACTAAACAAAAATAACTGGGTGTCTGGGAAAATTCTTTTTATGATCTACACTTGAAAAATCTGAAAGGCAGTCTACCTTTAAATAATGCTTTTCAAATCTGTTCATTATTCAGAATTTAAAATCACCTAATTTTTCTCTTTAAATGATACATTTTCTCAGTTTAAACGATAGATATGTCATCTATGTTCTATTCTGAATAAAATATGGAATTTTGAAACTTCCACATCATTGCATTCCGTTTTTTTTACAATTTGTACTTTGTCCCAACTTTTTTGGAATCAGGGTTGTACTACTATATAAGAAAAATACTTACAGTATATCTAGAAGAAACAGTACATTTAGGTATATGATTGAAAGTATAATTAGTTGAGGTGTTATTACCGGCACCAAGGAGGTTATGTTTTTTGTGTGGTTTGTTTGTCTGGTTGGAAGTAGGATTGTGGAAAACCTACTGATCCCATCTCTGTGAAACTTGGTGGAAGGGTGTATCATGGGCCAGGGAAGAGCAATATAAATTTTGGAGTAGATCCGAGCCACAGAGCAGATCCACAAGTGAATTTCACTAACTTTGAGAGATGCAACATTTGGCCTTTATGGAAATCTGTGCTCAGCAATGCCATACATCTTAAAATCCAGTCGATGGCAGTAAAATTCATCCATCCATCCATCCATTATTCATAACCGCTTATCCTGTGCAGGGTCGCAGGCAAGCTGGAGTCTATCCCAGCTGACTATGGGCGAGAGGTGGGGTACACCCTGGACAAGTTGCCAGGTCATCACAGGGCTGACACTTATGGCCCTTTTCCACTACCCTTTTTCAGCTCACTTCAGCTCACTTCAGCCCGACACGGCTCGCGTTTCGACTACCTTAGAGCAGCACGACTCAGCTCGCTTCAGCCCTGCTTAGCACCCAAAACTCGCACGGTTTTGCAGTAGGGCTGAAGCGAGCCAAACCGAGCCGAGCGGGGCTAGGGGCGTGAGCAGACACTCCCCTGTGCACTGATTGGTGAGGAGGAGTGTCCTCACACGCCTACACACGCCCCACGAGCACGCTGGGATCTGTAAACACCGTAAACCCGGAAGAAGAATAATTACGAATTACGAGAATTTCTGAAGCCTTATGCGCCTCGCCTCATCTATACGCTCTTGCCAGTATCTGTTGGCGTTGTCGGTGACAACAAGCCACAGCACCAAGACCAGCAACACTAACGACTCCATGTTTATTGTTTACTATCCGGGTTGTGAGACTACCGCTTAAAAGGTCACTGATGTCACTGTTTGCGCTGCCTAACGACATCACGTGACGTCCACCCACTTTCGCTAACTCCACCCAATGTGTCCACCCACTTCCAGCCAGCACGGTTCAGCGCGGTTGTAGTCGAAATGCAACTCCAACAGCCCCGCTCAGCTCGACTCAGCCCAACTCAGCACGGCACGGCTCAGCCCAACTCAGCCGCGTTGGTAGTGGAAAAGCGTCATTAGACACAGACAGCCATTCACACCTATGGTCAATTTAGAGTCACCAGTTAACCTAACCTGCATGTCTTTGGACTGTGGGGGAAACCGGAGCACCCGGAGGAAACCCACACAGACATGGGGAGAACAGGCAAACTCCACACAGAAAGGCCTCTGTTGGCCACTGGGCTCAAACCCAGAACCTTCTTGCTGTGAGGCTACAGTGCTAACCACTACACCACCGTGCCGCCCAGTAAAATTCAATAGTGATTAAACATAGCCGATGTAGAAATACAACGACTCTATATCACAATCCATGTTCATGCGTACCAGGAACTCTCTGAGATACACATGTAGGCACATAATTCTCATAGTTTTGGTTAAAGATTTGAGAGTTACCTGGAATCGACTGTCGTCCTTGATGGAGTTATGTGTGCCCTTCTATTTTCCAGAAATAAGATCAGGCCTTCCTATGAATTCAGTCAGAGTTAGTGTGCGTAGAGATGTGTAACTCATTGCCAGGAATTTCTTGATGTAGTTTTATTTCTAGGAATATGAGGGACCTCATTCTTCACCCAGTGATATGTCCTGTGAAAATGCTGTCAGTGGTGCAATAATAAAATTTTTCATTCCTTCCATTTCTTTAGAAATAACAATCAATGCTGTGTTTATTTGAGGAGCAGGAGAGAGAATCTGACAAGTACATGTTTACATTC
The DNA here is from genome assembly GCF_027579695.1 of Neoarius graeffei. Taxonomy (NCBI): domain Eukaryota; kingdom Metazoa; phylum Chordata; class Actinopteri; order Siluriformes; family Ariidae; genus Neoarius; species Neoarius graeffei. Next base: position 73,157,500 of record NC_083580.1, read on the forward strand.
ACAGCATTTGGCAGACGCTTTGACAGACATTTTTATTCATAGTGACTCACAGAAGTGCTTTGTTGTTTCCATCAAAAACATATCCTCATGCAAACAGGTCAGGGTCTGAGAACCCTGGTAGAGAGGAAATAGTACAATGACTCAAAACATTTTATAGTATTTTATTTTATTTCTTTGTAATTGGTGCTCATTTAAGTGCTGAGGGAAGAGGTAGGAATTCAGTGTTCGTGTGAAGACAGCCAGTGACTCAGCTGTTTGAAGAGTCAGGGGAAGTTCATCCCACTACCTCAGAGCCACTACATGATATATGTCTTCCTTGTATTTTGAAGAATGGTGGGTCAAGTCGACTTGTGCTTGAGGCCCAAAGGGAATGTTATGTCAAACAGGTTAAATAAGATAACCTGGAACCTGAAGCTGCAGCTGTTTTCCACGAACGTAATTAATAGAAGCATGATTGGCTCTGAAGTCAACAACAATCAGGATGAAGTTGTTTTTGAAACACAATACAGCCTGTGTGTGTACCTCTCTCCTGTAGATAAGCTTATAATTGCTGCTTAAGAGCGTGATCACTGTGGTGTCGTTTGCTAATATGATAATGCTGTGGTTGCTGATGGTTAGCCATAGAGTCATAGTCTATTGGTGATGATACACGGGGCAACTTTTTGGGCAATGTTGCCGAGCAATGTTGCTGGCAACGGGCAACTAGGTGAGACACAGGGCAACTTTTCAGGGCAACTAACAATGGGCAACAACAGTAGTTTACAGTTAGCTAAAAAAAATCGATGTCTTAATTTTTGCTGTGACCATTCAATCAAGCTGTCTGTTGTTTTTTAGAGCTTTGGTGAGGTAAATTCCTCCATATAGAATATTAAAATAACAACTTACCGGCGTAAAAACAGATGAGGAGTCTCTCCATCTCTTCACTCCACTGACACTGAGCAGCCGCCATATTTGTTTGAAATTTCTGATCCGAACCTCACCGGAGGTCACATGACTCGATACTCGCGTTCTGATTGGCTTATCTCAAAAAGTTGCCAGAGATTATCAAAACCATTCAGAAAGAAACAATGTTGCCCAATCTCAATAGAAAAGAGTCAAAACGCAATTGCCCAGCAACATTGCTCGGCAACATTGCCCAAAAAGTTGCCCCGTGTATCATCACCATATGAATCATCAGATGACATTGTACAGACTTTAGAGCTGTTACAAAAGTTTAGAAGGAACAATACTAAGGCTGCATCCACACGACAACGGCAACGAGATGTTATTTAAAAATATATCGCGTCCAAATGGGCAACAATCAGTAAAATATCAGGTCCATATGGCAACGCAACGCTTGCTGAAAACAATGCAATACGCATGCCACACCTCTAGGGACGCTGTAAGACGGTCCCTTCGGAGACACCAGAACAATAGAAGAAGTAAGGACGCATGCGCATAAACTATTATGCGCGAGACTTCATATTAGCCACAAAGTCAGGAAAATCTGTTTGTAAAATTACATTATAATGACCAAATACAATGAAAAGTATTTTTCCAGTCTCACCTGTGAAAGGTAATCCCATGTGATCTCGTTTGGATGGTAAACCTGTTGGTACAGTTAAACGCAGCTAATCTTTATTCTCCACTTTGACCTCTCCAAAATGGCGGCGAGGATGACATGATTCTACGCGGAAGGCGGCGTCTTTAATGGTCCGGAATAAATTGAATGATACACGTTGATGGATTAATTTCTTCTACGCCCTTTTTGAGGAATGTATTGTAGGACTTAAACCAACATCTGAAGAGGTGAGATCGCTCCTTTTTTTTCCCCTATTTTTGCTGGCGGGATTGACTCTGCCCTAAGGGCAGAGTCTCTCTCTCTCTCTCACTTTGCACCATTACACAATAAATATTCACAGTGAAAATATTTTGTAAGCGCGTTTCATGAACCAAGTTATAGGATTTGTTGACAACTCGCATCGAGTTCGTTACACTTCTACCCGGCGTGAAGCACTGACAGTCATGTGGTTGTGACGTCATCGTAAACAAATCCGTTCTTCTCATCCAGACGACTTCACAACGGCAACGTTGCCAGATCTTTCCACTCTGGAACCCGTTCTCAAAAAGATTGTGTTTTGGGCACCCAAAACGCCGGTGCCATGTGGACGCCAGGCCTAAACGATAAGCAATTGTATCGGAGTCACCTGAATCCGTTGCCGTGTGGACAGGGCCTAACACCATTAACACCAAGACAAAGCTAAGCTGTAATCATGTGGCTTCCATAAACTGTATTGCCAAATGTACGTACAACCCCGATTCCAAAAAAGTTGGGACAAAGTACAAATTGTAAATAAAAACGGAATGCAATAATTTACAAATCTCAAAAACTGATATTGTATTCACAATAGAACATAGACAACATATCAAAGGTCGAAAGTGAGACATTTTGAAATTTCATGCCAAATATTGGCTCATTTGAAATTTCATGACAGCAACACATCTCAAAAAAGTTGGGACAGGGGCAATAATAAGAGGCTGGAAAAGTTAAAGGTACAAAAAAGGAACAGCTGGAGGACCAAATTGCAACTCATTAGGTCAATTGGCAATAGGTCATTAACATGACTGGGTATAAAAAGAGCATCTTGGAGTGGCAGCGGCTCTCAGAAGTAAAGATGGGAAGAGGATCACCAATCCCCCTAATTCTGCGCCGACAAATAGTGGAGCAATATCAGAAAGGAGTTCGACAGTGTAAAATTGCAAAGAGTTTGAACATATCATCATCTACAGTGCATAATATCATCAAAAGATTCAGAGAATCTGGAAGAATCTCTGTGCATAAGGGTCAAGGCCAGAAAACCATACTGGGTGCCCGTGATCTTCGGGCCCTTAGACGGCACTGCATCACATACAGGCATGCTTCTGTATTGGAAATCACAAAGTGGGCTCAGGAATATTTCCAGAGAACATTATCTGTGAACACAATTCACCATGCCATCCGCCGTTGCCAGCTAAAACTCTATAGTTCAAAGAAGAAGCCGTATCTAAAAATGATCCAGAAGCGCAGACGTCTTCTGTGGGCCAAGGCTCATTTAAAATGGACTGTGGCAAAGTGGAAAACTGTTCTGTGGTCAGATGAATCAAAATTTGAAGTTCTTTATGGAAATCAGGGACGCCGTGTCATTCAGACTAAAGAAGAGAAGGACGACCCAAGTTGTTATCAGCGCTCAGTTCAGAAGCCTGCATCTCTGATGGTATGGGGTTGCATTAGTGCGTGTGGCATGGGCAGTTGGATGGCACGGTGAATTGTGTTCACAGATAATGTTCTCTGGAAATATTCCTGAGCCCATTTTGTGATTTCCAATACAGAAGCATGCCTGTATGTGATGCAGTGCCGTCTAAGGGCCCGAAGATCACGGGCACCCAGTATGGTTTTCTGGCCTTGACCCTTATTCACAGAGATTCTTCCAGATTCTCTGAATCTTTTGATGATGTTATGCACTGTAGATGATGATATGTTCAAACTCTTTGCAATTTTACACTGTCGAACTCCTTTCTGATATTGCTCCACTATTTGTCGGCGCAGAATTAGGGGGATTGGTGATCCTCTTCCCATCTTTACTTCTGAGAGCCGCTGCCACTCCAAGATGCTCTTTTTATACCCAGTCATGTTAATGACCTATTGCCAATTGACCTAATGAGTTGCAATTTGGTCCTCCAGCTGTTCCTTTTTTGTACCTTTAACTTTTCCAGCCTCTTATTGCCCCTGTCCCAACTTTGAGATGTGTTGCTGTCTTGAAATTTCAAAATGTCTCACTTTCGACATTTGATATGTTGTTTATGCTCTATTGTGAATACAATATCAGTTTTTGAGATTTGTAAATTATTGCATTCCGTTTTTATTTACAATTTGTACTTTGTCCCAACTTTTTTGGAATCGGGGTTGTATGCTGTAGATTTAAAATTTCCCTTCACTCAATATAAGAAGCTCAAACCTGTTCCAACATGACAATGCTCCTATGCACAAAGCAAGCTCCATGGTTTGCCAAGGTTGGAGTAAAAGAACTTGACTGATCTCTATAGCGCCCTGACCTCAACCCCACTGAACACCTTTTGATGAATTGAAATGCCAACTGTGTGCTAGGCCTCCTCACACAACATCAGTGCCAGACATCACTAATGCTCTTGTGGCTGAATGAGCACAAATCCCCATAGCCATGCGCCAAAATCTAGTGGAAAGCCTTCCCAGAAGAGTGGAGGCTGTTATAGCTGGAAATTGGGGACCAACTTTGGAATGGGATGTTCAACAAGTATATATGGGTGATGGTGGTTAGTTGTCTACAAACTTTTGGTGGTATAATGTATATTCAAGTATTGAAATTCAAATATCCAGGTCAAAAGGCATTATCCACTGGAACACTCATGGTGATAAACAAACCCCAGAGTGATTAGTAGGACTTTTATGGTTTGCAAGTCTTAAATCACTTAAAGAATTTCCTCACATCAACCTCTGTTACGTGCAATAAGGCGCCCTACATGGGAAACATTTTATTAATTTTATTTCTAAAAAAATAGTAACTAAGTCTCTTCCTTACAAATGGCAAAGTCATGGTGTTAGCTTAAAGGTGAAACTATGAGCTCACAAGACTACAAGACTGTTTAGAGTGCTTGGACTCGACAGTGAGTAGTGACAGGACAACGCAAGGACAGCAATTCCTTGGAGTTTTGACCAAGTTTTCTGAAGGCCGACACTCAAAGTAAAAAAAGTCAAAGTCCCTCCCGTGCCAGGACCTGGTCTTCCCAGGCAGTCTCCCATCCCAGTACTAACCAGGCCCTTAAGGTGGATTGGGCGGCGCCAATCTCTGCTTCTATAACCCTCGGCCTCTTGTCTATACAGCTACGGTTACAGTGGGGTCTGGTCCTCTGGTAACCACAAAAGTTTGACGCCCCATTCACATCTGTATTGCAGCATGCCTTGCCAGACAGCAGTACCGGTAGGTACCATTTTTATGATGGTCTGTGGTATGACCTGACCACGACTAGAACTCGTGATATCCCTGTTGAGAGGTGGACATGCTAACCACTAGACCAACTCGCGGTGAAGGCCAACACTCAGGCTATAAAAATGTCAAATACCAAAGGGGCCTTTCTTGCTAGCAAGTTTATTTTGAATTGGCACACTATTCTCAGTGAAAAGACCTTGAAGAGAACTTGTCTGGAAGCCAGGAAAGAAATCAAAACAAGAAAAAAAAGGTAAATATGAAGCAGCAATATGGTAACTGGGTTAGATATTCTAATAAAGAAATGCTGTCATTGTGGGTGACAAGTGTAGGCTTATCCATTAAGAAAGCAGCTAGATTGGTGTTGGTTTGAGGCGTGTAATGTCAATTGTTTAGCTAGCTTTTTTTTTTCTCATCTCATCTTATTATCTCTAGCCCCTTTATCCTGTTCTAGAGGGTTGCAGGCAAGCTGGAGCCTATCCCAGCTGACTACGGGCGAAAGGCGGGGTACACCCTGGACAAGTCGCCAGGTCATCACAGGGCTGACACATAGACAACCATTCAGACTCACATTCACACCTACAGTCAATTTAGAGTCACCAGTTAACCTAACCTGCATGTCTTTGGACTGTGGGGGAAACCGGAGCACCCGGAGGAAACCCACGCGGACAACATGCAAACCCTGCACAGAAAGGCCCTCACTGGCCACGGGGCTCGAACCCAGACCTTCTTGCTGTGAGGCAACAGCGCTAACCACTACACCACCGTGCCACCATGACATTTCATAACCCAGTAATTTCAAAGTTTCCTGGTTAACTGCTTTAAAGTATTAACAGAATATAAAAGGCAAAACTTTACCAAAAGTATTCTGTTGTATCCCATGTGATGTCCAAAGTCCTTCCCATGCCAGGACCTGGTCTTCCCAGGCAGTCTCCCATCCCAGTACTAACCAGGCCCTTGAGGTGCATTGGGTGGCCGATCTCCCTTTCTATAGCCCTTAGCCTCTCACCTATTACATAGCTAGAGTGGGGGCTGATCCTCTGGTAACCACGAGAGTTTGACTCCCTACTCACATCTGTATTGCAGCATGCCTCACCAGATGGTAGTCGGTACCATTTTGATAATGGTCTTTGGTATGACCTGACCGTGAGTAGAACTCGCAATCTCCTAGTTAAAGGTGGGGTATGAGATTTTTTTTCAGGAGTATTTTTTACCATATTGCTTGAAAAGCTCCTCACACCCATGTTGCAAGCAGTACAATAGAAGGTTTGACCCAAAAACGAAATATTTTAATCCAGTCTACAGTGTAAAATAAAGGAAAAACGCCATCCAATCATATCGAGGTACCACCTCAAAATGATTGGATACTGACACGTCAATCAGACTGAAGCCCGCGAGCAGCCCGTCCCTTCTGTGTGTGTGTGTGTGTGTGTGTGTGTGTGTATATGTGTGAGAGAGCGAGCAGCCCCTCTCCCAACCTGCGCTCAGCAGGGAGAGACAGAAATGCACAGAAAAAGGTCCCTCCAAACAACAGGGATTTACACAAAAACGGAAGGAGATATTCACAAAATTATTTCACAGTGAGCGCCACAAGGATCTCCTGAACACAGTGATGTAATTTTTTTGTCTGTAGTGTAAAAAATGAGGTCACTAGAGCGAGTTAAAGACGAGTGACTTTTCTGCCAAGTTTATAATGGCAGTCTATGTGGCTGGGCGGCTGTGCTCTCGTCACTTTGCCTACGTTCACACTGCAGGCTGAAGTGACTCAAATCCGATTTTTTCGCCCATATGTGACCTGTATCCGATCTTTTATTGACAATATGAACGACACAGATCCGATTTTTTTCAAATCCGACCCAGGCCGTTTGGATATGTGGTCCTAATTCCGATTTCTATCCGCTCTTTTCATTTGCGACTTCAGTCTGAACCGCCAGGTCGCATTCATCCGACTTACACGTCATCAACAAGCCACAAACGTCACTATTCTGCACTGAAGTAGGCGGTGGGTCTCTCAAAAAAAGTTACAACAGCATGGCGCGTAATCACGGGCGCAGATAGAGGGTGGGACTCGTCCCACCCAGATTTAAATTCACCTCGTTCGGTCCCCCCCACTTATAGGGAGGAAAAAACATCTATGCTGTCTTTCTTTGCATAAGGCAAACCTCACGGAAAAATCAAAAGACTAATTACCATTCGGTTTATTGAGGTGCACAGCAGTGTATACATAGTTGCAACAACTCACATAAAACAAAACAAAGACTGATATTCGGTTGGTTGAGCTGCGCAGACTGCACAGGTTGCGAGCTCGAGCTTGGTTGCTATGGTAACCCACAACAAGTTTGACAGGCATATCGGGGTTGGGGTTGGTTTGCTGGCAGCTTTGTCCCCCCCCAGTTTTTTGTCCCCCCCAGTTCAAAAAACGTATCTGCGCCCCTGTGCATGACATCAATGCGAGGGACGCTTCGGGCTGTGAAGGTTCTGAATCTTCTCAATGGAAGGACGCAGAGGTTAGGGAGCTGATTTCCATTTGGGGGGATACAGCTATTCAAGCTAGATTGGATGGGTCATACCACAACCGGGCAGTTTTACTTCCGTAAATACAGGCCATGCTCACTGCGTGTGACGTCGTCGTATCCTGCAATGCGCATGCGGAACACTTTTAGGTCGCTTTTCGTTCATACTGAGGATCACATACAAGTCGCATATATTTGTTAATGTGAACGACCTCACAAAAAAATCAGATTTCACAAAAAAATCGGAATTGAGCATTAAGCCTTGCAGTGTGAACGTAGCGTTTCAGGCTTCTCATTCAAAAACTGCAAGTCCTATCGTGTAGGTAGACACATTGTGTGAATCAGGACAAGTGTGGCTACTACTTTTGAGAAAATTATGTGTGTGGAGTGAAAATTGGGGCTGAAAACACAGTTTAAATGAGAAAGTTTGAGCTATTTTTCCAAGCTCTCTACACTCTAACTTAACGAGACGCGGGGGGTGGGAGCATGGCGAGGGCGGGCTTGTTTCTTTTCAAAATATGGCTTGCGGGAACCGTTATTCCAAAATCTCATACCCCACCTTTAAGAGGCGGACATACTAACCACTAGGCCAACTCGCAGTATCCAATGTGATGTAATGAAGTTTATCTCATTGGAAAGTTGATCTCACACTACAGCTAGCATGCAGAACGTAATGCTAATTTCAGAAAATGTTTTTTTGTTTGTTTTTTTTAAACAAACAATCCTTTAGTAAATCAAGGCTTGGAAGACTGAGACATGTTTTTATAACCCGCTAAAGCAAGTAGTACAATTTTGGTACTTGCTCAAGATTGCCTCCCAAGGACCTAATGGCGTTTGAGGTTTTGGCTAGCAGTAATATCTGTATGTAGTGGAAGTTCATTATGTCTGACTGTTTAAGTATTTTTAAGTTCGTTTCTTAGGCTACATCCACACGACAACGGCAACGAGATGTTATTAAAAAAATATCGCGTCCACATGGGCAACGGATCAGTAAAATATCAGGTACATATGGCAATGCAACGCTTGCTGAAAACGATGCAATACACATGCCACACCTCTAGGTGCGCTGTAAGACGGTCCCATCGGAGACACCAGGACAATAGAAGAAGTAAGGACGCATGCGCATAAACTATTATGCGCGAGACTTCATATTAGCCACAAAGTCAGGAAAATCTGTTCGTAAAGTTACGTTATAATGACCAAATACAATGAAAAGTATTTTTCCAGTCTCACCTGTGAAAGGTAATCCCATGTGATCTCGTTTGGACGGTAAACCTGTTGGTACAGTTGAACGCAGCACATGAATGAGGCATCTTTATTCTCCGCTTTGAGCCATCCAATATGGCGGCGAGGATGACGTATGATTCTACGTGGAAGGCGGCGTCTTTAATGGTCCGGAATAAATTGAATGCTACACGTTGATGGATTAATTTGTTCTTCTATGCCCTTTTTGAGGAATGTATTGTAGGACTTAAACCAACATCTGAAGAGGTGAGATCGCTCCTTTTTTTCCCTATTTTTGCTGGCAGGATTGACTCTGCCCTAAGGGCAGAGTCTCTCACTCTCTCTCTCACTTTGCACCATTACACAATAAATATTCACAGTGAAAATATTTTGTAAGCGCGTTTCATGAACCAAGTTATAGGATTTGTTGACAACTCGCATCGAGTTCGTTACACTTCTACCCGGCGTGAAGCACTGACAGTCATGTGGTTCTGACGTCATCGTAAACAAATCCGTTCTTCTCATCCAGACGACTTCGCAACGGCGCCGTTGCCAGATCTTTCCACTCTGGAACCCGTTCTCAAAAGATTTCGTTTTGGGGCACCCAAAACGCCGGTGCCGTGTGGACGCCAGTCCGAAACGATAAACAATTTTATCAGATTCACCTGAATCCGTTGCCGTGTGGACAGGGCCTTAGACAAGGATTTTAAGATCGTTACCTTGTTAACAGTTTCAGCGTGAATCTTCCGCCTTCCTCAGAACTGTCACAGTTCTGAGGAAGGCGGAAGATTCACGCTGAAACTGTTAACAAGGTAACGATCTTAAAATCCTTGTCTAAGAAACAAACTTAAAAATACTTAGCAGTAATATCCTTTCGGTTTACATTTCATCATTTTGAACGTTCAGTGGAAAAAGTCCTGTTTAAGACGCTCCTGGAAATCTGCATGACTCCTTAAGAAAGCCACTAGAAAAACTACAGGATGAGAAAAAGAAAGTGCACCCTTCTCCAATCCTATTTTTTTATCTTATTAAATGACAGTTGTTGTTCTTGATGTTGTCACCTTATGTAATTTGTTTGTTTACTGAAGCTAGTTAGCGAAGGCCACACACTTGTCATTGAGACCCTGTTTAATAAAAGCATTAATTTCAAGGAGGGTGTACTTCCTATTTCCTATAACCGTATGTTGCATTTCTCATTGTCAGTGAACAGCCCTGATGTAGGTTTTTCCACCATATCACCGATGATATCAAGTATTTGTTTCAGAATTTTAACCACAAGAACATTTAACATGTTTATCTAATCTGGGCATGCAGCAAGACAGCATATGATCCATTAAGTGGGACTGTGTGGCACGTCGCGAAGCCTGGTCGAGAAACATCCGAAGCTGTTCCAGCTACAGTAATGAGTGGTGACTCCGAATGAATGTGATAAGCATCAGCATTACAAAGCAGCTTGTTATTCATGGGCAGTGTTTATAAGATTCCCGAGAAAGATTGTGAAATTATGAAATCCGCAGAACAGTTATATAAACCTGTAAACTCTGACGTCCAGACTGAACATCCTTCATCCATTTCCTCCATTAATTATTTACAAATCTGGAATGCTGATTCAGAAGTGTGTGTTGGTGGAAAAGGCTTTAAGAGGAGTGCAGAGGGCTGGGGAGCATTAAAATTGCAGTACTAGTCTCTATGGCTCATGGAAATACAAACATGAAATATTGATAAGATGAATAGATATGTTTGTTGGAAGTACAGTTGACGGAGGCACAACAAAAAAGATAATGGATTATTAGATAAGATGTCCTGCTGTTATGAAAATATGGATATGCATGTAGCGAAACACAAGTGTTGTTGTCTTTAAGGTTATTGAATTTACCCATAAACAACCTGCTTTCAAACAAAAAACACTCTTTGTGTTGGGTCAGTTAGGAGTCACAGATGAACCAGAGATGAATTTATGAATTAGTCGGACACTTCAGCTCGGAAGTAGAGGTCAAAACCTGTCAAGCGTTATCATCTTGGGCTCAAAATACACCACATCAGGGCTGATGTGGAGCCAGTGGATCGTTGCAGACTGCTGCAGGAATGTGGGTTAACCTTGAAGCAACAAAAATAGATGTTAAAGGTCCCATGGCATGAAATTTTCACTTTCTGAGGTTTTTTAACGTTAAAATGAGTTCCTCTGACCTTCTTAAGTCACCCCAGTGGCTAGAAATTTCATAATGTGTAAACCAAACTATGCCCAACATTTGAGAATGGCGCGTCAAAACGGCGCGTTGATAAGCTCTTCCCTTTACTACGTCAGCAAGGGAGATGATCCCCACGCCCCCCTCTGGATTCCCACCCACTGTATGGATTGCCCGCCCAGTTGTAGTGAGGAGACCATAGAGGACACAACAACATGGCATCACCTAAGCGAGCGAAACATGGAAATTGCGCTGTACATGGATGTGACAACACAGAAAAGAGTCTGTTTTTACTGCCGACGGGAGAGCCCCTGAAGACGCAGTGGCTTAATTTTATTTACTTCAATAATACGCCGTCGAGTCTACCTAAGACGGTGTATGTTTGTCGGAAGCATTTTCCTGAGGAATGTTTCCACAACTTGGGACAGTACAGGGCAGGTTTTGCACATCAACTGTCACTGAAGCCTGGGTCCGTACCAAGCATCCCCGCCGCATCAGCAACAAACACCGAACAAGTAAAGGCCTCTGCATGCTCTTGCGACAAGGCTTTCGCAGACAGCTTTTCGCAGACAGTTGTAATTTATCGTTGAGCGGGGAGTAAGAGGCGTGCGTGATGTTATTCACCGCTACAACGCAAGGGGGCGCGAAGTCGCGAAATCGCTAGGAGTAGTTGGTGGGTGTGGTTAGTGGAGTGTTTATCCTCCAGTTATTTATAATGACTATTACTGGAGTCGTATAGATGTACGTACTTCCTCACTTCCTCGATCAATCGCTCTTCATGCTGCTCCATCTTCGCTCGTGTTTTTAAAAATGGCGGTCGTGAAAACAAACCAAACCGGGAAAGTAGGGAAGCGGAAGTGCGTGTACAGCGGATGTAGAGTGGACCAATCAGAGCCCTCTTGTCTGCGACGCTGTCTGCGAGGCTTCTGCGGTGGTCACAATCTTTGGGAGGTGCGCGCAAAGCATCTGCGAAGGTGGGGGGGCTACGCAGACGCTATCTGCGACACCGTCTGCGAGGACTGCGTTGTCAGCATAAATTGGCCTTAAGTGTATAACTGGTCGTTTTGCTGTATTTTAAAATCGGTGCGTTAGCCTAGCAATGGCTACATTAGCTGTGCAGCTAACCGCTTCCTGCAGTTAGCCAGGTAATCTGCGCTACAAAACTAAAGAGCATGCAGCATGCTCTGTTAAACTGAGTTTAGTCTGGAAATTGACTGTAACTTATGAGCTTATGTTTGACTATTGCTCCGCAATGCATGTCTTCTGTTGGATAAGTGATATGTTGCTGTAGTTGCTGCTTCTATCCTCTTTGGTTATGGAGTGTGTGTTCAAGCCTAGGGTATTATACGTTCGTAAACTACCACTCCAAACACTCTCACTCTCTGTGTCACGTTGAGTTTACGAAAGGAGTCCGAGGGAGAACGGGGTTTTGTCTTAGCAGCGTGGCTACAGGCGCTGATAGCAGCGAGTATGTGTGTGCACAGCTTGGTCAAGCCCCTCCCCCTCCCCCCATGGCCCACCCCCACCCTCTACCCTTCCCCGCCTCCTGCTTCTCATTAGCAAAACGACGCACTGGGAAAAGCGCTGAAATGGGGCTTTCTCCCAGGAGGCTATATTTACGTGCCGAGGGTTCATTTTGAGAAAGGCTGTGGATATAACATCCGGAAGCCTCCACGAGCCCGTTTAAAGCATCAACAAACCACCATGCCATGGGACCTTTAAATCTCGAGGCATTGAAATATTAGATGCGAAGATGGATTAGGGAAATGGTGGTTCAAATTCAGTTTCAAATTCTGCCTCGAGAAGTCCATGATGATTGTGGAATTGAATAATCAAATAGTCTCATCATATTTGCACAGTGGGCGGCACGGTGGTGTAGTGGTTAGCGCTGTCGCCTCACAGCAAGAAGGTCCTGGGTTCGAGCCCCGGGGCCGGCGAGGGCCTTTCTGTGTGGAGTTTGCATGTTCTCCCCGTGTCCGCGTGGGTTTCCTCCGGGTGCTCCGGTTTCCCCCACAGTCCAAAGACATGCAGGTTAGGTTAACTGGTGACTCTAAATTGACCGTAGGTGTGAATGTGAGTGTGAATGGTTGTCTGTGTCTATGTGTCAGCCCTGTGGTGACCTGGCGACTTGTCCAGGGTGTACCCCGCCTTTCGCCCGTAGTCAGCTGGGATAGGCTCCAGCTTGCCTGCAACCCTGTAGAAGGATGGAGCGGCTAGAGATAATGAGATGAGATGAGATATTTGCACAGTGTCAAATCAATACGCTAATCAAGTGGTCGTAAGCATGCTAATGCAGTGAAGTAGCAAAGGAAAAGTCAATTTTCACCAACGCTAACCAAGAAAATTAGCCTATTAGGGTAATATTAATATAAATAGATTAGTATAAAAATATTCTATTATACCCCCGCTCCAAAGGATGGGGGGTTTACTGGTTTTTTACCTCTGTTCGTCCGTCCGTATATCCATCCGTCTGAAACATCCTTTTTCTCAGCAACCACAAATCATAGCCACTTGGTACTTGGTACCAAATTTCAGCTTGGAGTTCTATACTATGTGTACCGTTTTCAGGTCTGTTGCACATCAACTTCCTGTTTACCAACTGAATTTATTTATGAAACATATAGGGTGGACTTACAAAATTTTTCTAACACTTTTCTCAGCAACTACAAATCACAACTGCTTGATATTTGATATCGAGCTTCAGCTTGGGGTTCTAAACCGTGTATACTGTTTTCAGAGGTCTGTCGCACATCGACTTCCTGTTTACCGACTGAATGTATTTACGAAACATATAGCGTGGATTTTGACACTATTTCAAGAAGCAAAATGCCATTTCAAAATGACAGTTTACCAGGATGCTGTTTGAAATCCCTGGAGAGAACGCTGCTCTTTACTTGCTTGTTTCAGGGTTCATTATTTGTTGAAGTCAACATTCATAATAAGTGTCCTGTTCCTTCAATTGTTTGCATTCTGATATAAGCGAGAGTGGGGGGATACGTAAGTGAGCAGTAGCTCACAGCTGATCTTATTCATTAAAGATTTAATTGTCTCTAACAAGTAGTATAAAAACAGGGCTCTATTATTTCACGTTTAAGAAGAAGGGAAAAGTGTAACAATTATTCACTGAAGGTGAAGTAAATATCAGTGAATAAGAACCAAGTCAAAGACAAAGTCGAATCAGCTGAAATACACAGATGATTATTTTTTAAAAATTGTCAAAAAATAATTTATTTCAAACTTCAAAAGCAGCATGCAAATGTAATAAAGGTGCGGTGCAGATTTGTATCACTTATCTATGCATATCACTCTTTACAACTGAGCTGAGCAGAAAAGCATCTCAGCACACAACAGCAGAAGACCACACTGGGTTCCACTCCTGCAGCCAAGAACAGGAATCTTAGAATCAAGAACAAGTTCCTATTAAAGTGGCTGGTGAGTGTACTTGTCAAATATTAGTTGAATGTTCGTAGTTTTGTGAACTGAACACATTTCCCATTTACTTTTGCAGAAAGTGAGGCACCCTGTGAGTCTACTCCAGAAAATGTAAGATTGGGGTAAAGAGGGCGGGGTTTCCAAGACGTATCGGTTAATACCAGATCAGATCATTCAAAAATTATTTCAGATTAATATGTGAATTGGCTGAGTTCTAGTTTTTACTGGTTAGAAATAGACTACACTGCAAAAAAATGGCCTTTCAAAAATAAGAAATCAAAGATTAAAACAAAGTATATTTGCTTGAATCAGGTGAAAAAAATCTGCCAATGGAACTAGTCAAATTTGACTTGGTAAGATTTCTTAAAGTAAGATGAAAAATCTAACCTGTTTTTAGATGAAGTAATTCCAAAATAAGATTGGGGAACTTATTATGCGAGATCTGATTAACTCAAAATAATTCTTATAACAAGATCATACTTCTTACATTTAGCCATTTTTTTGGGCCTTTTCCACCTTTATTGGATAGGACAGTGTAGAGACAGGAAATGAGCAGGAGAGAGAGATCGGGAAATGACCTCAGGTCGGAATCAAACACAGGTCCCCAGATTTATGGTATGGCGCCTTATCCACCTGAGCCAAAGTGGATGACAAAGTCTTAGCAGTAAAAACTGAATTTAAGATAAATATACTAATATTAGGATTGTTAAATTCTACAACTAAGCATTGCTAGCTTAAAAGATTCTCCTTTTGTGACCTGTAATTAGTAAAATACTCTAGATATGAGACCAGAGACTATCTTGAATCAAGTTGACGACACGTGTAGCATTGCGACAAGTTTATTTTTTTTTTCCAATTTCAACATTCAAACATTAAAACATCTCTTAAGATTCCACTTCCCCAGGACCTCAGGCACCAAAATAAATAAATAAAATAAAATAAAATAAAGTCTACGCATTTTGACTTACAGTGCTTACACAACGCCAAAGCAACAGTGCATTTTGGGGGCAAGATTCAAAGATTTCAGTAAAGTTCATTTATTCCCAAAACAAGCATACTTTGTTTTTTTTTTCTTGAAACAAGATGAACCGCATTTGACAAATGTCCAAAATGTACTTACTTGTTTTAAAAAAAACTTGTTTTATTTTCAAAGGTGCTCCAAATAAGACTTTTTCAAGACATTTTGTCTATACAAGATTTTCAAGATGGACTGTCTAAAAACTAGCCTTTCTAGCTAAATGAGGTGGGCAATTATGTCTTATAATAAGGGTGGCTAGATGTTTTGACTTGAAAATAGACAAATAAACTTCCTAAGAGTTTTATTTTTTGCAGTGGAGTCTTTTGGTGAATGGAAATCGTTCAGAAATTCTGAAAGATTTTTGAGGAGGAAAAGCTGGCACTGCTATCTCACAGCTCCAGGGTTACCGGGTCGGAAATGAGTTCTGGTTCCTGTCTGAGTTCCGCATGTTCTTTCAACATCCAAGTGGGTTTCCTCTGGGTCGTCTGGTTTCTTTCCACCTCCCAAAAATATGCCAGTGGGTGAATTGGCTACTTTAAATTGCCCCAAGGTGTGAATGTGTATATGTGTGTGTGTGCATGCACATGATTTCTTGCAATGGACTGGCATCCTATTCAAGTTCTACCTTCCCTCTTTGCATCCAGTGTTCCTGGGATTGAATCTTAATCCTTTTCATCTCAATAACAGAGAACACTCATTTCAGGACTGCTATGTACACATCTGAGGCTACGTTTACATTAGACCGTATCTGTCTCGTTTTCTTCGCGGATGCACTGTCCGTTTACATTAAACTGCCTGGAAACGCCGGGAAACGGGAATCCGCCAGCGTCCACGTATTCAATCCAGATCGTGTCAGCTCCGGTGCTGTGTAAACATTGAGAATACGCGGATACGCTGTGCTGAGCTCTAGCTGGCGTCTCATTGGACAACGTCACTGTGACATCCACCTTCCTGATTCGCTGGCGTTGGTCATGTGACGCGACTGCTGAAAAATGGCACGGACTTCCGCCTTGTATCACCTTTCATTAAAGAGTATAAAAGTATGAAAATACTGCAAATACTGATGCAAATACTGCCCATTGTGTAGTTAAGATTGTCTTTAGGCTTGCCATCCTTCCACTTGCAAGTAGTAAGTGATATGCGCTGGGATCACACACACAGCGGCTCAGTCCCGAATCGTGGCTTGTGCACTTCACTCGCGCGCTCTGTGAGCTGCGCAGGGCCAGAGTGCGCACCCTCCAGAGGGCACTCGCTGTTCAGGGCGGAGTGATTTGGAGCGCAGGATGCCTGCGGAGCCGAGCGTATCCGTGTATTGGCGTTGCTATGTGCACGCAAATCGTGTATTGGTGTTGCTGTGTGCACACTAATCGTTTTAAAAACGTTAATCTGATGATCCGCTGATACGGTCTAATGTAAACATGGGCTTAGTAAAAGAAGCCATCTTCGTTAAAAATGTTATAATCACATTGTCTGTTATCACCCAAATGAGGATGGGTTCCCTTTTGAGTCTGGTTCTTCTCGAGGTTTCTTCCTCACGTCATCTGAAAGCGTTTTTCCTTGCCACTGTCACCACAGGCTTGCTCATTGGTGATAGATTAGGGATAAAATTAGCTCATGTTTAAAGTCATTAAAATTCTGTAAAGCTGCTTTGTGACAATGTCTATTGTTAAAAGCACTATAAAAATAAATTTGACTTGATTTGGGGCCCGTCCACACGAGTACGCGGCCTCACCCAATACGCTGTCGTTTTGAAAAAAATCTCCGTAAACACGGTGTCGTTTCCAGAAATATCTGCGTCCACATGGATTTACTGGAAACGACCCAAAACGCTGTAGTACATATGCCAGGCCTGTATGTGGCACTGTGACGCCGCCACACCAATACACTAAAACCGGAAGAGAAGCCATGGAGCATGCGTATAAAGGTCACGCGCTGTTTACAAACAAGCTCATAACACGAGAAGAGGACGATCATGGCCAGCGCAACTCTGAGAGGAAGAGGAGAGTCTTTTGTATGGACCGACAATGAAGTGGAACTATATGGTAGAAGCCTGTAGTCTGCCATTGTTGTTGTTATGACGCGTCTAGCGGCGGAGGCTGAGGTTAAAGGTTAGAGAGGCGAGGCTTATATGTCATCGTTTCTGAAAAAATCCGCTTTCGCCATCCAGATGACTCCGGGCTATCCGGCGTTTTAGGATTTTCCCACTCTGGGACCCGTTTTCAAAAAATACCGGTTTCACACCTCGAAAAAGCCAGATCCGTCTGGACGCGAGGCCGAAACGATAAAGTATTTATGAGGATTCGACAAAAATGTACTCGTGTGGACAGGCCCTTGATCTTTGTCAACTTGGAACGACCGTCACTGAACAAAGGAGGTGGTCTGAGACACCACTTATCAGCCACCTACAATGCAGTCCTTGGCACAGTTCCCAGAAAGCTGAATACACATCCAGACCGAAACTCAGCTGACTTCAATGACTCACAGGATGGCAGAGAGAACCAATGACCCACAGATCACCCTAACGACTCTCTTGGGCCCTGTCCACACAGCAACGGATTCAGGTGAATCTGATAAAATTGTTTATCGTTTCGGCCTCGCGTCCACATGGCACCGGCATTTTGGGTGCCCCAAAACGAAATCTTTTGAGAATGGGTTCCAGAGTGGAAAGATCTGGCAACGGCGCCGTTGCGAAGTCGTCTGGATGAGTAGAACGGATTTGTTTACGATGACGTCACAACCACATGTGCTTCACGCCGGGTAGAAGTGTAACGAACTCGATGCGAGTTGTCAACAAATCCTATAACTTGGTTCATGAAACACGCTTACAAAATATTTTCACTGTGAATATTTATTGTGTAATGGTGCAAAGTGAGAGAGAGAGAGAGAGAGAGAGAATAGCCCTTAGGGCAGAGTCAATCCCGCCAGCAAAAATAGGGAAAAAAAAGGAGCGATCTCACCTCTTCAGATGTTGGTTTAAGTCCTACAATACATTCCTCAAAAAGGGCGTAGAAGAACAAATTAATCCATCAACGTGTATCATTCAATTTATTCCGGACCATTAAAGACGCCGCCTTCCGCGTAGAATCATGCATCATCTATGCCACCATATTGGATGGGGCAAAGCGGAGAATAAAGATGCCTCATTCATGTGCTGCATTTAACTGTACCAACAGGTTTGCCGTCCAAACGAGATCACATGGGATTACCTTTCACAGGTGAGACTGGAAAAATACTTTTCATTGTATTTGGTCATTATAACGTAATTTTACGAACAGATTTTTCTGACTGTGGCTAATATGAAGTCTCGCGCATAATAGTTTATGCGCATGCGTCCTTACTTCTTCTATTATTCTGGTGTCTCCGATGGGACCGTCTTACAGCGCACCTAGAGGTGTGGCATGTGTATTGCATCGTTTTCAGCAAGCGTTGCGTTGCCATATGTACCTGATATTTTACTGATCCGTTGCCCATGTGGACGCGATATTTTTTAAAAAAATCTCGTTGCCGTTGTCATGTGGATGTAGCCTTGGTTGCTAACAGCATTCACACCCGTCCCCCAGTGACCTACACCTACAGGATGACTCAACAACCCAGGTGATCTTAAAGGATATGGGACATGAAACATAAAGGCATGCTATATCAGTTTCTTTCCATTAAAAATATGAATTAATTGCATCAACAAATACAAAATCATCTATTAAATTCAGCAAAATCGTTATATTCGTGATGATTATATGGCATTTCTGCTCGACTTCCGATATGCATTTTCTACAACCGGAAGAGCTGCTGTCACGTGATCATACGTCACAAAAACTTTTGGGCACAGCACAAGCGGGTAGATGAATGGAGAAGAGGATGACAAGAAAATTGTTTTTATAGTCTTTAACGTACATTGAACATCATGGTGTATTGTGCTGCTTATGGTTGCAATAATTCCAATGGGAAATGCCCTGGAGTAAGTTTTTTTGCATTCCCCAAGGACCCGAAGCTGAGGAAAGTGTGGGCTCACCTGCGCATGCGCAGTAGTGATGTGTCGGTCGTGAACGATCCGGTTCAAAGAGCCGGCTCTTTGAAGTGAACGACGGGAGCCGGCTCTTCGGTGGGAGCCGAGTTGGGGAGCCGAATTAGTTTTTTGTCCTTAGGTGCCTCAGAGAGAGAGAGAGAGAGACTTTCACAAAAAAAGTTGCTGTCCGATTGCGTCTTTGTGTTGTCTATTACCATTCAAAGGAAAAAAAGTAGCATGGTGTACGCCTACTTTTTTTGGTTGGGGGGGTTGATGTCATTCACAGCTGCGAAAATACGAAAATTGGTGTAACGCTTAAAGCTGTGGAGCGCAGGGGAGAGGAGTCTAATATTTTATTTAATATTTTATTTAATAAAATATTTTGTTGCACATTGTTCTGTGTTTGTTAAAATAATTTCCAACTTTGCTTCATAGTTTCTTAGGCCTGATTTATACTTCATAATTTATTTTGTGGCATTTTGTTCAAGGTCGAGTGTGAAATAAAGCCATAAAGGATAAACAGTTGATGTCTTCTGTGTATTTTATATTGGTAATATAACATAGTTTTGCATTATGTTTGTGAGAAAATAATTTATTAATTGGTAAGTAAGTTTTATTTCTATAGCTAGAACATTGTTACACTGCTATACTTTACAAAGCTTTACAATGGCTACAAAAACTAAAAAATAAAATGGAAAACATCCTATTGATAAAATATAAATAATAATGTAATTAATTAACTAGTTAATTGCAGCAGTTAAATCAAAAATAAAATCTCAGGAGCCGTTCGGGAGCCGAAAGAGCCGGCTCCTTATAGTAAGAAGAGCCAAAAGAGCCGGCTCCCGAAAAAGAGCCGAAATTCCCATCACTAATGCGCAGTAGGCTTCGCGCATGCGCAGTAGGCTTAGTAGGACAAATCCAAGAGGTAGGATAACTTTACAGAACACATGTTGAAAAAACTTTGCACCTACTGTTTCCCACAAACTGTGTTTGGACCATTTCACTGAGGATTCTTTCAACATTAATACTCAGGTACTGAGCGATATTAATTGCCAAGCCAAATTTAAGAGGCTACTTAAAGATGGAGCCGTTCCCAACGTCCCAATTCAGGAACAAGACGGCGGAGTGAAACCCGAAGTGCTACGGCCACCACGAGGTGCATTCGCTAAGCGACTGAAAGCCGAGGTAAGGATTAGTATTATAATTTTGGGTGTATCAATTATTGATTATCATAATTCTGACTCGTTTCGTCATTTTGAATGTTTTCATCTCGGACTCTGGAAGCATTGTATCTCAATCAATCTCGAAAAATATCAGCAAAAAAAAAACTAGCTTGCAACGGACTTTAGCTAGATCTATGATGAACTTTCAATGTATGATACAAAAATAATACTTCTTTCAACAGATCATTAGCCTTTGAGCAGAATTGTTTTTAACTTACCAGGAAGTGTTATCGAGCCGACCGCTTTCAGTTTCATGGGGACTGAATGAACCCTCACTCTCAGAATCATCTGACCCGTCAGAGTAAAGACAAGATCCATGTTCATGTGAATTTCCAGCTATCGGTTCGAATTGATAGGGTCTAACTTCACATCTCTGTGAAACATCGGGAATGTCACTGTCGATGGTGTCCATTTCGGTAACCTGTTTACATTAGACTCCCAAGCGCTGGCTCCTTGGAAAGTTTTTGTTACGTCACGGGTCACGTGACCACCTAGCTCATTAACGAATCCTTGTTTTACGCTGATGTATAGAAAAACTTGAATAATGTGGTGATTTTCACATTTTTGACGCCCTGCAGTGATTTAGATGGCATTTCTTATGTCCTTTATACATAATTATGCCCAGAAAAAAATCCATGTCCCATATCCTTTAACAACTCTCCTTAGGGTTGCTTTTGGTCCACTAGAGGATAAATACCTGGAACTCCACACTAGTCAGACAGAACTGAAGAAGCCTTTTGGATGAGAGGTGAAATGTCTTCAAGGATTTCAAACGACTCCAGTTGCCTTCTTTTAGCAGCTATGGTTTACTATGATCTGGATGACTGAGAACCTTCACAGACAAAAATCTTAATCCTTCATGACCCTGCAAACCGTGATTAAAAAGAAATCCAGCAAATCACCTGAGCCCAAAATAGAACACGTTTAATTTAATTACACGAACTGCAAGAGTTCAATCTATTTAACATTGAGATCTAGCGGATTTATGTACATTAATGCTCCGTATCTCCAAGCCTCACTAAAAGTTTCGAACAATCAAATTTCGCATTCTGATCTGATTCAGCTTAAGATTATAACAATTACGTGATGAGCTGTGATGGCTTGCCCATTTAATTTTATGGATTTATAGTTCCCCAAGTACACAAACTTGCTTGTGCAGATGAATAAAGTTGATGAACAGATGACATCATGTGATTAGTGCCAGGGTCTGGTGACAGCTTTAAGGCCCAGAAATATGTTTGGTTGCTACACAACCTATTAACAGTAAGTGAAGCCATAAAAGGTAGAGAGATATAATTAGAACCGTAAAGCTGGACATATTTTACACCAGTTTAGCAGTTGCTATGAGACTGAAGTCTGCAACCAGGTAGGGCAGATAAAGGTTATTCTGAGTTATATGGTATAACTGGAATAAGGAAATTTAAAAATAGACTCTAATCAGAGTACGTTGAAGAAAACGCTTATACGATAATAGAAATCATTACAACGAGCAATTTGTATGGATGGATGATTCACACATCCATGAACTAAAAAAAAAATAATAATAATAAAGATCTTCGTGCTAAATACAGAACCTACAATAATGTTAACATTTGTCAGACTAAAATGGCGAGATCTGAAATGGGCAGTTGTCAGCTAGAAAAATGCTTTCCTTGCACTACTAACAGATGACTGATTCTTGTTGTTTATAACATTTAATGGTCAAGAATGATGTTTGGATTAGCAAGGAAATGGAAAAGAGGAATGGAAACAAATGTAGAGTTTAAGAACAAAACAAAGGAAACATTTTTTGGAAAGAAAGCTTTAGAGTTGCATGAAGAGGGAAAATACACACACACACACACACACACACACACATATATATATATATATATATATATATATATATATATATATATATATATACAGTGGTGCTTGAAAGTTTGTGAACCCTTTAGAATTTTCTAGATTTCTGCATAAATATGACCTAAAGCATCTTTAGATTTTTACACAAGGCCTAAAAGTAGATAAAGAGAACCCAGTTAAACAAATGAGACAAAAATATTGTACTTGGTCATTTATTTATTGAGGAAAATGATCCAATATTACATGTCTCTGAGTGGCAAAAGTATGTGAACCTTTGCTTTCAGTATCTGGTGTGACCCCCTTGTGCAGAAATAACTGCAACTAAACGTTTGCGGTAACTGTTGATCAGTCCTGCACACCGGCTTGGAGGAATTTTAGCCCATTCCTCCGTACAGAACAGCTTCAACTCTGGGATGTTGGTGGGTTTCATCACATGAACTACTCGCTTCAGGTCCTTCCACAACATTTCGATTGGATTAAGGTCAGGACTTTGACTTGGCCATTCTAAAACGTTAACTTTATTCTTCTTTAACCATTCTTTGGTAGAACGATTTGTGTGCTTAGGGTCATTGTCTTACTGCATGAGCCACCTTCTCTTGAGATTCAGTTCATGGACAGATGTCCTGACATTTTCCTTTAGAATTTGCTGGTATAATTCAAAATTCATTGTTCCATCAATGATGGCAAGCCGTCCTGGCCCAGATGCAGCAAAACAGGTCCAAACCATGATACTACTGCCACCATGTTTCACAGATGGGATAAGGTTCTTATGCTGGAATGCAGTGTTTTCCTTTCTCGAAACATAACACTTTTCATTTAAACCAAAAAATTATATTTTGGTCTCATCGTCCACAAAACCTTTTTCCAATAGCCTTCTGGCTTGTCCATGTGATCTTTAGCAAACTGCAGATGAACAGCAAAGTTCTTTTTGGAGAGCAGTGGCTTTCTCCTTGCAACCCTGCCATGCACACCATTTGTTGTTCAGTGCTCTCCTGATGATGGACTCATGAACATTAACATTAGCCAGTGTGAGAGAGGCCTTCAGTTGCTTACAATTTACGCTGGGGTCTTTTGTGACCTCGCTGACTATTACACGCCTTGCTCTTGGCGTGATTTTTGTTGGTCGACCACTCCTGGGGAGGGTAACAATGGTCTTGAATTTCCTCCATTTGTACACAATCTGTCTGACTGTGGATTGGTGGAGTCCAAACTCTTTAGAGATGGTTTTGTAACCTTTTCCAGTCTGATGAGCATCAACAACGCTTTTTCTGAGGTCCTCAGAAATCTCCTTTGTTCGTGCCATGATTCACTTCCACAAATGTGTGTTGTGAAGATCAGACTTTGATAGATCCCTGTTCTTTAAATAAAACAGGGTGCCCACTCACACCTGATTGTCATCCCACTGATTGAAAACACCTGACTCGAATTTCACCTTCAAATTAACTGCTAATCCTAGAGGTTCACATACTTTTGCCACTCACAGATATGTAATATTGGATCATTTTCCTTAATAAATAAATGACCAAGTATAATATTTTTGTCTTATTTGTTTAACTGGGTTCTCTTTATCTACTTTTAGGACTTGTGTGAAAATCTGATGATATTTTAGTTCATATTTATGCAGAAATCTAGAAAATTCTAAAGGGTTCACAAACTTTCAAGTACCACTGTGTGTATAAACAGTTATTCCACAAAATCAAGTCGTGCATGAGCTGATAGCCGATGAGGTGCGTAGCACCGAGTCGACTATAACCCATGTACAATGAGATTGAGTGGAATAACTGTTTTATTCTATCCACATTCACTGGATTTTGAGAAACGGAGCATTTTTATTTTTTGCAAATTCAATAAATAAAAACTCTATACGAAATGTCAGACCAAATAATTTCCACTTAGAATGTAAACAAACCGGTGAAATGACAGGAGCAGTTTGTGAAAAATGCGATAATAATAATAATTCTTGAAAAAATTAAGCAAAAAATACACATTCTTACCATGAAATATTTTCATTCCATATTTTGTTGCTTTTATTTTGTATTTTTGGGGGTTTTGTTTTCAAGTAGGGTTTTTATTTCATCCTCGGTTGGTTCAGCAACACGCTCCGCCATTTTGTTTTTCTCTACTCACGGTATATGAGCTGATATCCTAGTAGCAGAGTAGCCAATCAGTCTGCGCGATTGCTCATCCAGTGAATGTGGATAGAATAATTTATATATATTGCTTTAAAAAAATAGTAGTCTCAGGTCCAATGAGTGCAGTTTGATAAGGAATGAGCTGTAGGTTTTACTGAACATCTTACAGAACCAGCCCCAGCTCTTCTGGACACTTTGACTGTCACACTCGCTTTTTCATTTTGCACCAAAACCCAGTAGCCTTCATTATGTTTTCTTTTTTAATCTGAAAAGTGCTCTCTTATGGAATATGCTGCTCAGATACAAACTTTTTTTTCTGTAACATTTAATTTTGTGCCGGAAAAAAAACAAACGTTTAGAACTCGAAAATGTTTTTGTAATATTTTGACTCGATAATGTAAAAGTCATAAAATAGAAATCTATAACAAAGTTTGTGTGAAGAAAAAAAAATAGGAGGACTAAGACTTTTGCACAGTACTGTACATTTATAAAAAAAATAATTAAAAAAAACCCAATATGTTCTTATATTCCACAGCAGACCAGCACTGCCACCTCATGGATAGTAAACTGTACAAACCTGAATGTGCTCAGGAGGTTCAGCTCTTCTTCTGGCCTGCTGAAAAAGCCACGTTATTTTTCCAGTCATTTCAAAAACACAGCCACAAGGCTTGACTTCACTTTGCAATTTTATTTATCGACACATAATGAATGAAGGAATGTACAATACAAGCACTCTTATTTCTTGAAGAGAATGGCTTCAGACAGCATCATGTTTGAGGATCAGACGAGTATCAGACGCTCGTGCCGCATGCACTGACTTCCACGTAAGCTCAAAGCACGCTGATGAAACACTTCCAGTGAGTCAAAGGCACTTCAATAAATATAAAAAATAAAATTCATATATACACAACACTCGATGAGGAGGTTCATTTTGTATTTGTGCAGGCATCAGATGACAGGATCATGCTGTCTGGATAAGCTCTGGAGAGATAAAGTGAACGTGATCCAATATGTTTTGGATGGTGTTACAAAATGACATGCTGCTCATAAAACTCAAAAACAATATCAGGAAAACAGAAGGGTTCTGATCCGTCATGCTCATGTTGTAAAAAGCATGACCGGTTTAAAATGCACGCATTGTAATATTAACAGCATGACGCCTTCATATACAGGAAATGGACTGTGATCAATAACATGCAGGGGGGGGCAAACAAGAATTAAATTCTTATCAATCGATCAGAAATGTTTTTTTATGCCATGAATCCTCCTTTAAATCTGAAGTGGACCCTTCTGGGAAAAATAGTGGTTTTCGAAACAAAATACAGATTATATAACTGTCATAAATCAGCAATGGATTGTATGTGCTGGGAAATATATATAATTATTCTATCCACATTCACTGGATATGAGCAATCGGACGCTCTGATTGGCTCCTCTATTACTAGGCTATCAGCTAATATACCATGAGTAGAGAAAAACAAAATGGCGTCGCGGATCAAGTCAGATACATCACTTTGTTATCAAGTATTTAAAAGAAACAGAAATAGCTAAAAGAAGATATTTTTTCCCAAAATATCTCCTGTTCCGGGCGCCACGGTGGTGTAGTGGTTAGCGCTGTCGCCTCACAGCAAGAAGGTCCGGGTTCGAGCCCCGTGGCCGGCGAGGGCCTTTCTGTGCGGAGTTTGCATGTTGTCCGCATGGGTTTCCTCCGGGTGCTCCGGTTTCCCCCACAGTCCAAAGACATGCAGGTTAGGTTAACTGGTGACTCTAAATTGGCCGTGAGTCTGAATGGTTGTCTGTGTCTGTTGGCCCTTTTCCACTACCCTTTTTCAGCTCACTTCAGCCCGACACGGCTCGCGTTTCGACTACCAAAAACCAGCACGACTCGGCTCGTTTCAGCCCTGCTTAGCCCCTAAAATTCGCACCGTTTTGGAGTAGGGCTGAAGCGAGCCAAAGCGAGCCGAGTGAGGTTGGGGGCGTGAGCAGACACTCCCCTGTGCACTGATTGGTGAGGAGGAGTGTCCTCACATGCCCACACACGCCCCGCGAGCACGCTGGGATCTGTAAACACCGCAAACCCGGAAGAAGAATAATTACGAATTACGAGAATTTCTGAAGCCTTATGCGCCTCGCCTCATCTATACGCTCTTGCCAGTGTCTGTCCGCGTTGTCGGTGACAACAAGCCACAGCACCAAGACCAGCAACACTAACGACTCCATGTCCTCCATGTTTATTGTTTACTATTCGGGTCGTGAGACTACCGCTTAAAAGCTCACTGATGTCACTGTTTCCGCTGCTTAACGACATCACGTGACGTCCACCCACTTTCGCTAACTCCACCCATTGTGTCCACCCACTTCCAGCCAGCACGGTTCAGCGCGGTTGTAGTCGAAATGCAACTCCAACAGCCTCGCTCAGCCCGACTCAGCACGGCACGGCTCAGCCCGACTCAGCCGCGTTTGTAGTGGAAAAGCGGCATATGTGTCAGCCCTGTGATGACCTGGCGACTTGTCCAGGGTGTACCCCGCCTTTCGCCCGTAGTCAGCTGGGATAGGCTCCAGCTTGCCTGCGACCCTGTAGAAGGATAAAGCGGCTAGAGATAATGAGATGAGATGAGATATCTCCTGTTCCACACTCCAACCCAGTTGGTGGCAATAATGCACCTTTAAGTTGGTTTGCCAACCACCAAAAAACCCAAAAGAGGAAGAAATGGCGGAGCGTGTTGCTGAACCAACCGAGGAGGAAATAAAAACTCTACTTGAAAACAAAACCCCCCAAAATACCAAAAAAAAGCAACAAAATATGGAATAAAAGTATTTGATGGTAAGAACGTTTCTTTTTTATTTTATTTTTCAAGAATTATTATTATAGATGACTTGCAACCATGTGATCAAAATGTGCTACGTCATGAGCGTCCGCGTCCACGTGATATACGTACAAAGCAACTCGGACGGCAGCCACTGAAAGCGTGTCTGTAAACAATGCTGAATTTTCTCAGTATTACCACGATTTGAACGATCGAGCAAAGATTCGCTACAATGAGACGATAAATATGTGTGGTTTTGTCCCATATTATTTTAAAAAGTCAGACTTTTCTGAAGATAAGACGCTTCTACTGACCATCGAGTACCCAGATATCGCATTCTGTCTGGTTTGGTTGCCGAAGAATCAAATCCAACCTTGGACGAAACATAGCCCGTTTTCTGAGTGGGCGCCCAGTCTGGATTGTTTCTATTATATAATTTTGCTGGCGCTCCTAGAAGCGAAATGGTAATACACGTTAAAATTATAACAACAACCGAGCGAACCACGAAAAGAGAACGCTCATTTTATAGCAAAATTCTAGCAACATGAAATAAAATTCTTCCATGATATCATCGAGAAAGCTTTTGAATCTCGCCCGAGATAAAATGATTACTGCAAACACGAGCTGTTTTGGTTTTAGCCTCTGTTAGATCAGCCCTGCCGATGTTGTTCAGCCGCGCTCGTCTCCTCTCCATACTAAGCCTCAGAGTTTCCTCGCCCTCTTTCCGAATCACGGATGGAATTTGAAAAAATTGGAACGTGCCACGATCACAAGTACAGCTGTGACCACAACCATATACAGCACAAAGATATGGCAGAGCTAAAAGAACGCTTAAAGCAGTGGAAAAACAAAGAGGGTTGCGCACACGTGACTATGTTTTATATGGAATGTCGCCTGACCCCACATTTGTATATCCACTAACATGGCCGACATCCAGGTTTCCATTTTGCTTTGACGTCACATGCAGGTCAAGGATAGCATTTTTCACAAATTGCTCCTGTCATTTCGCCGGTTTCTTTACATTCTAAGCGGAAATGATTTTGTTAGACGTTTTGTATAAAGTTTCTATTGATCGAATTTGCAAAAAATTTAAAATAAAAATGCCCTGTTTCTCAAAATCCAGTGAATGTGGATAGAATAAAACATCATACACAGCTTATAGCCAACTCAGTGCTACGCGCCTCGTCTGCTATCAGCTCATGTACGACTTGATTTCGTGGAATAACTGTTAAATATATATTTGTAATTTATGAGAAAGTTTTGTATTTCTAATTTCTATTTCTGGTCACTTGTTGACTGATACACATGCAAACACAAAATCTACATGTAACAGGGTTCTTGAGTTCTGTCTTGTGAAAAAAACAAAACATTAAATTCAAGAAGTTTCTTTCCAGTTTGGTAAATTTTCCAGAATTTTCTCGATAATCTGTAACTGCCATGAGTTCTACTGCAGAAGGGGAAATAGAAAACATGACGTTCATTAGGGAAGCTGTATTAGTGCACAAAACAAAGTATTGTGAAGACAACAGATTCTGAGTCTATTCACTGGCCACTTTCATAGGAACACCTGCACATTAATGCGATTTTCTAAAAAATAAAATAAAATAAAAATCAGCCGATCATGTGAGAAACGAGTTTAAAGGAACAGTCTACCGTACTTCCATAATGAAATATGCTCTTATCTGAATTGAGACGAGCTGCTCCGTACCTCTCCGAGCTTTGCGCGACCTCCCAGTCAGTCAGACGCAGTCAGACGCGCTGTCACTCCTGTTAGCAATGTAGCTAGGCTCAGTATGGCCAATGGTATTTTTTGGGGCTGTAGTTAGATGCGACCAAACTCTTCCACGTTTTTCCTGTTTACATAGGTTTATATGACCAGTGATATGAAACAAGTTCAGTTACACAAATTGAAACGTAGCGATTTTCTATGCTATGGAAAGTCCGCACTATAATGACAGGCGTACTAACACCTTCTGCGCGCTTCAACAGCGCATTGATACAGAGCTCAGATATCAATGCGCTGTCGAAGCGCGCAGAAGGTGTTAGTACGCCTGTCATTATAGTGCGGACTTTCCATAGCATAGAAAATCGCTACGTTTCAATTTGTGTAACTGAACTTGTTTCATATCACTGGTCATATAAACCTATGTAAACAGGAAAAACGTGGAAGAGTTTGGTCGCATCTAACTACAGCCCCAAAAAATACCATTGGCCATACTGAGCCTAGCTACATTGCTAACAGGAGTGACAGCGCGTCTGACTGCGTCTGACTGACTGGGAGGTCGCGCAAAGCTCGGAGAGGTACGGAGCAGCTCGTCTCAATTCAGATAAGAGCATATTTCATTATGGAAGTATGGTGGACTGTTCCTTCAATGTTTACATCAAACAGAACCCAAATGTTGCAAAAACATCCAGTAAGCAGCAGTTCTGTTTGCGAAAACGTCTTGTTGATGAGAGATTAGATCAGAGGAGAACGGACAGGGCTGGGTTTCCCAAAAGCCTCTTAATGTTAAGAGCATCTTAACTCGGAGAGAAAGTGTTCATTGTGCTGCTCGCTCTACCATTTAACGATGATTTTTGTGCTGCGATGCTTTTGGGAAACTCAGGCCTGATCGGTTTTGAGCGGACAGGAAGGCGACGGTTATTCAAAAAAGCACTCTTTACAACCGTGGTGAGCAGAAAAGCATCTCAGAACGGAGAGCATGTCGAAACATGAGGTGGATAGACAAGACATGAGGGATGACGGATCACTGGATGGTTTTTCTGAAATACTCACACCGGGACCAACATCTATGTCAGAGTCAAAGTCAATGTGATTGGATTTGTTGGTTATTTTGATGTCCGATGTGAATTTAACTGAAGATCTTGAGTCATGTTGAGCCGCTGACACATGATTGGCTGACTGGATAAGTGCTTGAATGAACACCAATGGCTGTTGAGTGTATATTTCATAATTAAAGTTATTCCATAAAATCGAGTCGTACATGAGCCGATAGCCGACGAGGCGCGTAGCACCGAGTTGTCTATAAGCCACGTACAACGAGATTGAGCGGAATAACTGTTTTATTCTATCCACATTCACTGGATTTTGAGAAACAGAGCATTTTTATTTTTTTGCAAATTCGATAAATGAAAACTTTATACAAAATGTCCGACAAAATAATTTCCGCTTAGAATGTAAACAAACCGGCGAAATGACAGGAGCAATTTGTGAAAAATGTGATAATAATAATTATTGAAAAATAAATAAAGGATACATTCTTACCATCAAATACTTTTATTCCATATTTTATTGCGTTTTTTTGTTTGTATTTTTGTGGTTTTATTTTCGAGTAGTTTTTATTTCGTCCACGGTTGGTTCAGCAATACGCTCCGCCATTTTGTTTTTCTCTACTCACGGAATATGAGCTGATAGCCTAGTAGTAGAGTAGCCAATCAGAGCGTGCGATTGCTCATATCCAGTGAATGTGGATAGAATAAAAATGTTTCGTTTTAATTTTACTTGGCGAAATGATCAAACCAAACTACCGTCTTTCCACATTAAACGAATCACCATGACGATGTTTAGTACAGGATTGTGTGCATTGTGAGAGCAAAAAAGTGCAAAGCATTCAAATGGAAAAAAAACAAAACAAACAAAAAAAAACAAATGCAGAGATTAACGTTCTGCTACTTAACAGCATTCTGAAGGTGAATTTATTGCAGATGTTATAATACATCCCAGAGATGAAAGTGTTTCCATGACACTGAAAGAAAGAAAACCAAAGAAAGAAACAAAACACCCACCAAATCAGTCTCCAGGTTTTCGTTTGAGTCTTTTAAGAAAGTCTTGCCTCCTTTTTTCCTCGAGGAGCTGCTGAATCCTTTTATTCTGCGTTCTCTCTCGGAAGCGTCCTCGCTTTTTTGGTCTAACGTAGCTCTGAGTGACTTTGTTACCGTTAACAATTCTGTATGACACGTCGATGGAGTTGTTCTCCTTTCTGTCTTCTGACCTATGAAGGCTTACTATCGTCGGAAGACATGGACTTGTAAACATGGATTGTGTTGACGTTGTAACCGGTTTTCTGGTTACTACATACTCAATGGTGGTTGGTAAAAGTTCCTCGAATCCAGATGTGGACTCTGAGACCGACTCGATGATATCGACTTTCCACAGTTCCGTGATTTCCTCCTCCTCCTCGTCTGACGAGGTGCTCGGACCGTCCGTTTCTTCCAGGATGGAGCTGGTGGTGCTGGGAAACGTGATCCCTCGGCTCAGGCTGAGCGAGTTCAGAGTTGTGGTGTATCTCCAAGGTGTGGAGGTGCTGCTAGGTCTGGAGGTGGAGATGTGGGTGATGAGCGGTGTGGTGTGGAGATGGTGAGAGCGTGGAGACACGGTGGTGGTGGTGGTGGTGGTCAGGTTGAGATTTGAGGTGAAGTTGCTTTCGCTGCACGACTTGCAGCACATCTGCTTGTAGCCAGGGTTGGAGCAGTACTTTTTCAGCGCCTCCATACGACAGAAGACTGACTTGTCGCCTTTACAGCGCACTCCTAGAACAGAAACACATACACACACGTGCACATAAATACAGATTCGCGCAAACATTCTGGAATAATTGGAAATGACCGAATACGAGGGTACTTCAAAAAGCCTCCCTCGCCCAGAAAACATCACAGGAGAGAGATTTTTCTTGTATTATTTTTCAGCCTAGTAGTCTCCTTTAAGTTCAGTGCACTTGGTCCACCAACGTTCAAGCTTCACTATTCCTTGAGCTTCCTCAGCAGCATGATTGACTTCTTCATCACTCTGAAAATGGTGACCATGCGAGTAACAGAATAGAAGTCAGACGGTGCTAGGTTGGGTGAGTAAAGTTCATGCGGCAACAGTTCAAAGCAGGCTTGTAGTACTCAAGTCTGACTCATCTCATCTCACTATCTCTAGCCGCTTTATCCTGTTCTACAGGGTCACAGGCAAGCTGGAGCCTATCCCAGCTGACTACGGGCGAAAGGCGGGGTACACCCTGGACAAGTCGCCAGGTCATCACAGGGCTGACACATAGACACAGACAACCATTCACACTCACGGTCAATTTAGAGTCACCAGTTAACCTAACCTGCATGTCTTTGGACTGTGGGGGAAACCGGAGCACCCGGAGGAAACCCACGCGGACACGGGGAGAACATGCAAACTCCGCACAGAAAGGCCCTCGCCGGCCACGGGGCTCGAACCCGGACCTTCTTGCTGTGAGGCGACAGCGCTAACCACTACACCACCGTGCCGCCCCCAAGTCCGACTCATGTCCTAATATTCAGGACTCGTGACTCGACTTGGACTTGAGTACTGATGACTCGGACTCGGTCATTAACTGCATTCGGACTCGTAAATTGGACATGAGGACTTGGAGTTTTTCTTTATTTTTTTGTAACGTCATAATAATTTGGCATAAGATATTTATATTTATATCTACATTAATTTTTATACTAATTTCGTGCAAGAGAATGCACATTCACCTGTTCATACGTCATGTTCAGGAACAAACGAACGTTAATGGCGCTAAAATGCCTGGAGAGAACGCCGCTAGGATTGTCTGCTTTGCTTCTACAGACTTCACAGACAGTGCAGTGGGAAAAAATGCACTGCTACAGTATGCGTTCCATATGTCGAAGAGACGACGGGGACAACCTCGAACTTCAATCGTCATTTGGCAAGACTCCACCCAGAGAAGGAAGTGACACGCTATGTTCGTTGATAGTGGGCGGGGCTTGGTTGCTGACCAATGAACTAGCTAGTGTTAACCCTCTCTCATGTTATTTGCCCTGTTGATAGTGGGCGGGGTTTGCTGAATGATGAACAAGCTTTTTATCTGTAGCCTATTAACTAATACGAGGCAGTCGAGCAGGAACGTTAGTCCAACACAGTAGCAGAGACGCTTTCACATAAAGGCAGCAACAGACACCGTCAAACGGTGCGGGTGGAGTCTTGTTCTCGGACTCAACTCGAAATTTTCTTGAATGACTCGGACTTGAACACTGGGGACTCGAGACTGGACTCGGACTCGAGGTTTAGTGACTCGACTGCAATACCGGTTCAAAGCCATGTTTGGCTACTTCTGCCACCTTTTTTCTCTGATTGCTTCTTTCATTTGAGTTTTGGTGGACAGTGATATAAGGCTTTATCGTATACAATTATGCCCCAAAATGGGAATTACGCCCCTTGTTTCCTGGTGAGGCCGAGAACTTTTTGAAGTACCCTCATACACAGTGCTGTGCAAAAGTCTTAAACAGCCTATCTTTTTTTCATACAAACTTTGTTTTAGATTTCTATTTTATGACTTTGACATTATCGGGTCAGACAATTAACAAAAACATTTTAGAGTTCCAAACATTTTTTTTCTCCTAGCACAAAACTAAATGTTACAGAAAAAAAGTTTGTATCTGAGCAGCATATTCCATAAGAGAGCACTTTTCAGATTAAAAAAAAGAAAACATAATGAAGGCTACTGGATTTTGGTGCAAAATTAAGAAGCGAGTGTGACCTGAGACGACTATTTTTTTTTTTTTAAGCAAAGGGAATTTTGTCTCGCACTAAATATTGACTTTGTTTCATTTATTATGGCTAACTGCTTCCTGTTTCTAGTATTTTAAAGCCATTTTTGGTCTACAGCATTTCCTTCCACGTGCCTCGGACTTTTGCACAGGACTGTAAAAACTCAGTGCAAGAGAAACCACAAGTTACCAGAAGGAAAGACAGACGGGGAAAATGAATAGGAAAAAAAAAGAAGAACAAGAAAAAGGAATTTTTCACGTGCACTCTTTACTAAACAAATCAGTCCTGAAGTCTAAACATTCGACGTTATTTGACCTTTTATTCCTTAATCCTTGTCGATGTGGCTGACAAGAAGCCATATGAATAACACTCGATCTTTGTCAAAGATACACCACGTATGATACAACACATTTTTGTTCGCAGTACAATGTAAACTGTTTAAAAATGTTACATCATTCACAGTTTGGTAAACACTTTGGTTAAACACTTCTTCTTCAGAGCATACACATTTCCAGAAATGTAAATAATAAGACTTCATCGCAACAAACAAAGGAACGAGGAATGGCACATCCCAAGATACACGAGGACGATCATGAGATGGATCTCTAAACACGACTGACCTTCAGGAGGTGAAGAATGGTTCGAATATGCTCCTACATCAGTCGTATTCGCCTGATGGGTTTCATCCATGCAGCATTTTTTAATAAACCCATCAGCAATACAGAGTAATACAGAGTAAGGCAAGGAGAAAATGGAGGCAAGTGGTTTTTAAGATGAACTTCAGGAGTCGTGTTTATGCTACAGGTCAGAACTGTCGGTCAGGTGGAATTTTTCAACCTAGGTTTGAATTTTTAACCCAGTTCATAATTTGCTACTTGTATTAAAGAGACTTATTATATCTAGGGTTAGGATTTGGGAAGACTTTGTATTTTAAATTACTTGATGACGTAATAAGACTGGACTTGTTAATAAATTCAAAATATACAGTGTCTTGCAAAAGTATTGATCCCCCTTGGTGTTTTTCCTGTTTTATCGCATTACAAACTGGAATTAAAATGGATTTTTGGAGGGTTAGCACCATTTGATTTACACAACATGCCTACCACTTTAAAAGGTGCACATTGTTTTTTTTTTTTATTGTGACACAAACAATAATTAAGATGAAAAAACAGAAATCTGGAGTGTGCTTAAGTATTCACCCCCCTCAAATAATAATAATAATAATTTCAATTTATATAGCGCCTTTCAAAAAACCCAAGGACGCTTTACAATTATAGACAAAGAAAAATATAACAATAAATAAATAAAT
The DNA here is from genome assembly GCF_027579695.1 of Neoarius graeffei. Lineage (NCBI taxonomy): Eukaryota > Metazoa > Chordata > Actinopteri > Siluriformes > Ariidae > Neoarius > Neoarius graeffei. Next base: position 73,192,697 of record NC_083580.1, read on the forward strand.
AATAATAAATAAATGAGTAAATAATAAAAAATAAAAGTAAAAAGTCCACCAAGTAGGGGTCAAGATGTAATACCAGTGGTGTAGCAGCCACAGTCCCACCAAAAGGCGCACGAAAACGAGTCCCACATCTCCAGCACAGCCGCCGTGACGCCGTCAGCAACATCGCTCGAACACCACGCCGTGGATCCACAAAGCGAGCAGAGAAGCTCCGCCACGCAGAGCGCTGGTGTGTCCCAAACCGCCTGCACAGCCGCCGTGACGCCACCGAGCAACATCGCTCGGAACATCACGCCAAGTGTTAAAGCGCAGAGCGCTGGACAACCATGAATGTTAAATGAGCAGCGAGCTCACTGCAGTCCACAGCCGGGAGTGCAGGCATCGCCCACGGCGAACCAAGGCCTAGAGGGAACCAACGCCCAAAACTGGGTCCGGAGCTACTCCACAACCGGCGGACAAAACACTCAAACAAACAACAAACTACACAAACACACAGAAAAAAAATAAATAAAATGAAAATTGAAAAAGAAAGAAAATAAAATTAAAAAAGCTCTGGTGAGAAGCGGCAGCCAGAATGCGCACGACGTACTCTCAACCGGAAACGGAAAAAAAAATAAGTCAATACTTTGTCGAGCCACCTTTTGCTACAATTACAGCTGTACGGTAAGTCTCTTGGGGTATGTCTCTATTAGCTTAGCACATCTAGCCACTGGGATTTTTGCCCATTCCTCAAGGCAAAACTGCTCCAACTCCTTCAAGTTAGATGGGTTGCGTTGGTGTACAGCAATCTTCAAGTTATGCCACAGATTCTGAATTGGATTGAGGTCTGGGCTTTGATTAGGCCATTCCAAGACATTTAAATGTTTCCCTTTAAACCACTCCAGTGTAGTTTTAGCAGTCTGTTTAGGATCATTGTCCTCCTGGACCGTGAACCTTCGTCCCAGTCTCAAACCTCTGGCCGACTCAAACAGGTTTTCCTCCAGAATTGCCCTGTATTTACTGCCATCCATCTTTCCTTCAGTCCTGACCAGCTTTCCTGTCCCTGCAAATGAAAAACATCCCCACAGCATGATGCTGCCACCACTATGCTTCACTGTAGGAATGGCGTTCTCAGGGTGTTGGGTTTGCACCACACGTGGCGTTTCCCATGATGGCCACAAAGATCAATTTTAGTCTCATTTGACCAGAGAATCTTCTTCCATGTGTTTGGGGAGTCTGCCACATGCTGTTGGGCAAACTCCAAATGTGTTTTCTTCAGCAATGGCTTTTTTCTGGCCACTCTTCCATAAAGCCCCGCTCTGTGGAGTGTACAGCTTAAAGTGGTCCTATGGACAGATACTCCCATCTCCACTGTGGATCTTTGCAGCTCCTTCGGTGTTATCTTTGGTGTCTTTGTTGTATCTCTGATTAATGCCCTCCTTGCCCGGTCTGTGAGTTTTGGTGGGCAGCCTTCTCTTGTCAGGTTTGTAGTGATGAGATATTCTTTCCATTTTGCTATAATGGATTTAATGGTGCGCCATGGGATATTCAAAGTTTGGGATATATTTTATGACCCAACCTTGATCTATACGTCTCCACAACTTTGTCTCTGACCTGTTTGGAGGCTCCTTGGTTTTCATGTCACTTGCTTAGTAGTGTTGCAGAATCAGGGTCCTTCCAGAACAGGTTGATTTATACAGACATCATGTGACAGATCATGTGACACTTTGATTGCACCAGGTGGATCTTAATCAACTAATTATATGACTTATGAAGTGAATTGGTTGGACCAGCTCCTATTTAGAGGTTTCATACGAAAGGGGGTGAATACTTATGCACACTCCAGATTTCTGTTTTTTCATCTTAATTATTGTTTGTGTCACAATAAAAAAAAAAAGTGCACCTTTAAAGTGGTAGACATGTGTAAATCAAATGGTGCTAACCCTCCAAAAATCCATTTCAATTCCAGCTTGGAATGCGACAAAACAGGACAAACACTTTTGCAAGGCACTGTATATGACTTCTTCCATCGCAATCGTCATTGGTCTAGTGGTTAAGGTTCTGAATTCTGGTTAAAGGTAGACTGGCTTTCAGATTTTTCAAGTGTAGGTCATAAAAATAATTTTCCCGACACCCAATTATTTTTGTTTAGTGGACCGAAAGCTACTGAATTCGAATCACAGACTTCCAATTTCAAAGTTTTTTTTAAATCGAACAATTAATGAATTTAAGGCCACATGGCCCTAAATTATCCGCTATTTTTTCCTGCTTCACCATGACCCAATTCAAGATACTACATCATGCATGACGTGGTGGGCTTTCCTTGTTCGCGCAAGGCATTGTGGGATACAAATTTGAAACAGGAGAGAAAAATGGAGGATGTGAGTGTGCGAATGAAACGTGAAAGACCGACTACAGTAACAGAAAGCGAGAAGAAAAGACAATATGTTATATTCGTTTAGCGACAGAATGATGGAACTGTCAGTGCACGCTCAAAGGTAAACCTGCGCATGCGCACACACACACGGACTTCCTCTGTCTGTTTGACTGCGTGAAGCAAGCGATTTCATGCACATTATTTGCTTTAATCCCCTCAAATTAAATAACTTCCCAGCCACAGAACGGCCTGATATTTTGTGAGATATTACAGAAATAAACATATATCACAATAACCACATTTCAGAGCGAACTAAATTTCACCGGTTTTATGAAATCGAAAGGTAGTCTAACTTTAAGTATGAAAAAAGATATGTAAAAAAAGAAAAAGACAGAGAAGAGGAAATACTAGGTAGGTGTAGACAGAGAGGAAGTGGATGGATGGATGGATGGATGGATGGATGGAAGAAAGCGAGACAAAAGAAGTGATGGAAAATCAAAATCCCTTTTAAGAATCTTGCATAATCCAAAACTTGACCTAGGTTGGAAATGATGAACTAGGTTAAAACTTTTGACCCAGGTCAAAAAAAAAAAAATCACCTAGGCTGAAATTTTTTGACCTGTAACATCTACATAGGATTGCCGTAGGCACCGTGTTAGCCGTGAGGTGATAGGAACATGTTGCAAAACAATCTACGGTCTGTAGGTGATGCTCTTGTATTGCCAGGTGTATGTTTCTGTCGACGCTGAGAGTGTGTGTGAGAGAGAGAAATCTATGAGGCACAACCTGAGCCTCTTGACATTCCTGACCTTTCTTACTCTGGGATTTTGAATAACAGACCAAAAAAAAAGAAGGAATACCTCTTGAGAATACCCTGAATATCTCAGTCTACAGAACCTTCTTGAATGCTTATACTTACTTCACAGGTTGTAAATCTTACCCAGCAGTCGTGTCACAAAATATATAGACATCAAATACAATATATATGTTTTTTCTTAATCGCATAAGACGGAAATAATAACAGTCATTAAGGTCGCTGAATATATTGATCATCCTATAACTGATACATAGTGGATATAGTATATTATATATAAATATGTATGTTTATAAATTCTCACTGTGTAGTCTATAAAATATAGATGTCGCATCCACCCACATGTCAAAGCACGTTGCATGTGTTACAAACCGACAGTCATGGACAGAGCGATAAAAGCATGATGACGTGATTCCTTTAGCTGTAAACATCCGTTGTGGTCCTGGTTAAAATCGCTTTTTCCTCTAGCTGCCCCTTTTCAGCTTTCAGCTTTCGTGGAGACGCGGAGCAAAGATGTGTCTCGTATGTAAATCCTGGATAAGGCGTTGGTTCTTCATATAAACGCAAATGATAGTTTCTTTTTTTTTTTTTAAACTATGTGATGAGGTATATTGATCGTCCTGTAGATCCGATATAGAGATGAGAGATGAAGAAAAGCAACCGAAAGCAACAGTGAGTTCGTCATCATGTTTCATCCAAACACCATGGTCTGTAATACGGATTTATCAATCAAACACTGGAGGTTTATGTTTAAAAGACTATTCGAGTCAATATGTACAAAAATACAGGATACAATTTAACAGTCAAGATGGCTGGGCCTCTTGACCCATACCGTATTTTCTCTGTTTTTATATTTATATACGTATGTATATTCACTGATGTAAATCATATACTATATGCTTTTAATATATAATACAAACCACCCCAATGGGATCACAATCTCCAAAACACCATTGTCTCGTAGACCTGCTAGAGAAGAAACCTTCCCTGTCAGTGATGCAGCCGAAAAGGTGCTCATGGCTTCATCACTGACATTCCTCACTGAACATTACACCTTGACCCCGTGACCCTGATTGATTCTGAGCCCAAGTGGGCTGTAAGAGGAGGAGAGCCGGGTAAAAACAGGCCCCTAAACTCCTTAAAGAGGAGCAAGAGGAGAGGGAGAGATAAGTAGCAGGCTCTAGAGAGCAAGAGCAAGAGCAGTCAAGGCAGAGTGTAGCAGAGCCAGAGGGCCAGAGAGAACGCCAGGTGGCAGGCAGGAGCGGGCGCGGTGCACACGGCCGCCTGGCCGCTGGACAGAGGACGTTTACTTGAGGAGATCTTGGGCGCCGGGAATTCAGGGTCTGCTCTGGAAAGCCACTGGATCAGGAAGTTCCCCTTATCGTCTGTTGAGAGAAAAGGATGAGAAAGAGAAAGCTAAATCAAAAGAGGAATGATCAGACATTCCAGGGTGAGACTGATTATTCAGACATGTGGGATTAGGAGGAGAAAAGTGGTCTGAGATGGGAGGTTTATTGGTTACTCATGTCATGTTGCTTTTATGTGTTTTCACAAAGAAGATAAAGGCTTTTCTTTTGTTTCTCTTTTTAACAGACATTGCTGCGCCTGAATTCTGGTCAAAAATGACAAAAAAAAAAAAATCAGGCTGTGGACAAAGGGTTCTGTTTCCAACAAATTTTACCATGAGCTGTCTTAGTGGCTCGCGTGTCCACCTCTTGACCAGAAGATCACAAGTTCTACTTCCAGTTGGGTCATACCAAAGACCATCATGAAAATGGTATGGTACGCCACAATAGAGATGTGAGTAGGGAATCAAACTCTTGTGGTTATCAGAGGACCAGCCCCCCACTCTAACCCAGGCTTGTAGTACTCAAGTCCAACTTGTGACTTGACTTGGACTTGAGCACTGATGACTCGGATTTGGACTCATGCATTAACTGCATTCGGACTTGGATTTTTTCTTGATTTTTTGCAACATGCCATAATAATTTGGCATAAGCTATTTATATTCATATCTACTTTAATTTTTATACTAATTTCGTGCAAGAGAATGCACATTCACCTGTTCATATGTCATGTTCAGGAACAAGCTAACGTTAATGGTGCTAAAATGCCTGGAGAGAACGCTGCTAGGATCCGCTTTGTTTCTACAGACATCTCGTGTTCCATATGTAGAAGAACTATCGAGGAGACGACGGGGACAACCTCGAACTTCAGTCGTCATTTGGTAAGACTCCACCCAGAGACGGAAGTGACACGCTATGTTCATTGCTCTGTTGATAGTGGGTGAGGCTTGCTTGCTGAGTGATGAACTAGCTAGTGTTAACCCTCTCTCATGTTATTTGCCCTGTTGATAGTGGGCGGGGCTTGCTGAGCGATGAAAAAGCTTTTTATGTGGAGCCTGTTAACTAAAATGGGGCAGTCGAGCAGTAACATTAGTCCAACACAGTAGCAGAGACGCTTTCACATAAAGGCAGCAACAGACACCGTCAAATGGTGCGGGTGGAGTCTTGTTTTTGGACTCGACTCGAAATTTTCTTTAATGACTTGGACTTGAACACTAGGAACTCGAGACTGGACTCGGACTCGAGGTTTAGTGACTCGACTACAACACTGATCTAACTTTAGGCCACACCAATTTAATTAGTTGGTTCTCGGATTTTTTCAGGAAAAATATGAAGCGAGTGGGTGAAATAAAAATAAAATAAAATTAATGCTCTGATGGTAAAATTAGCGGTGGAAATAGACCAAACCAGGGTTTTTCAAAGTGTGGGGCGCCAGAGTTCTTCAGGGGGGGTGCAACGTGAGGAAAAATAAACCAGAATAAGTTACTATTGCGGACATTTAGCGAACTTCAGCTAGCCTTTATCAGAAACAAAATGGATCGATTTTTAGTACCTAAAGCTACAGTGAGTGAGGAGACAGAGTCTGGGCCAAGCAAAAAAACAGAGCCTCCAGGATTTCGCGATTTGCAACTTCAACGCAAATTCAACCAATCCCCGCGAATTCAGGGCGGTGTTGCAATTATATCCAATCACCGCAACTTTCCCGCAAATTTGACCAATCGTTGGCGTTGTCTTGAGGTGACGTCAACAAACTACCTTCCGCCTTACTTCCGTGTATACGTTCAAGAGAAGCAGCATGCGCGCAGTGTTGCCAGATTGGGCGGTTTCAAGTGCATTTTGGCGGGTTTTGAACATATTTTGGACTGGAAAACGTCAGCAGTATCTGACAACATTGCATGATGTGTGAGTCAGTGTTTATATAGGCTTAAATTCTGTTACTGAAAGTGTGTTATGTTTACAGTGAAGGCCTGTGTGCACTTTACATTTTTTTTACTTAATACAAGAAATTAATGGATGCCAACATTTTTGCCAAAATGGTATTTTATTTTCCATTGTTTAGGCCGCTTCAGCATCATACTGTGAGATTCTGTTCAAATTGTTTTTTTCTTCTATGAAGCCTGAACCATTTATTTTATTAGTTTATAATTATTGTTTAATTTAGTCTTCAGGAGAGACTGCCTGCACACAGTACTAGTATTAATAGGTTTTTTTTTTCCTTACATGAAAGCTGAGGCATTTATATTATATTTTAAGGTAACTTCATGTTGTGCTGTGAGGTTCTCTGCACTTTAACTTTTGAACCAACAGGTGCATTTGGATAAGTAAAACCTATTTTTCTGCATTTTTGTAGTCCTGGTAATCTTTTATATTGGTAAAGTTGTTTATAGGACCATTTCTCAGTGTCTTTGTTTTTTAATCAATAGTTTTTCAGTAATAACTTAATATTTAACATATCACTCAATTTTAATCACAAAAAGAGAAAATCGCAACAATTTCTTGCAACTTTCACTTCCTCCCGCAATGTAATCGCAACAAAAACCTAAAAAACACCGCAACTTTCATCGCAATTTTTTGGAAACCCCCCCGCAACAACAGACATTTTAGCCCGCAACAATCACAAAAAAGGCCCGCGAGATCCTGGGGGGACTGATTAATGGCTCAAGGACTTTCCTTGGACGGGTGACTGCTTGGGAAGACCAGGTTCTGGCACGGGAGGGACTTTGACTTTTTATAATAAATTTTGAGTAGTCAAATTGAAGTAAACATAAATATAGTTCTGAAAACTGTTGGAATTTGCTTTGAAATTCATTTTAAACTTTACATTTGTTTTGACGTGTAATTACTTTTTTCTACAAAGATTACATTAGATAGATAAGGAGCCAGTTAAACAACGGTGACCGCAGAACTGGCTTTACGTTATGAATAAACGCATCATAATTTTTTTTCATGCTCATTTTTATCTTATCATATATCTAATTTATTCCCTCCACCAAGGAGGTTGTTTTCGGTGGGGTTTGTTTGTCTGATTGTCTGTTTGCTTTTCTGCTTTGTAAGCAGGATTGTTCAAAACCTACCACTCTGACTTCCATGAACGTTGGTGGAAGGGTGTTGCATGGGCCAAGGAAGAACCCAATAGATTTTCGAGCGGACCTGAACCATGGGGCGGATCCATGAAGTTATCACTTCTAGGATATGATCAAACATAGCCAATGTAGTAATACGATGACTCGATATCACAATCCACATTAATGGGTGCCAGTAATCCTCTGGGATACAGATGTAGGCACATAATTCGAATAGTTCTGGAAATATATCCAGAGATATAAAGTATTTGCGGTCCAGATTTGCACATCATAGAAGAGTTGACTATTATCCTTGGCGGAGGTCTGCGCACTCTGAGTGCTCTTCTAGTTGCTTATATTTCTAAGTTCCTCAATGATCATTATTATGATATCATTCAATTAGTGAGACAAGAGAAACGTTTGTAGTTTATAGGTACTCACTTGGACAAGGTGTCAGTTGACATTTCTGGATATTTTCTGGCTTTGTGTCCTTACAGATGCCGACATTGTTATCGAGAGTGATACACATAACCTGGCGCTCCTGGGTTCCATTTCCACATGTGACGGAGCACTGTGAACACACAAAAACAGGCACAAAACATAAAAAAAGACCACAGTCTTTAAAATTCATGTCATCTAGGTCATGTCTAAGATGCACCGACTCACCAGGGACCATGGTCCGGTTCTCCACTGAGCAGGACAGAGGTGCCGATTACAGGAGCGCCTGCTCTCGGGCCGATCATCGCTGCAGTATTTGGAGTTGACAGTTTTGTGTGTGCCATCCTCCTGAGGCCTTACACAGCGCACAGGCCGAGCCTGAGTCCCTGTCTTACCACATGACTTACTGCACTCCTCCCAGTCTCCAGTCACCCATCTAAGACACATACACATATATACAGACTTTACCATTCTTTAGTATCTGTGTTGATATCAAACTACTATCCCGGATAGTAATGCTTACATGGGCTCCGAGCACTGTTTCACGTTACAGGCTCGACTGATGGCATGGGGTTTGGGGATGTTGACGCAGAACGTCCGGTGCACCATTTTGCTATCGGACTTCCTTCGGCAGCCGAATCGCGTATATTGCTTACCTATAATGCAGGAAAACACACCACTCTGTTCAAGCAGCACTGCTCAAAGACACTAATTTGATCTTTTTTTTTTACCGTATTATACAGTACCTCCACCACACGGCTTGGAGCAGTGGGACCATTTCTTCAGAGCCCACTCGAAGTACAGTATATCATCCTGAGGTAAGCTGTTCTCCATAGATGATGATGGATCCTCTGGGAGAATGTACTTGTAGGACAGAGTGACTTTAGACGTACCACGAGACTGGACCTGGGAAAGAAAACCTGTTAAGAATCTGTTCAGAGCGACAAGTCTCAGTCAAACATGTAAAAAATAGCCTCAATGAGGTGCCACCTGGTGACCAATACTTGTGCCATTAGAGTCTTCTGGGTGAGTTTCAGTGAAAATGTCCTCGCAGTTTACGAAGAGTCGTGTTTAATATGATGAGTCACCTAAAAATTTTTCAAACGCCCAGAAAATGTTAAATATGACAGGTGGCACCACTATCTTGACAACTTTTATACACGCCAACCTGGGGAACATTCCATACGCGTTTGATAAAAATCTGATCACTCCTGTAGGAGAAGTAGCGATTTTCGTGAAATTGCATGTGACCTCTTTGTAGCCTCATCCATGGCAGGTGGCGCCACCTGGTTAACAATTCTTGTTGGAATATGTCTTTAGAGTCTTCAGGTTGAGTTTCAGTGAAAATGTCCTAGCAGTTTACGAAGAGTCGCATTTAATGTGAAGAGTCACCCAAATTTTTAAAACGCCCATAAAATTGTAAAGATGACAGGTGGCGCCACCATCTTTACAACTTTTATGCACACCCACTTGGGGAACATTGTATATAAGTTTGATCAAAATCTGATCAATCCTGTAGGAAGAGGAGTAACGGTTTTTGTAAATTGTGGACAGATGACGACGACGGATGGACGATGCGTCATTGCATAAGCTCATCCGGCCTGGCCTACAGCCGGATGAGCTAAAAACAGAAAAGACCAGGTGATGTGCTGGAGAAATGATGGATTCTGATGGGACTAAAATCTCAGAGATATTCCAGTAATACAGTAATTACGCTGCCCCACCTCCATCTGTACAACTAACCCAATCCAAAAAAGGCTTATAACCTTAAAGTTATGATAATTTGTAAGAATCTAGAACTGATTTATCTTTAAAGTTGCAGCAAGATATGTTATATAAGGTTTGTTATTATTTTCTGTCATTGTTAAAGAGCACAAGAAGAATTCAGCATTGTTTAAACTCCCAACCCTTAATTACTTCCACTTAAGTAACATCACCATCTGGTCTGTTATACACATCTGCTTTCATTACCATGATAAGGACTCCGTATCTCAGTGGGCCTGTGGTCTGGACTGTTTCCATATCATCATCGTTGGTATACTCCCAAAGCACACCTTTCTCAATCACTGATCTGGTTTCAGGAAACTCGCCCTCATCGTTCAGGAATACGTCATCCGTGGCTTGGTTCTTCACCGCTAATGTTAAAAAAAACAAAAAACAAACAAAAAAAACCCCACCAACCTTACAGCCACAACTCTCACCACAGCGTGACTCATGATTTAAACAAGATCAGCTGTGAGCTACTGCTTATTTACGTATCCCCCGCTCTCACTTATATCAGAATGCAAGCAATCGAAGGAACAGGACACTTATTATGAATACTGACTTCAACAAACAATTAACCCTGAAACGAGTAAGTAAAGAGCAGTGTCTCTCCCCAGGGATTTCAAACAGCATCCTGGTAAACTGTCACTTTGAAATAGCATTTTGCTTCTTGAAATAGCATCAAAATCCACACTATATGTTTCGTAAATACATTCAGTCAGTAAACAGGAAGTCGATGTGCGACAGACCTGAAAACGGTATACACGGTATAGAACCCCAAGCTGAAGCTCGGTACCAAATATCAAGCAGTTGTGGTTTGTAGTTGCTGAGAAAATTGTTCCAAAAATTTTGTAAATCCACCCTATATGTTTCGTAAATACGTACATTCAGTCGGTAAACAGGAAGTCGACAGACCTGAAAATGGTATGCACGGTATAGAACCCCAAGCTGAAGTTTGATACCAAGTGGCTATGATTTGTGGCTGCTGAGAAAAAGGGTGTATTGGACAGACGGAGATACAGACATACAGAGGTAAAAAAAACAGTACACACACACACACACACACACACACACCCTTTGGAGCGTGGGTATAAAAAAAATATTCAAAAAGGAGATATAAAGATCAGTCTTGGTTGAGTTGTGATTTGGGTGGTTGGAGAAATGGAGATAAATCAACACTATGAGAGACATTACTTTCCAGACGTCCGGAAGTTTCTCAGGCGAGCTGGAACGAATCAAGTTTTCAATGCCAAGAAGAGCCTATCAATAACAAGCAGTGGGAGGCCAAACACTCAAACTCTTGAGTTATGAGGAGGAGAGTTTTCAGAATGAATCATTTAGGTGAAACAGCTTACCCAGAATATGAGGAGATCCTTTAAACTCCTGGATCAGGACATGCCTCGCTCCTCTGGGTATTTCCAGGATCTTCAGGAAACCTGAGTGTTTATTTTAGAAAGTTATCAGGAAGCTGCTTATGAGGGAACAGGTCGACAAAACATTCAAGAATATTTTTGTTGTACCAGAAATGGGCATGCTTCAGGAAGCCTAGGAGTTGTTTTCCAGACACAGATCCAGCTCAGAGCTGGAATTACACTGTTAATGATGCTGCAGCATTAACAGTAAACTCTTTCGTTTGGCTCGGGTTAGAGTTGCAGGCTTCTGGAAAACCGGCTTCAGAGGCAAAACCTACCTTTATGCCAATTAATACAAAAGGTTGTTTTTGGGACGGCATGGTGGTGTAGTGGTTAGCGCTGTCGCCTCACAGCAAGAAGGTCCGGGTTCAAGCCCCGTGGCCGGCAAGGGCCTTTCTGTGCGGAGTTTGCATGTTCTCCCCGTGTCCGCGTGGGTTTCCTCCGGGTGCTCCGGTTTCCCCCACAGTCCAAAGACATGCAGGTTAGGTTAACTGGTGACTCTAAATTGACCGTAGGTGTGAATGTGAGTGTGAATGGTTGTCTGTGTCTATGTTTCAGCCCTGTGATGACCTGGCGACTTGTCCAGGGTGTACCCCGCCTTTCGCCTGTAGTCAGCCGGGATAGGCTCCAGCTTGCCTACGACCCTGTAGAACAGGATAAAGCGGCTAGGGATGATATGATGAGATGAGAGGTTGTTTTTGTATTAAAAGCTCAAATCTTTCCAAACCTACAGTATATTTTATATAATATTGTATATTTTAAAAAGTGTGTGATTAGTACAAAATCAGTAGCTGGTTGAGGTATTTGTTATGACCTACATATGAATTGTAAAGCTTGCAGATGCAAACAGCTGCATTACATGAGATAACTGAATTCTCAAAGCACATCCAGCCATCCATCATACCGCTTATCTGTCAAGGTTACAGGGTAGCTGGAGCCAATCCCAGCAAATCCCCCAGATTTTCTCCCCGAATTTGGACCATGCAGACGCAAATTCACCCACTCGCACCTCGGGTTAATATACAGTATCTGATCCACCCACTGGTATGTTCTTGGAAAATCGGAGGAAACTGGAGAACCCGAAGGAAACCCACAGAAAGACAAGACCCTTTCACATACAAAACCTGTTAATGTATCAGGTAAAATCAACATGGGATGGATAACACATTTTTATTCCCACTCAGTCTTCTACAAACGTAAAGTAACGGATGTTGTGTATTCCTACCTCACTGTATTTAACAGGATGCTACGTCATGCAAACCTCTATGAGACGTGTAAAACATGCAAGACCGGATATGATGTGTAATTCATTCTGATTTCTGAGAAATCTGTCGATATTTTGTTTCCTTGTTGCTTTAAAATTACAGTGAGGCTCTATGAGTATTCAGCTTAGGTAGGTGTCAGTAGTTCTGTCAGAAAATCACTGCATTATCATTTACGTCAGCGCTGTGACCACAACGTCATGACCAGCCGCAACACATTAATCCAATGGTTCCGGTTCCCAGTGGAACTGTGGCAAAAGATTATTGTTAATGTTCCTACATCTCCAGACGATAGAGTAACGTGTCAACTTTAGCGTTTTGCTCCGATTCTCGCACGACATCATTGTGACTTTAGGGTTTTGCTCCAATTCCCACATGACATCATTTCGACTTTAGCGTTTTGCTCCGATTCTCACGCAACATCATTTCGACTTTAGTGTTTTGCTCCGATTCCCACACGACA